>NC_054536.1:6213231-6539481 GCF_017654505.1 Polyodon spathula | reverse complement strand
GTAAAACTATGGAATTTCCATAATCATCATTGGTGTTCACAAACTTTCTAGGCATTGTACACATACACACACGCACAGTGCCTTGCAAAAGTATTCAGACCCTTTCAGTGTTAACATTTTTTTGTTTTAAAGCTTGCAGTCATGACACTTTGAAGTAGGAATTAATGTGCTATATACACACAACCTACTCCACACATTCAAAACAAAAACAAAAATAAATAAGTAAATAGATAATTCATATGAAATAAAAATGGAAAAGTGATGATTGCATAACCCTTTGCTATGGCAAACCTAAATTAACTCAGGTGCACAAAATGAGCTTAACGAGCCACAGTTGAATGGCTTCTGTCTGTGTACAATATTAGTGGTTCTCATGATTTCAGAATAAAACACCTGTCTAAGGTTCCTTGGTCAGGTAGTGAATTTCAAGCAAAGACTCAACCATGAAGATCAAGGAGCTTTCATAGCAAGTCAAGGATAAAGTAATTGAAAAGTACAGATCAGGAGAAAGGTACAAAAAAATATTGAAGTCTCTGAATATCACTGTGAGCACAGTCTACTCAATCATCAAGAAATGGAAGGAGCATTGTGCATATGTTAACATCCAGGAAGACAGTAAACTAATACTAATAACAGATGATTCCGAAAAAATATCAGATCATCATAACTGCCAAAACATTGTATTGCATAAAATCATTGTAGGTTCCCCATAGAGAAAGTTCTGATTACATTACAATCAAACACCAATCCACTGAAACATACTGCATGCAGTAAAACGATTCCAAAACAGATGGTGCTGTTGGGTAAGTAATTTAAAACATCAGTGTCTAAAAACAGTACTGAAGTAACTTGATATAGCTTGGGCAGGGATAGCCAATACAAGCGATGGGTCTACTGCAGCTTGATGCTAAGATAACTCCTATAATAGAAAAACAATGTCGACATAGCCAAAAAAAAAAAAAAAAAAAAAAAAAAGCAAGCCTGTAGCTAATTGTCAGAGCAGTCTGTTCAAATCCCAAATACAGAAACAGAACACATACCAGAACAGTAGTTTCAGGACCTGATGCTCAACACAGTACAGCTTTTACTTTTTGAACAGTTTTTCCTTTTTTTCTTTGTTTAGTGCCCAGTTGCCATTGAACTTGACTAACGATGCTTATCCAATTAGAAGGTTTAATGATCGCTGCCTGGATGAGATTTGTAATGAAAACATTTTAGATGAGTTTTTGGCAACTACTGCTTGCAATCTATAGTGTGCATTTCTTTATTAGGGACATCACCACGTGAATTTCAACACTGTGGAGCATGCTTATTGCAAACAGTGTCCTCCATCTGGAATGCCAATTGATCTTCCAACTGCTATTATATTGCCCATTAGCTGTGGGAACACTTGCAATTTCACATTGTGTACTTTGAATACATAATGTTCGACTAACCAAGACACGTTCAGCACACTCATTTGATGATGAATATCATTTGACTAACCAAGTTGCACTCAGCACATTCATTTGATGATGAATAATAAAAAAAAGAGCCATAGAAAGATATCAAATGACTATTCCGTAAAAGGGCACATTGTCAAGCATCGAAGACACAAAAGAAATTGCAGCTGTTCATACAGTACATTTTTTCAAGACAGCAGCATTGCTATACTGACGCACTAATCCCCTGATTAGCAGTAGCTGGAAGTTTTTTTTTTTTTTGTTTTGAGTAGGGCACTGCAAAAAAGGGTAGTATTTATCAAGTCCCCAAATTCAATTAGATTTACATCAAAACCCTAACCCCCCCCACCCCATGCTAATTCTTTCACTGCAGCGCAGGAACTCAGAAGTGCTCTGCGGTGTTCTGTATTGCAACAGAACAACCACAAGGAGCCGCTCTCCGATAACACATCCACTACAGAACTGCTACAACTGGAAGGGATGGCTTAGAGGAAAACGTACAAAATGATTGATTGGAAAAGGGCGTGTAGCAACAGTTTCAACACAAGCTCCTGCCTTCCATTTATACCTGCTGGACAACATTCCTTACTGTTTCGACACACATACATGCACACACACAAACCCAGAGTTTAAGGTATGGATGAGTTAAGGGTTTGTTTTCAATTACTGTGCATGAAAACCACTTTTAATTAAACCAGGCCATGTTTAAGCTCATTTTGAAGAAATTATATTAATGTACAGATACAGTACAGGTAAGTGACTGGCCACACAAGGAATGCTGTAGCTCGCCTCTCAGCCCCTCTTTGCACAGAAACAGTTAGGAGTAAAAATGAGAGCACTGGGCAGCACCTCACGCACATCTTTCCAGCTCTGTCCGTGCATTTTAGCAAGGACTGTAGGCTGCACCAGCTTCTTGATTTATTTCTGAGCTCCAAAATAATTCCCATATCTTAAATGCTCCTTGAAAACAGAATTCTTCAAATTAAGTAGCAGTAAAATAGAAGGAAAAAAACATGCACAAAAAAAATTCTTAAAATATTTTTGCTTCAGCACCAATGTGGGGAACCCATCTTGACATGAGTGATTTGCTTTTCATTAAATAGGACTGCAAGGGTTAACTTTCTGGTTCAGCGTTTTTGTAGTTCAGAAGATAGGGCTTTAGATTTAGTCCCTTTCCTTTATAAAATATATACACCCATTACGTACTAAATTAATTTCTTTGAAAACACAAGCTGTATTTATGTAATTTGATACATTACATTTAGACTTAACTTTTGCAGTTAACAAAATTAGAGTAAGTTATCATAATAGTTAGAGAAAATGTAAAAAGGTTACGTAGATGCCAGTAAAATGTGCCAAAAAAAAAAACAAAGTAGCCAATCCTCAAATGAGGACAACTGCACTTAATGGGTTAAATGGGATTTCTCTAACTGTGCCGGATGTACTGTATCCTGCAGGAAGACCACAGAAACAATTTCAGCATAACGAAAAACACAGTATAGGAATAAAGATGTAATGTAATAAATATGCTGATAAGAAAAAAGCAAGACCACCATTAAAACTAAATATGGGAATTTTAGTGAACCAAAAACACACAAGAGCACCAGGGGAATAATCAAAGGGCAATGCCAGATTGTATGGTTTGTCTGTAAACACAAAATAAAAAGGGAAGTGAAAACAAGAATTATAGCATATAGCCATGCATTGAACATTAGGCCAATATTTTGCCTATATAGCAGAAAATTAAGGATAATATGAGGCTGCAACACTGTGGCTGCTGCTTAATAAAATGCAACAAGTGTTTTATGAGATTCTAGCAGTTGTAGAAGTATTGGCTATGGAGATAATATTCCAAGCTCTCCTCAACGGGATGCTTAAATACTGTACTGCAGGTATGGGAAAAACATACTGGGACCCACCGAACTGCAGCATATTGTTTCTGGGGATACCCTGTCCCATTACATATAGGAGGGCATGGTAATGGCTGAACCTTTGGCAAAGGACAAAACAAGTGCCAGGATTTTCTCCTAAAATTGAATTCAGCCTGGACATTAGGGTTAACATACATCTGTCCACAATGCCAGGAGATCTGTCAATAGCCACTAAGTGCTGTAGATATTGAAAATCATCATCTAAAAGGGTGGCACCTTCATACAAAACATAGTGAAACTATGAGGCAGAGGCACTGCTTCAAATTTCACAATAATTTGGCACCAACCACAGCACCTGTTCATTTGAAGGCTTCCCATCCAATACCTGAACCCAATAGCCTTAGTCGCCAAGATATGTCACAACCACAAATTAATACACTGCAGCTACAACACAGCATACATACTGCACATACTGTACAGTACTATTCAACTGACCCAAAGCAGAATTACAAACTTTAAGCAGCTGCTTCTTGCATGGTTGCACAATATGGTACATTGTAAAAAACAGATTCTAGCCAATTGATAAAACATAGAATTTACTTTGAACATTTCGGGATTACTCAAGCAGCAATGTCATTTCTGCAGTGGAAAGGTCAAGGAGGCTTAAACCATTGTACACTCCTTAAATTCGGCACTGCTGCCACATACAGTAAAGACATTGGGTTACTTATTAGCCAGCTGTAAATGACTGCAATAGCTCTGACATAGTAAAAGAAGAGCATCTCGACAAGGCAATAAAGTAGTGACAAGACTGACAAGTGCAACACAGCCTGATTTATCAAGAAATGTTTGTGAAGAACTGTCACAAAGACGGCTAAAGTGGGTGGCGTCAGACCAGAAGCAGGAAAATAAAGAACAGAGGTGGAGTTTAGTGGAGCTGAGCGAATGGTCTTGCTCAGCATTTAATGAACTAACAGGCAGACAGAAAATAAACGGTTAGAACACAAAAACAGGACACGGCACTGGTAGCCAAAATAAACAGAAACAAAAACGGACTAAACTTAACAAAACGGTGCACGGATCGACACTGACAAACACGGTGAGTTTAAATAAACAAGTATCGTGCTGGTCCCACCAGCACGTAATAGCAATTGATATATCCTAAGTTTCTCCTTCTCTCGCTCCTGTTCTCCACTCACCGAACACCCAACCGTGAACATGTGACAACGTGCATCTATATATACTGTTGTGCTGGGATTCAATTAGCAATTAATTATTCACTTGAATCCCAGCACGTGAATTAATAAAGTGCAATTCCCCGTGCTCACATATTACTACATTTTACTTGCACGTGAAGTGCTATGCAATCCTCGTGCCTAAATACACATATACATTTTAAACACTCGTGTTACACAGACCCGTTTATATCCCGTGTATCAATGTCTATACACCAACATTTAAACACACCACACGCAACACATAACAGATAATATACACAGGGGCGGGCACTTAAAATAAAGCTCAATAAAGAACAATAAAGCTCATTAAACCAGGATTAAGCAGCAGCAGGATCAGAAAGAGTTCTTCCACAGGGGTGTATCAAAAGAAAAGTCTAAACAGAAGAACTCACTGCATACTTTTACAATGAAGTACTTTACAACATTTTGTGCCTGAATCCAAATATAAAAGTGTAGTCCTCCCTGTATAGGATCTCATTTCCAGCAAAACTATAGCTGAAATAGTTCACCATATGTGATTAGTTTGAAAACAAAAATCAGCCAAATACAGAATTGAACTTGCAGCACTTATTGCAAAGTACTGTAGTGGAGAACTTAAGGCTATTGTAGCCTGATCGCAGAACTGTAGGGTCAATTTTACCATGCTTTAATGTATTAAGGCAAAAAAGAGAAAACATTTAGCATGTTGGTCGATCCTAAAGCATCACCTTTATTTTGCCAATTATAACTGCTGCTATGAATAAGACTCAAATAAGCTATACTTTTCTGTAAACAAAGGGCTACTTTAAACCAGCGACCTGTCACTCAAAATATTTAATATACAGTTGTCAATTACTTTATGACGAGAAGTTGCAGTCAACAAAAGCGTCCGTTCACGTGCTGCACTTCGTACTGTAGGTCAATGCCATGGATGTGTCAAGGTCCTTCATTCCATTAAGATACAGAATTCTTCAGCACCGATTATTTATTTATTTATTTTTAAATATGGCCTACTGGTACTTCACCTGACACAGAACAGCACTAAAACCACACAGAACATTACTGTTGCTTAATATGAAGAATGTTAAGTCTCTAGGAAAACATAAAAAGAGGTAACAGATTTGGAACAAAAATCAGCTGTCGTGGGTTAGGGACACAACAACGGGAGTGACTGTTTCTCCTCATCGTGCTTCAGCGAACCCTGCTGGCCAGGCTGACACCTGCAGGGCTGGCCTTTGTCCTCCAGAGGCTGGTAGCTCGCCAACATTCGCCCTCGAGTTCCTGGGTGTAAAAGAGGGAAGCTGGCTTGGTCGTGGGATTGGAGGACACCCACTGAACCTTCAGTTCTACTGAGCTCTGTGGGGAATTGCTGCAGTAAGGGAAAAAACAATTGGACATTCCAAATTTGAAAGAAAAAAAAATTGTGGGTAAAATAATTGGGCACACAATCACACAAAAAAATGTTTTAAAAAAAGGTTAAAATTCAGCAGTCTTTCTAAAAATCTGTCAATAACAGCTACAGGAACCAGCAACAGCAAAAATCTCCCAAAACACTGATCATTTCCAACTATTGGCTGTTGGGGATTTGGAAATCCTATACCTGTGTAACTATTAAGAAGCTATAGATATCTGTGAGAAAATGGAATGCAGAAATTGTGCAGAATGACAAACATGCATTCCATGGTGTTTTATATAAAACAGAATTTACTATTTGAGAGGTTATTACAGTACTACTTTCTGTGGACATCACATTATGACAGAATCCCAACAGCAAAACAGATAATCAGCAACTATTGTTTTCTTAGTATAGGAACAGTTCAAAGTAATACCTTATAAACATCAATGTACTGTAGATGAGCTGTAAAACACCTGCAGATTGTTTTCTTTTATTTAAAATCAAATGAGGTCAGCAAGAACCGTATACCATAAAAAGGTGCAAACACAATGGAATAATATTAACGCTTCAGCAGATTAAGGCCTTTTTAAAAAGACAACTTCACATAGTAAGATGTGCCTGATATTTAGCACACATTCATTTTCCTTTTCAGTTACTACACAGCACCTGTACTACAGTATTTTAATACGTGCATGGAATTGTGAACATTCTCTGCTGCTGTAGCAGACAGCCGATAGATTCCCAGCTAATGAGTTATCCAGTTCTAAGACCTAAAGCATGATTGGTATCGGCTAATTAAACTAGTTGATGAGCTTCCACTGGTCTTCCACATAACAAATGTATTTTACACTATTGCCAAACCTACTGTACTGTGGTAAACAGGAGACAAAGGTCATTTTATATGCAACAGGATTATCATTGAACTGCTTAGTTTATCCTTTGGGAAAGCTATAGTATCAGATGTGGTACAGTATCTAATCCAAATGAAATCTAAAAGGTTTTAAATCTTTTCATAAGCAACAGCACCACTACAGTGGGCTTCATGCAACTTCAGTGCAGCGGGCTGGTGAACTGCTTCTTGAGCTGCAACAGTACCAAGCTCAGCAGTTTGTAAAGAGGAACTGAAAAGGGGTAGCCGCCTCCTTTGAGAATTGCGTTATTTACAGTACCCTGCTTATTGCCTTCAACAGTGCATTATTGAAAAAAATTATGATTTTATTCTGCAAGTCTTTTATATATTGGACTACCATTTGTAGAATCGATGCCTCAGAGAGAGAAGGCAGGCAATTTGGAGTAAATGTACCAGATCAGTTTCATTCTATCCAAAATGACAATCATTCCTCTTCTTGTCCTGAGCAAACAGAAAATAGTGTTGCCTAAGTAGATTGTAGTGAATAAGGGGCAGAGAACTAAAGAAGGCTGGCAATAGGATTGCGGCTGTTGATAAACTTGAGACACACTCTTGGTACAGTAGAACAAAGGTGATTCAGAGTTAGCTGATAAAAGCACAACCTAGCGGAACAAGAATATGTTGCACTTCAGAAGTCACAGAACCCTTTATGTCATCTATTCAGAGCCAGAGCAAGTACAGGTAGTCAGTCATCTGGATTGGAAAGTCTTAGCAGGGCCATTTTTCAATCAGTGCACATGTACCTCACTCCGACAGGTGTTCTGCAGAGAAGCTCTCAACAGCCAAGGCAAGGCAAAAAAATAAATAGAACACACCAATCCATAGTTTTAAGACATAATGATTACAAAGTACAATAAGCTTGCGCTAGCTTACTGTACCTTCATGTGGTTAAAACTTTTCAGGGAATCATAGAGAATGTGTATAGTTCGATACAATTCTTTGGTGGTGTTGCCAGGTTCTTTTTATAATAAAAACTCGGGTTTTGCAACACAAATGCTGACAGACTAAGAATTTCATAATGATATTTCGGTATAAGGATTAAAAACTTAAACCAAGCCCTATCAACAGAAGTGTCAGACACTAGCTGGAAGTGTCAATAGAGTCTTGCACAAAACAACTTGTCTGGGTAGTTTCCTAGTGCAGTAGCAGTACAAGCAAAAACTAAATCGATTCAACCGAGACACTGTACAGTAGATATGACAATACCCTACATTTGTCATGAAGTTCAGTCCTATACACAGTAGATATGACAATATCCTACATTTCTCAAAGTCCATTCATGTATACAGTAGGTAGTCAAGGTAGTTTTCCTCCATCCTTTATTGTAACTTGGCTGGAGTGACTACCCAACTGGGAGGGGGGGTGAGGAAGAGAGAGAGAGAGAGAGAGACTTTGATATTAAACTTTTTTCAGTTTCAAATTTAATAAGTTTGTTTAAATGCAGCTGTGTTGTAGATCATAAATGGAGGTTTCCCACCAGTACTGCTTCCCAGAAACAAGTTCCACTTTCCCCTTCAAAACAAAATAATTGATGATAAACATACATGCTCACTGGTGCTGGATCATCAACACTGTAGCGCTACGCATCCACACGCACAGCAGCAAGGTTACAAATGTAGACAAAACAGTCTGGTTTCGTGGTTAGGCTTTAAGAATATTTTTAAATCCGACTACAACAAGCTATTTAAAAAGTGACACTTTCAGATTAGATTTGCATACAAGTTAAGGAAATAAAGAAAAATGCCCCAAAGTATTGCAGATCTGGTTCTGAATTCAAAACAGATGCAAACTATATTGCTGGTGGGCGAATGCCAGATCCAAAAAACTGCAAGGTTCGGATCATACAGTAAATATTTGAATGACAACATGGTTTGAAATGAGGGATAGGAATGACCATGTTCGTATTCAGCTCAAACACAATATACACCGTAATGTAAAAACACATTCACATTTTCAAATGTTAACACTGTAAAACGTTTTGTAAACTAATATGGTGAGGTACAAGTTTTTCAAATTTTACTTTAGATATACTGTACTGTGGTATTTCTCCGAGTGCCACTGGTATCAGCCTGGCTCACCCAAACCCTGGTTCTTACTGTAACCAACAAACTCATCTGTCTGCTGTGGCTTTCAACAGACTTCTGTCTATTGGGCAAGCCACCGTCTCAACATTGTATGACTGATACTGTACTGCATAGCATTTACCATAGAAAAAAAGCTATGGAGGTCTTGTTGGTTTACCGCTGCTGTAGCAAAGCACACTATAGGCCTAAACCCTTCAGCATTGAAAATACCCAAGTGCTTTAACTAAAAAGATCACCGAAAAAAAAAATCTATAAAAGCAGCAGTTAGGGAAATCAATTTACGGATCTTAAGAATTCCAGTGCTTTTGGTCTTGTATTAAAAAAAGTAACCTCATGTGTCGTGAAAAACCTAGTCTTAGCCTCAGTGCTCCTATTCAGATTATCTAGGGCATACTGTAAGGGGGCATGACTTACTGTACACAAAGCATGGTGAAGGTCAGTATTGGAGCACTAAATCAGAGAGGCTGGAAGAGCCATCGGTTACATTTTCGTTGAGGGTATATTGCATTCTTACGTTATGTAGTGTAATTAGCATGGTTCAAGCTGTTACTACTATTGCTGGCTGTTACTTCCACAAACTCCTACCATACCCTGGAGAAAAGCCTAGTCGTTCCGATCCCACAAATGGTTTCCAACTGTAACCCATGGGCTAAAGTGCCCTTTTCATTTCTTTATTATTAGGGATGACTGTTAAAAACAGTATATCTGGGACCATGCACTTGATTTACTGTTAAATGGTTCCATGTTATGCAAACTAGATGTAGATTAGTATTTATTACTAAATAACTTTTGATATTTGTATCTGTTTATTTCTGACCTCCAAGCCGATATCAAAGACATCAATTTAATTTTCCACAACAACCTATTAAATAGCACAGCGACTGACAAGAGAGATGTCATATTTTAAATAGACCAAGAACGACAAGGGAGAGTCATATAGTAAGAGTATATGCAGAGATCCAGAATAAACCAACATGTAGATCAGTGGTGCCCATTTATTTCAGTCCATTCCAATCCAAGGTCAGTACTAACCAGGTTTGTATATATTTGAAATAACACATAATATGCTGAATGAACATTTAATATCTGGAATTAAAGACATAAGTGGAACAAGAAGGATATTGCTCTAGGATACAGTAGGCCCACTACACTACCATTCAAGAAAGAATATTCTATATTGATAAATCAAATCAGAACAGCTATTGGATAGTGAAACAGCATACATATACATTATATGAAAATTGCAATTATCATACCTTTAACCATACAGTGTGAATCATTTTTTATTTACTTACTAGATATCATTTTGGAACAAAGGAATGAATTGGCAAATCCAGGTATCTATTGAAAATTACACTGGATTACTAAGTAGACGCAGAGCTTCACAACACAAGGTAATAATTCCCTGAAAACAGCTCTTTCATTTTGTACTTGTTATAAAAACAGAACACTGCAAAACATTCATCAAATGAATGGCCAGTAAACAACCCAGTTTGGAGGCTCATCAGATATTCAGCAATTCCTGTAGTGGAATAACTACAGTACCACATGAACATTCAGGGAGTGCACCCTATTTACTGTAGATGCACCAACAGTAAGAAGTATTTTACAAATGAGCTTGCGCTGATGTTCCAGTAAAAGACAGAAGCCCAAAAGGTACAGTATGTCTGCAAGTTTCTAGGTTTTACTCCTTAAAAGCTGCTTAGCACAATCAAGAACAAGATGTCAAGTCACTCTAACATATGTTCAGCAAATAATGGTGCAAATCCATGTAATATTTATTTTTCCACTGGCACAACAAAACTTGCACACCCATTTCACATTGTATTACAGCTACACTACATTATCCCTCTTGTTGAAAGGTTTGACATGTTTATATAAGGATGTTTCTATTTGTGTGAGGTGTAAGAGACATATGAAGGTCAAGCATCTCATACATTTCACCAAGCAGGTATTAAAGAAAATAAAAACAAAAAATCCAGCCATTGCAAAAGACCGTAGCATATAAACTTGTTAGAAGGATAGTAACAGCTGAGATGGCAAGAATTAGCTGGGAGCTTTGTGCTGATGAGGCAATGACCAATAATCTGGTACCAGGCCATCCGTTTCAGTAAACAAAACACCCCCCCCACCCTTTTACAGCTCGCAGGACTGAATTATAATTCCCTGATCAGCATTCAGGGGATCAGCTTCACTATAGCCCTCTGTTGAACAGTTTTCTTGCTGCAAAGTTCTAGTACAAAGACAATTGCAGATAGAATTGTGCCACCCCTGCTCCGAGCTATTCATACTGTGACTGGAACTGAATAAAGTGCTTCCGCTGCCATCCAAACATTGTTTTGTTTTGATTGTTTCTTTAAAAGGAAATGATACTTTTAGACACAAGTATACCAGAACTGGAGTTTTCTGATGCAGCTAGAGCAATGAAAAAATAAGGAACCCAAAATAACCTGCAATGTGCCTCTGCAACTTCTCCTGTCAACAGCACAAAGCATGCTGGCAGTTACATTTTAATTCCAACAGCCCTTTCAGGCAAAAGTTTCTCTATTCTACTGGAGGTACTGTATGGTACTGCTTTCATTTACAATGCATGGTGGAGTATCTGAAATAAAAAGTCTTACCCTGGGGCATCGCACAAGAGTATATTTTATAAGCTTCTTTCCAACAGGTTCAGCACTATATAAGCAGGGCCAGACAGCTTTCTGAAACGAACTTAACTTACTTTTAAAAAAGTTAGTTCTAATAGCTACAGTTCTGTAGCACCACCAAAAGTCTTTCCATAAGCAGAACTGCAGTGCCAGTGTACAGTCCTGTGCGGATCTCACAGTTGGGATATAGGTCATATATAATTAGAATGTGCTTAGCAGAACTGGGTCATCAAATGTGCTCATTAGGTGTAGCAGCACATCATGGACTATATTTGTGAAAATACAATTTCTTAATCTTCTGACAACCCTACTTTCACATTAAGCTATATGTTAAGGGTCAACAGTACACTTCAAATCATACTTTCTTTATATAGCTCTGCTAAATACATTTAAAAAAAAATGTTGATGTCAGACAGATAGATTGATTTAGAAATGCACTGTATTAAAGATTAAACAACATTAAATAATGATATTAAATAATAATTAAAAGAGCAACGGCTTGTTGAATTGTTCTTCAACCCCTCCTCCTCATTCCAGTCAGCCTTCTTTGTGTCCTCTGTGTGACCTGTGAACGGATCCATACAGAGCTGCTTCTGTAGGAGCAATGTCATTCTCATCGGGCAAGTCCTGCCACGCAACCACAATAACGCCTTTGTTGTGGAACTCGGCACGTCACACAATCAATACCAGGGCATCTCCCAAAGTCGTACGCACATTTTATATAAAAACTTCCTAAAGGTCTTGCAGAGCCCGTTTCTGCCTGTGTGGCAGTATGTACAGTACAGCTGTATAGCACTTACAGAACTCGCCAACAATAAATAAATAAGAGGAGGGGCTTGGGTACCGCTTTTAATAGGTTTTGAGGGGCTTCATAAAATGCTGATGCTGAATCTTGGCATAATGCAGTGAACGCTATCTAATTGAGGCTGGCCAGCCTGTGAAGATTCAAATAACACAAAGCTGTAATTAAGAGCAGCCACGTCCAGTTTCTTGACAGTTTGTTTCAGTTTTCCCTACTCAGTGTTTGTGACGCAGTTGTGTGCATACACTGAGAATGCAGGGAGGCTTGTTGTAGTGCACCAATCAGACTCTTGCTAAAAATTCTGAGAAGACTTGTTTCCTGGAAAAATTTATTTTCCTAAATTTGAAAGAGCAGCAAAAATCTATTCCTTTTAACTATCATCTCATCTAAAGAACAGAAGTGTGTCCTGTTGTAGGCTATGTGCAATCCAGAACAGATTATATTAGAAGTAATCTAAGGAACTATTCACAAACCTCAACTACTGTAACTGATACAGTTTCATACCCTGCTATGCAGAAATTAATGAAACTTTCATTTTGTTTGCATGCCATTCATTCCAGCAAATTTTGCTATGCCAACTTAATAGGTAACTTAAATGTCTGGTAACTGCACGTTACTGTACAATGCAATACAAAAGTTTTGCTCTCATGGAAATATGTATGTGAAACAGCAAAGGCTATCAGTTACAAACACTGGCATACTGCACAATGGAAAGTTAATGTTGTCAAAAACTGCACAGACAGTGTATAATTACTCCAATTAGAAAGGAAGACATATGTCCGTCACCACAGCTATGCTGAGCACCAACAGATATCCCAGCTGGTGGAAAAAAAAAAAAGGAAGCTTTAAGTCTTTAATCTCCCTCTCATCAGTTAATGCTGTCCTCAAGCGCTGTTCATTGAAAGCACCAAGCCACAAAACAGAGAATGCTTTCTGCCAGGATACAATGCTTTGGTCTCACAGGATGCGGGAACCCAAACACTTACTCAGCAATTTGACTTGCAGTAACAGTACAGGAAGATATACAATGTACTGCACACTGTGTGCCAGTGACTGGCAACAAATGGGGTGTGAAGATGTACATACAAGACAAGAAAGCAAAGGCGGCTGTCTGAGAGAAATTATTCCATCACCAACCTTAAAAACTCAAAAAAACAGAGAACTGGTGCCTAGTTTCAATGAAGTTCGGTCAAGTTTGATCAAAAACAGGCGATCATTCAAACATCACTACCAGGTGTTCTCATGCGTTGCTGCTGTAAAACTCTGTTTCGAGTCAGATTGTGAAAAAGCATGAAAAACATGCTTATCTAGTATGAAGTCTCTGATGAGAGTTGGCATTTGCAGACCTGTGCCTCAAATGGCCTGACTACCAAAAATGCCATTGTAAAAAATACACCCGTTATTTTATGCACTATTTATTCAAATTGTGTGTTTTATGCAGTGCCTGTATGTATTTATTAGTCGTACTGTCAAATTCTGATACTCCAGACAGCTAAGATGTACCTTGAATCAAGCGCATTTTTTAAAATCACCAACTGTAAGAGAAATTGAAAAAAAATATTAAAACAAATAACTAGATCAATTAAGTTAATTGAGAACTTAACAAAAACACAGAAAATCCTGAGGCCCTCGAGGACTGGAGTCTGACACCCCTACTCTATAGTGTAAAAGGCTATAATCATTTAAATGAATTACCCTTGTGCACAGTATATTGTACCACGGTTTTCTTTGTGTTCTAAAAACTAAAAGTGTAAAACCTTAAGTTGGAGCACACACAAAGAAAGGAGCCTTTTCAACCTGTTACTGTTACACTTTTGAGATGCAAGTGAGAAACATGCCACACAAATGTTTTAAAGCCAAGAAATAATGGTACTCTACATTTATACAAAAATACACGTAATACAGATAATGTGAGCATGACCCTGGCATCAAGACTGAACTAAGAACATGTGAAACTGGTCACATGCCTTTCTGGACTGTTCTGGACTGTTCTTAGATGGCAGACACAGCACCTATGAAAACACATGTACCTCAGCCTGATCTGTCTGGCACCAGCACTGAGAAGCAGAGGATTTCCGTAAGGGTAGTAATAGAGAAACAGCACACCATCTATTTTATTCAGAGATCGGATTTTCTGTGTGCAAAGGTCACAGCACTCTTAGTCAACTGGGACAAAGAGCACAGTCTGGCATTTAAAAAAAAAAAAAAAAAAAAAAAAAAACCATCTAGAAAATAAAAAGTCATAGCTGTATTAAATAGCTGGATTTAATATTTCAACCCACACCTAGATATACAGATCTAAGACCTTTGAATGCCCTGGAATACACTGACCAATAATAATAATAATCACATTATCTCTTTAACAAGTTGGTGGCAGTCCCCAAACAGTTTCCTTTTTTTAGTGTGTGGTGTATCCATGCTCTTTTGTGTTTTATTTATTTTATTTCGTCTCCACAAAAGGAGTCTTTTCTTTTCATGACTAGCTACATCTTTTTTTGTACTCGTACTGTATTCACGTCGTTCACTATTGCTCCCAGTGTGCATGCTTCATTTTGTGAAAACCCAAGATTTAATTGTTGAACGATAATGTTTTTTCAGACTATCTGTCAGATAAATGTTGAATCTCCAAGTTTAAACAAATAAATAAAATTACATTTTTTTCACAGATTTACTTGTTAGAAATGTTAGCTAAATGCTGACTTGCCAAGTGTAAACAAAATATTTAAATTCACCGATTTATTTGTTAGAAATCCAGGTTTAACATATGTTCACTAAGTGTAAAAAAAAAAAAATTCTACACTGATTTTAAATGTTGAATTTGTGATATGCGTATGTATTTAGCAAAATCTGGACTTTTACGTGGTTAAGGAAAAAATATGCGCAATTTAAGATCTAACATTTTAATATGGGGGGAGCGACAAAATGTATACTAAAGGGGAGGGGGGGGCATTTAAAAACTATGCGCAACACTGATTTAATCACATAAAGATTTGCACTTCAAATCAAATGCCAAAGACATTAAGGTGCCAAGTCTCCTACAAAGGGTTGTTTTTTGTTTCTAGCTTACACTAATCAGTTACTGTAATTTAAAGCAACTGGCATTTTGAAGTAAGAAATACCATCAGCATAAAGTAGTTCCAGGTGAAAGAAATTTAAAGCAACAGCGCCCCATAAACACGCTCAATTAACACCAATATAATCCTTTGGTGTTGGTATTACATTATTATTGTGGTTTAGTAAAGAGTTCAATGCATTTTAGTATCGGAAAGCTGGCCATTGTTAGCAGTCCTCTATATTACATTCCCCTCTGGTACAGAAGCAGCAAAAGCATACATTAATCATACTAAACTAAAATAAACCAACCCAACACTCATTATTCCCATGCTGCTAAAAAGGAGAGATGCTGCTTTGGGGTGGGGGTACAGTAAGTCAATGTAACAACCCTCCTTTACGAATTCCGCACAGCATCAGGATGCCTCAGATGGCTTTACATTATTAAAGCACTCTATTACCAGTGCTCCATCCAGACAGCCCACGCACAATTAGTTAGAGTATTTGTATCTTCTGTACTAAACTGCAGTGTTTCAAGTGCTGTGGAGTGGAACAGTAAGGCTTTATACCTGTGGGTGGCAAAGTGATGTTAATCAGAACATGTACAGTATGGCCCACCCCACTCCTGCTCAAAATGAACAGTTGCAGTGGGCGATCTAACCCTTTATTGATATTGTGACCATCTGCTAACAGTTCATTTAGTGCTATTTGAAAGGCTTAGTCCATGACAGGGCTGCAGCAGTGCCAGTGAATGCACTGTAGATTACAACTACATGTAGAGAAGCTTGCATTGAAACATCAAATAAAGCTGACTATTGTTTGTTTTGGATGGGTTACAAAATGTCTCTACCATGGCTCCTTTACCATTCTTTCTCACAAGGAAGAGATCATGTAGCGGCTAGCCTCAAAACAGTTTAAAAAGTACACCACCATGCACTCAGATCTGATGTTGAGCAAGTGTTCCTCCAAGCCTAACCGTCCAAGTGAAGTATTGTACTGTGTGTTAATAATCGTCTTTAAAAGTTAGAGATGGTCCCCCACTTGGCTCGTCTGGTAAATTGGGGAGAAAATCAGGGGTCAAATAATTGGGCACACTGAATTTACTTGTAAAAACATAAAAGTTAGAGCTAACGAAAGACATACTGTAATGTTTACTGTTTTGTAGCGCTGACATTTTTTAGTAAATGTCGTTGTGGTAACTGATTTCAAAGCTATAAATTACTAAACATTACTGTAACAAACAATTCCCTTATTGCTCTTTGCAGTTACCACATTAAGTCACCTCTTCACATTATACTTCAAAAGGTGACATGAAGACACAGAAACACGAGTCACTGGATAAACAGCAAATAAAAATAAATATACAGATGATTACGATAATGTGTGCTTTTATACAGGAAAATGCTAGACCCACAAAGTGAGGGCACTAATGGCCAGATTTTATTACAGGAGTTCTATGTATTTTAAGGAATGTTTCAGCTTCACAGAATGCACTTGGTTAGTCGTACTTAAACCAAAGACTTAATCTGTAGTGTTCAATCTGGCAAGCCTTTAAATATTATATATATATATATATATATATATATATATATATATATATATATATATATATATATATATATTTATTTTTAAATAAAAAAACAAAAAAACAAATTATTCTGATCCACCGTAATAGACTACTGAACGGCAACTTGTCGTGTGTAGACTTGCAACAGCGCATATAATTTGAACACTTTTTACTGCACGCGTTTCGTTAAACTTGTGACAAAAATGAACGTGCAGAAATTGAACACCAACCCCCCCCACCCCCCCCAACCCCCCCCCCCCCCCCCCCCCCCCCCCCCCCCCCCACCCCCCCCCCCCCCCCCCCCCCCCCAACAAACAAACAGATATGCATCGTATTTAAAGTTTACTCTAGGGGATCAAATACTTTATTTTATGAAATAACATATGAAATATTAAGTTAGTTCATGTTACGACATAATAATTCCACCGTAATTCAATCTCATTTCTAGCAGTGAAAATGCATTATGATTCATCCTGCTTAAACTATTATCCCCACGGTCTCACTCACCTTTGCCTCTGGGTACATTTTATACCTGTTGGTACAGTACTTTTGTCAATCCCAATAGAAAGTCACTCCACCTTTTTCCAGTTTTCTTCAGCAGACAATCTCCCAACTGAGCACCGTTAGGTTTCACAGACAGGCAATGAACTGCTGCAACACTATACAGAACTAACCCAGCCTCAGGGTGGCTGTGCCTTGCAAATCCGTTTACTGAGCAACGGGGCCGTGACACGCAGTGATAACAGCTCAGTGCTGCTTCACATTATTAGTTGATGTTTTGCTGGCTTGGCAATCGCCCTCCATAATCCACTCCCCTCCGCACCCATAACAAAATCTCAGATTCTATTCTACTGAGCTGTGTTATCCTTGTGAAACACCTTTCCCATTGAAGACATACACACACTTCTTAATGGTACAGCATCCACTTATTTTTCCTTATGAGATTAAACACATCCAAAGGCAAAACAGGTGTTATTATTTTCAACAAGGCTCAGGAGAAATCGATGTAAATGTCAGCTGTAATCACCAAAGCCTGACGAGTCTGGGTCCGATGGTGGTCCCTTCCCAACAATTAATCTGATGTCATACAAGAGCAGTATTTCCCATATTTTTTTTAAATCTCATCTTGGAATCAACTTGAAACCAAAATTGATTTATTTTCAGAAATAATGGAAAGGCCATAATTTATCCATTACATACTTCTAGGATTAAGGGATGATTGGTAAGTCAATACTTAAATATAAAATTCATTCTTTCAATGAAATTCATTCAATTCTCTGCATGTCTACTAAAAAAAAAAAAAGACATGACTTGTTTTTGAAATGACTGTTTTAAATATTTAGGCTAGATACAACAAAAAAACAAATGTAGCGAATCCTAGGGAGGTTTTGATACCTGTCCAAATGGCCTGCAGCAAGGAAAAATAAAACAACATCTTGCAGCCGCATTTACAATAGCGTCGTCTATTAACGTGCCGAGACACTTTCACAGCATTTATTTAAAATGTTATCTACTCCAAACAGCGAGATAAAAAAATAAAACAAAACTGTAGACAGAAGAACTATCCAGGCAAGGGGCAAGCTTATCTGAGCCAAAGAGAACCAGAAAATATAGACCTGCTGTATGGTTGCATTTTGTGCTAGTCTATATTTATTTGTCATCTTTTGGATCACAGACATGTTTGCCTAATACAGCTCTTTGTGCTACCTGTCTTGTGACAGGCATCACATGCAGAGACTGCAAAAACGTCCGTCTGCACTGCTTGCTCGATCCCACATGTAAAAATGTGTTTCAGCGGCTTACTCACCCAGATATTATTGTGAAAACTTAAGCGATTGAAGCCATGAGTTCATGCTCAGACTTCACATTCGTGTACAACCCAGTGTAACACACCTTACTGTACCACCTGCTTATTTGAACATAGAACTTCCTGGCTCTGCCAAGCAGAATCTGACACACAGAAAATACTGGACCTTAATACCTACAAATATACTGTACTGGTGTCAACTGTATGCAGGGCAGAGTTTCACTGACCACTTTAAAACTGACATGTTGAGTCATGTCTTAGGTTGTTTAGTTACAGATGTCCTGCAGCTTACAAAAAAGTGATAGGAAAAGAACAAAAAAGCTGTTACACAGAAAGAAAATCATCAAGCCACTACACCACTTAAGTCTAATGTTTTCTTTAAATCATACAAACACCATCAATGTGAACATGCTGTTTTGCTTTAATATGAGATTAGGTAGGAGGAGGGAGCTTCTGGTGAAAATAAACATCATCGAAATGGCAAAGACAACATGACCTTTCACATTTTTTACTCAGCAGAACTATTCTAAAATGCCAGGAACCACCCTCCGGCTAATTTGCTAGTTTAACAGAAAACACTTAAATGCTATGGTAAAACTAAAACCAAGTAAATACATGTTTTTGGTAAAGGCTTCGTCTGTGTTACGTGTATAAGCTTGTATGCTTGAACGTTTGAAAAGTTACATGTTCAAGTCAGCTGTAACTCTGGTTCTGAGATCAGAACCAGAACTGATTTCGACGGAATTCCTCTATAGAAGTCTATTAAAATATCTGGGACAACCTAATTTGAGGACATGAAGATCCCATTTTTGTATTCTGAAGCCCACATAGGACCCATACAATACAGCAGAACTATATATTACTGTACAGCAGGTGTTGCAATTCAGCAGATCAATCCTGTGACTCTTCAAAATCCTACAGAAAAATACAAACAGTAGTTCAAAACGCCTAAAAACTGCTGGCCGGATTGGGAACCGTGCCTGAGGCTTGACGTCTGAAACAGATTGCTGTTAACCCTTAACATCCCGCAATAACAGTCCTCTTTCAACAAACAGTGATATGTTTAAAAAGGCAAGAGATTACATGTTATTTAAATAGGTAGGAGTGAGCTCCAGTGTCTAACTTTTACAACCTCAGAAGTGCTTGTCTTCCTCCAGAACTACCTATAATATGGTGTCAAGTCTAAAGTACAGTACATGCTTCAGCTTAGTTAACTACAACTAAAAATATACAAAACTAAACTCATTACTATTATTCACTAAACTCATTCAGTATGTTATTCATTTGGTTTGTTGTTACTTGGACATTCTGTAGTGCTTAATACATAGAGACTAAAAAAATATAGTAGTATATTTCAGTTGTTACATACTGCACATTTAAATGAAAAAAAAAGTTTGGCGGTATAGGATCAAGCAGGGAAAGTTCACCCTCTTGCTCCGTTTACTTTCGCCACCTTCAGCACAGTTCAGCCTGAACTGGGTGTGACCCCTCCTTAGGTAACAGTCAGGAAGTGCTGTCCTGTAAACACTGCTCTAGTGTAGCTGCAAAGTTGTGCACTACCTGTTGTAAGACGGGGAAGAAACAGGGAGCTACGGCAACGTGTTGCCTATGTCCTGAGAGACTGCTGCACTTCATCCAGCATGGAGGATAAGAACAAAGGATCAGCAGCACTTCATTAAAAAAACATACCTTGGCTAAACTTAATTTAGTAAGCTATTCATCTCTCTCCCTCATTCCTGCTTGCCCGAGTTGAAAGCTGCAGTGTGCAGTACTTTTCACTCAAAACAGGTCCAATTCAACAAGGTAAACCTTTGACACCATACAAAGAGAGATGTTCTGTGCTGTTTTTTTTGCCGTTGTGCTGAACGAAATATTCCTGTGAAATAGAAACTGCCTTGTACAGACTGCAGCACAGGACTCTTTACTCTTGCTCTCTAACACCCATTGTGCTGCAGCCGACTCCTGCCTGAACAACAGTCTTAAATGAGTGATGATACTGCAAAGAAAAGCCTTGCTGCCGGAGGAGAGATAGTAGCCCCTCATGGTGCCTAGAACACGTGCGTTTTTTCGGGTGACTTCACCAGGCTTAACCCTTCTGTATCACAATGGTCAAGCAACACTGACTGCAGTGCCAGGGGAATTCAATGAGTTAATTATGGTTGAATTTAAACGTAAAAACTGTCAAAACTTGTTGAATCAGATTTCAAAGCTCCAAAATAATTTTTGCTAAGCTAGAATTTTTATTCTTAGGTGTATCTTTATCATCGTGATCATCATATAATCTGCCTCAAACACGGCAGTTATCTAGTTCTAGGCAAACAAATCATATATATTTGAAAGGTTAATTTCTTTACAGATTCATATGTTGGTCTGTTTTATTTATTTATTTTTACATGGGATACTAAGGAACAAGGAGAGCATAAGGTTTTTATTCTCACACTACGTGCTAAACAGAGACTCAAATCTTGGATGAATTACCTACTTTGTTCTTTGCTCTGAGCAAGAATCTGCAGTGCACCAACCAGGTCTGTAGGACAGAGATAAGGAACCACTGACTGCAGTGTCTCACAAAGCTCTCAGCACACTGCAGATAAACTGGGGGATGTGGAGCAGGCAACAATCTGTTTAATAAACCACTATATTTTAATTACAAAAAAAAAAAAACAATTGGATAAACAACAACTTGTTCACAACAAAATCTGAATCCTGTCAACTCCTGTGATTCATTCCACATGGCTGCAAACAAGCAGAAGCAGCAAGCAAGTCAGAAAGAACCAGTCAATTACCAATACAACCTCGGTGAGGGAAGTTCCTATATATGTCGTAAATGTATGTCACACCTTCCAGTAGATTTAGTGGTTAAATGAATGCCATGACACTGTTGTTCCCCTGAACAGGCCTGGGCTGAGGTCAGTAGCACAGTACATGCAGTGTTTTAATTAGCTTTCCCTGCTAGCTGCACCTGTCCTCTCACTTCATCTCCCCATCACATCCAACATGGTCCTGGCAGGATTTAACTTCCCTTCTAATTAATTCAGGATTTCATCACACGCAACAGCCAGGCTTGGAACCAACGCTCTCATCACTTTTCTCTCCCACTCCGAATGAACAGTTATAAATTAAAACCTGTTATTTGGCCACTATAACGTCAGCCTGAGATAGATTAGGAAGCAAGATTTCAGAGAAACTGTACAGTAAAAGGCAGTTTTATTGTTAAGTTAAATTGTAGCAATTGCAGGCAGCACATTTGAACTTTGAGCTCCCAGCAGCACTTAAATACTTCACTTCCGATATGTGTGGAAACACGTACTTTCTACAAAATGCGAGTGGAAGTCACTCTGTACACTACCTGCATGTGCTCTGTGGAGCCGCTGCTCAGGTCATCTCCAGACTCTGAGTTGTTCCGGTGTTTCTCCAAACTGTCTCTGGTCAAACTGCCGTGGGGGTGTTCGTGGGGGGGCGTTTTTTCAGCATCCACATCAAGGACTGCCTCCCGCCCCAACGTGGTTGCCTTCTTGTGATCGGGGATCCTAGGAGGAGAATCAGTCCCCCCCATTGAGGTGGTGTTGTTGTTGTTCTGGTGGTGCTCTCCACCTCGCCGGGTCTGCCCCGGGCTGCTCCCTGGAGCCAGGTTCTGGTTAGCGTCTCTGGGCAGGGATGGTGGGTGAGTGTGCACCAGGGAGTGCTTTCCAAAGCTGGAGAGCTCTGGGGTCTTGGCCAGGTTCTCGTTCGACCTGTGGGAAGGCTGGATGTCCAGAGCACAGGACTTTGCTTTCAAAGAGCCGCTGGGACTGGAGAGCAGGGGCTTCTGTGGCGGCATGAGTGCCTTCCTCAGTTCCTTCACATACTGAGCCGGCACGTAGAAGGGCTTGGTGTTCTGATCCTGTCTGACCTGCCACCAGTCCTCGTTGGTTTTTTTGACCAGGATGTAGTGCTCTCCTTGCTTTATCACGATCATCTTGTCTTTTGCCTTGTACTCGTAGTCATATTCCACTTCAACGTAAACTTGCCCAGGAATAATGGGCAAGTCTGCCTTCCCATCTTTGTCAGCCATCCTCTGTACAGCTCCGTTGTTCATCTTCTCAGGGATAAAGTAATCCACATGGTTTGCTTCACTGTCCCAAACCTGAAAAATACAACATCAGGGAACACTCAGAATGAAACCAATATAAAAAATATGTAATGCTATAATGCACGTCAATATACAAAAAAATGCAAACTTCCATATTGTTTTTTAAGATGCAAATGCGTACCGTCGGTACATTTAACAGGAAAGCATTTCATTCAGGAAGCTCACGCTTGCAAGGTCAAGCATATTATCTGGCTGTGACCCATACCTGCCTAACCTCACGATAACATCAATGATTTTCTTTTACTGGAACAACAAACGATAGCTGGGATCTCGATGAATCTGTCCATTCTTAAGAGGGATGTAGTTAAGAGGAGTGGTGTTGTGGAAGCTCACTGAAGGTCCTCTTCCTAAACTGAGCATGGATGAGAGGTGTCGCTGTTTGAAAGCCATTACATTTAAAACGTGAGTTTCAAACAAAGCATTTAATTTGGCATTTTACTTATACTATTTTCCCCGTTACATCCTCCTATAAATAATGTTGTGCCATCAAACCAACATGTTCAACAACACTAATAAAGTGAAGAAGTGTTCTGTTTTTAGCTTTTGAAAAAAAAAAAAAAAAAATTGGTGGTAGACTATTGAAATAAACAGAGAACACATGATGATTTGTTAAAAATTGTAATGACCACCAATCCGGACTCCTACTTATACATTCATAAACTGTTGTTGTTGTCTCTGACACTGCCATTAAACAGTGCTGCTTGTAAGTGTGGGTTTTCACATGTCAACATTGAAACAAAAACAAATATCGACCCCGATTATCAGCCTCACGTCTTTCTACCCTGATGTATATTCATATCTGTCAGGTGACCACTGAAACCTTTCATTCCAAAGTCAGCATCCTTGCCAGAAGTGCAAATCTTTTTGAAAATTGGTGCTAAACTGTTTTGAAAGTTTAGCACCAGAGCGCCTACTAGTGCTAAATTATTAAAAACTGCTCTAATCAAGCTCCCCTTACAGCTTCTGTCACAACACGAACCTTCTCTCCTGTGTATGTGGAGGGGTCATTTGAGAAATCCAGACCCAATGGAGAAACTATCATCCACTATGGTTATTATTATTATTATTATTATTATTATTGAGTACCAAACTATTTCTGCCAGTACTCAAGCGAGAACCTAATGATGAAAGTTTGAACTCCTGATTGATTATCTTCCCCGCTGCATATCTGGAAATTTGCTTAACAGTCACGAAACTTAGAATACACTCTTGAGAATATCAGAATCTGGGGATAAGGGGAGTGTCTGTCTGTATTTTTGCATATCAGTTTAATTACCTCAATATTTATTTCTATTTAATCCATAACACTTTCACATTTAAACATAACAAAATAAATTAATAAATAAACAGAACACTTTAACTAGTACTCATTTTGATTGTTAAAGTGAAGATATGTAAATTCTGAAATATATAAAATCTTCTCATTTTACCTTACTGGGGACTAACTGTCTGTATCAAATGTTTTTGAAGCTGTAGTGTCTCATGTTCAATGATTATTATTAAAACATTCTTTCTTTAACTTTTTTTTTTTAATTGTAGATTTCTTCCATTGTTTAGTCTCTTGTGATCATTGTACAGACTGTGCAGATGATTCAGACTGTTTTTTACTGAACAAGGTCGTTTCAGCTGCAGGGGTATTTGTTTCAACCCACCCCCTGATCCAAGCACTGGTTTTGTTGGGCTGATAAAACTTTACAGAAATTAAGATAACATCATTCATTATTTTTAAATGCTATGAGGCACTATAAGAAAAGCAAAAAGGCCTGATAGGGTGGGCATTATGCAAAACGCTATCAAGCTTTTTAAAAGCAAGCTTCCAGTTGGCTCGAATGGGGCCACAAGTCTCCCCAAGTGAACTGAGTGGCCAAGTACGCTGTGTAGTGGTCTGCTGAAAACAAGTTTCAAGCCACTTTTAATAAGACACTAGTCACATGGTGCAGCAATCACCACATTTAGTGCAACGATAAGCGTAACAATATTTTACTTCTGGCCATAAAGCCCCTTTTAGTGCACCTTTTTCTTTCTGAAGTACATTAAAAGAAGGGCAACTGTGCTACTAATGAGTGAAAGCAAAACAAACCAAAAAAATAACACTGGAATGCAATGAGAGGACTACTGTATTTCATCAGTGGTGTTACTAAGCAATTTAATAATCAATAACAACAATGTAAATAATGCATGAGCAGTTTAGAAATAACTTCTTCACACTCCTCCACAAACAGTCTCAGTCTTGGGGATAATATTTTTGTATGACTTATTTCCAATGTAAATAGCTGCACACAGGAAACAAACTGCACAAGGTAACCTGACTCAGAAGTAAACATTTTGCATATAGTTAAGTTCAAATTCTGAGGAAACAAGTGGAGCTAAAAACTAATTGTATCGGGGGAACTACACGGAAGGTGCGAGACACTGAAGCTCTGACAGAAATGTGAAGAACGCATTCAGTAGCGGGTGTGGATCACTCGAAGATGGACAGAATGCTCTCCCTCAACTTCATGAATTTTCTTCCGTTGTTCATCATTGGTTTCTTCAACAGCATTATGCAAGAATCTAAACCTGGAGCAATACATCAATAGATACCATTGTTCAAGATACCTAGCAGGATAAACATTCGGTTTACTAACCAAAACTAAACTAAGCGAGTGCGCTTACAAACAGTGTTGAACACAAACAAACTCGGTACTGAACGACAAGATATATTATTTCAACCACAACAAACCAGACTGAGTCTGTTTGAAACAGACCTAACGTGAATGCAGCCTAAAAAGGCCATTCTACCTTTCTGGCCAATGTACTGTAGTCTGATACAGTAGTAGTGGCAAAGTAGTGGCAGTGTTCTGTAAAGGCAGGTTAAAACGACGCAGAGCTGGGCTCTCTCCTCGCTTGACTGACGCCGATGTACTGTATGCAGACAGACAGTGAATTCACATTTCGGGTCTTAATGCAGCTTGACCACTGCTGTAAGCGGTAGACTAATGATTATAATGTTATCCCTTTACCAGTGAGGCAGTCATGCGTCTCGTTAGCACTGCTCACACCTTTTCTGTTTGATTACACTGCCATCCAGCTCTCTTTACTAATAATACCTTTATTGCTTGGATTTCACAGAAGACTTGCCCTATTAGTATTCCGTTGAATATTGTTATAATTTAGTATATAACTGCATGGAAGAGTGGTTTCTAAGTGCACCTGTTATATTGAAACATGTGCATTTTAATGTAATAAGTATTTCTACAGTACCGAAGTAATTGTGCCACCACTAAATTTGACCATTTTAAAACTAACATACCATTTTAAAAAAATCACACAGTACTCTGCTGAACGTCTTTAAAAATACACACAAACTAACGACAGATGCTCACCAACTCCTTTACATGTTCAAATGTTTATGGATGTGGTTATATTCTTTATTATACCCCAGTAGTAAACCATATCATTTTCATAGCCACTGATATGAAGTGCAATGTACTGTTTGTACATAGACAACTCTTACACTGTATCTCCAGATTCTGATAAAACATCTAACCAAGCTGGGCAAACAACAGCAAACAGAAGAACTGCGCTTATACCAACATACAGTATGTGACATCCTTAATGAATGAATGTAAATGAACTGCATGTCCACCCGGATATTACCTTCAAGAAAGACTTTCAGTTTCCGTGGTCTGTTTTGTTACACCCTAGTGCTATTTAAGCACATACAATTTAAGACCACTTTCCCAAACCTTTCAATTACTTTGAAGCCAAATGTTTGTTATTGTTGTTTTCTTCACACTTCCTGAATTTAGCTTTCTACCTTTTGTATTTCTTTTCTGGTGACCCTGAGTTTTATATTTTAAGATAAAAAAAAAAATATATATATATATATATATATATATATATATATATATATATATATATATATGTACCGCCCCAATTCTAAATAACTTCCACAGATTTTTGGAATAAATTTAAAAAAAAAAAAAAAAAAAAAAAAAAAGAGTCAGATTTGTATTTACTGGTGCATGTGTTCATAACTAGACAAGTTTTTTTTTGCACTCACAATATCCCCATTTCACCACTTTCAACTTTATTGTACGATATCTGAAGGTTTAAAGTAAGCAATAATATCCACACACCCCGGATGCGTTATAAGTCACGAGGCGAAGCAGAGTGGCTTTAACTGCCTGGAGCGTGTGGATTTTAGAGTATATCCCACACCCTGTCGTGCCTTATTGCACTTATAAAATGGATCAACCGACATTACAAAAAAACACCAAAAAAACATGTTTTAAATAACAAAAAAAGTAATTATTAAATAGCCTTCCACCTCTGCCTGAACTTAGAAAAAATAGTCCCTCAAAACATAAAAAAAAAAAAAAATGCATTAATTAAAAAATAATTTCAGACGTTGAATTGAACATTGCCATTGAAAGAGCAGTTTTGATTTGTTACACTTCTTGTAATTCTTGGTTTATTCATTACATTTTAAAGTAAAATATAACTGCCCATTTTCATCATGACATAGCACAAATGACTCTGCCTTTAAATCACACAGCACAAATAAGACTAACTTTATTTGAAATCACGCAGACCCTTCCTCACAAGACCTGCAATAGTATCGGTGAGAGCGAGTTTTTTTTTTTTTTTTTTTTTAATCCTTTGTTATTACAGCTTAGTAACGTGGAGAACTACTGGACCAGTGTTAAGAAACTAGTTTAAACAATGCAGGGCACAGCAGAGGACATGATACCCTTGTACCTAGACACATTTAAAAGGTATGGCAGGAACTGTTGTGATGTATTTATAAATGTTCAGCATCAGACCACACAGCTGTGAAAGGGGGTGGGTCCAGTGGCAGCAGGCAGGCAGACCAAAGAACAGACAGCGGGAGCAACGGCAACAAAACATCTTTTAACCCCAAAGTATCTTTTAAGAGGGACCCAAATATTTTGTGAAAATGTGAAAGTTTAAAAGATATTTTTTAAACTATTTATTTTCAAAATGGGATAGGGAAACGCCGTAGTTCAAGGAGAAGGAACAAAGCGATCAGAATGGCGAGTTTTGAATTTATTTGAATACTTTTGCTTTTTTTGTTTTTTTCACTACTTTAATTAATCATTGGTGTCCGATTCAGATTAATTTAATACCTCACGTACACTTCGGTTTCCCAAAAGTTCAACATTTGCATAAATCTCATCGGTCATGTTTATTGCTATAAATTCCAATATGTTTGCCGTTTTTGTTTTTAAATTCTAGTGTATGGATATCTGCCAGTGATTTGCCCATTTTTGAAAAAAGTGCCAACCCATGGTGATATGCTGTAATAGCAACACCTCCATGTGACCTGTTTTGACCAATCAGGGCAGAGTATTTAAAATACCCATTTTATAAATAGAAATTCATAGTAGATTGTTACATCATGAACCATGTAGTAAATGACATCACAAGCACATTAATAGATTTAAATAGAGTACAGTTACCATGGCAATAAAAGCCTATAAGCACCTGCACTGTGTTTTCAAAACACACTTTCCCTTCACAAAGGCAAGTTAAACATACCGAAATGTTGTGAAGTTTTTAAAAGTTTTACACTTCTTGCAATTCTTGGTTTATTCATTACATTTTAAAGTAAAATATAACTGCCCATTTTCATCATGACATAGCACAAATGACTCTGCCTTTAAATCACACAGCACAAATAAGACTAACTTTATTTGAAATCACGCAGACCCTTCCTCACAAGACCTGCAATAGTATCGGTGAGAGCGAGTTTTTTTTTTTTTTTTAATCCTTTGTTATTACAGCTTAGTAACGTGGAGAACTACTGGACCAGTGTTAAGAAACTAGTTTAAACAATGCAGGGCACAGCAGAGAACATGATACCCTTGTACCTAAACACACTTTCCCTTCATAAAGGCAAGTTAAACATACCAAAATGTTGTGAAGTTTTTAAAAGTGTTACACTTCTTGTAATTCTGTTTTTAAAAAAGAAAAAAAAAAAAGTACTGCACATATGATACATAGTGTTACCATTTCCCCAAGTAACACTGAAATACATCAGTAAGAAGTGATGTAAGGGCAGCATGCTGCAGGTGATCAAGTTTATGAGGCATCCTCCATAACAATAATCTAGTGGGTACAGTACTGTATATCATTCAGACTGAACATTTTACTAAATAAAAATGTGAAAAAGATAACAGTAGCTCATTGTATATGGCCAGTTTAAAGGAACAGATTTTGTACAACATTGAAAATCTGAAGTTGACAGCTTAAGTGGTTTATGAGATATCACAGTAGCGCTGGTACATGTGGGAAAGATTAATTATTGCCACAGTGTAACCAATTGGACATATCCATAATAAAACGCAACCTAAATAATTAATGGGATAATAGCTGAAGAGGTATGACCAGTAGTAGATTATATTATGATCCCAGTACTGTACCTCTTAACACAATACAAAATTACTGATAGAAAAGAATGTAAGGAAAAAGGACGCATTTAAAAGTACTTTAAAAAGGAGGTGTCTTGTGGAAATAAGGGAACAAAACTACAAAGCCCTTATTACTGTGCTTACGTTAGCTATGACTGATACCATTGCACATATTGTGGCACTTTAGACAGTATCCCACTGTTCCCTGCCGAGTTTCTTACTCTGACAGATTCTTAAACACTGAAAATATAAAGCTGGTATCTCAAGCGGTTTATGAGATACAGCTCTAAAATAACAATAATAATTAAAAAAAAAAAAAAAAAAAACATTTAATATAAGCACTCCTTACTAGGTCAGTTCATTAAACTGTGTTTCATGTATGACATGCCTTTGTTGAAGCAGCAATCAACAAAACCTATTTTAAAATATACTGCGCATAACATAGATATCTAGACAGCTAGATAGAGATAGATCTATCTATCACACAGTTAATCTGTATGCAGTCAGCAGCTTCAGATCTTACTACTTAAATATATTTCTTTAATGCCGTCCCTAGCCATTTGGGATATAGACTGATGTTATTTAAAACATGTGACCCAAACTAAATGCTGTTCTAAGTGAAGCAGTTCTTCCAATTTCTTTTCTTATTTTTCATATCATACATAGACTTAACAGCCTTTTACTAAGATGTGTTCACATACTGTAGTATACTAAAAAATATCATTTGATTTCTAAGCTCTCCTTTGAGAAGAAATCCAGAAGTTAGTTCCTTTTCAGGGTTCACTTAGCCTTCAGCTAGATATGCAATCAGCACACAACAGTATAAACAGCAACAGACAGCAAATCTGTTGCAATCGCCAAAGCAGAACTCTCGTTATTAATGCCTACAGACAGCAGTTGATTTCTTCCAAGGAACAGGTCCTGCCTTCTTGAATTTCATGACATTTCCTAACAGCACTAGAGTTGACCTTTACCTCAAGTGTCAGGGCTGTTTTACAAAGCCCTCCAAGATTCTGCAACCAGGGTTCCTGCTTTTCAATGCCAATTCCATTTCAAACTCAATTCCCACTCCCTTTTAATCAAATCCTACACTTTGATCAAAATTGCAATTCGCAGTATTCTGTAAAAATGTGCTTCTTAAGTCACTGTTAGTCAATTAAATTGGTTTCAGATCAAACAGTTGAACACTCACAATTACTAATGTCTAACACAAATTCCTTCAAAGAAACTGATTTTCAAAAGGAATTGAAACAGGCATTGACCCATACCTGTTTGCAACCCCATATACAAGCTATTTAGAATTAAGAAAATAACAATTCAAAGTGTGTGTACCACACTTGCCCCCATCCCCCAATCTATCCCTTCCTCAACCCCACTAAAACACAAATTGAATACCAGCAAGCACTTCTTTGCACGCAAATTACCCTCACTCGGCCATTTCACTCGTCTCATATTCATTTCCAGCCCCCTCAATCACAATGTGCTTGACACCAGCGACCCCAATAGTGAGCCATCAGAGCCCTTAACAAAAACACTGACGCTTCCCCACGCTGTGTACTGAGCCAACAACATAGCCTTAAACAGCATTTTCTTACTACTTTACTCATCTCAAACAAACACATTACATGACTTGCCTAAATAAATGCCAACTGCTTTCAGCCACTGTACAAGTTGGAAGTCTGAACAGTTACACACACTCCTAGTGTACTGTAAGTGAAGGGGTTAGGAGGTCTATCTCTGGCCACAACACCGGATGAAGCTAATTTTAACTGTATTTTTCATGACAACGCCAGCTAATCCATTTAATCTGGAACTGCAAGACATACAAACTCTTTTTAATAAGATTACAAAGAACATTAGTTTGTTTTTTTTTCTTCAAAATTTCAATTACTGTAGTCAGCGGAACGTGAAGTCACTATATTACTAAATATATTTGACATTTCTCTTTTTTCTTCACTTCTATTGCATTATTTGATAAATGATTACATTAAAGTACAACGTGACATTGTCTCAGAAATAAATGAAATTCAAGCAAGTTTAAAAGGTATTGACTCGCAAAAGGACAATCCTGCATCTCCAGCCAAGCCCCACCCCTTGTTCGCTGTATTTTTCACATACCTCTTTATAGACGTAGATACTCTCCCGATCACTCGTTTCATCACCAAAATCCAAAGTCATTACTTTATTACTATAACATCTCAAAAAGCTCTGCAAATGTCAGTGATAATCTTTGAGCGCTGGATGCAGATGAAGCTATCTCCTTTATGTCCGTGTTATCTCTGGTGAAAACCTGCAAGTTTGTCCGAGAACTCTCAGAAATACTGAGCAACAGGCCAGAAACAAACCCACCACGGATCTTGAATTTTATGGAACCTACAGCGATCTCCAGCCAATTAAATAGCAATGGGGAATGCACTGAATACACTGACACTCTTGAGGATGACGATGAAGGGTCAGTCATGAATGGTAAGTATTTCTTCATCATACAGCTTTCATGAAAACGATAAAACTTGCGCTCTGTGTGTATATATGTATATATCTCCAGTCATATGAGTTCAATAAAACTGTGAAATTAGATTTTGCTTGGATTGTTATGGGATACTCAAAAGAACAATTACCTTGCTTACTAACCAAGAAAAACTTCTCAACTGTCACTTAAATTAAGTGAGCTAACCTAATACCAAATAGCAGGGTTTTGGCTGCAGATCAAGCCTGGAGTACCACCGGACTTGTACTGTAGATGTTTTTACTGCCTGGCATTCTTGCCTGAAAATTCCTTAAAGAGAGGAAGACAAATGTAATAACAAACAAACCAAGCGTTAATGAACATTCACGAAATACACAAGTACAAATCGCACACTACCTGTCTATTTCTTATCTGCAAAACGACAGGTAAACGCCAACATAGGCGAGAAAATAAAGCGTCTTAAAACGGTTGTCAATTGATAAACAAAAGAGATATACTGGGAAACGCGTTACCCAAATTATTACAAAACGTCAACAGATTATATATCAGACGGTCGTCTCTTTACCTACAACACCGCAGGTCTTGCAGGAACTTGTAATAAACCACCTCACAGCCTGACTCCAGCTTCCTGGAATGTTTCAGTCTCTACTTACCCCAGGCAGGTTTTAACACTCAAGGAAGCACTGCAGTCACTAACACTACTGTAACATGAACACGGATTTTAGTTCCTGAAATAAAGTTTCGACAGCTAAATATATTTCATCAGCTAGTGAAATCATTAAATGTCAAGCTAACAAATAGCGTGTAGCTTTATTAACCAATACATTGATTATCCAGCTATTAGGTCTATAAATTGACATTAGTTTGCCATGTATATGTTATACGGCAATATATATTATATATTAAAAGATCTCGTTTCAGCTAACGATATCAGCCAGATATGTCTAAACACTACAGATAGTAAAAATGCAACACATGATGTATTGAACTCACATCTGGCAATGCTTGAATGGTAGGCTACTTTCCCCCCTAGGGCATATATAATCACGACACTATATTTTTATCCGGTCTAGCCCACAATCACCCCGAGACTTGAATATTTACAGGCAACTACAGCACTTCATTTCTGGGTGGTGGTATCCCAGTGCAAGAATGTCCACATTCACGCCACAATAATAATGGGTCATTTTCACTAGAACTCACAATTAAAAAGGTAAGTAGTACTTACAAGAGGAACTGGAAGCTATTACAGTAAACCCGGAATTTGACCGGTCTTCATCAGTAGTTTAAAAAGGTTTGAGATTTGCATTATTAGGTGTCTGTTTTGTTAAGAGTCAAAACCTGTAATGCACTCGATTAAGGTCTTAACTCAGGATTATTTTTGTATTGCTACAATTATCTAGTACTTTAAGGTACGACACTATTTAATCAGAGACGGGTAGGGTTAAACCACATTGGGGGTCTCACTCGCTTACAAGCAGTGAGGCTGCTGCGTCTCTGTCTTAATTCTGGTTGGTTACACATGGCCTCACAACACAGGGCTAGTTATGCACTAGCGTGACAATGGTGAGTACACTATGCTACACTACGTTCTGACAAAACAACAATACGTTATATGTTACAATTAAACGCCACAGCCGAGTAGTAGATTTAAATCTTAAAGTCAAAAATCGTTTTCCCTCCACGTTATTTTCACAGCTACAGCGATTCAATTCAATTAATATTTATGGAGGCTGAAAACCGTGAGCCTAATCCAGTACTACTGCTAGCTTAGTGTAGCCTGATTGACGCAAAATACATTTGGTATGTAATTTAAGGTAAAACAACACAAACATCAATGCACTACCGTCTGTGTGCAATATGTGTTATGTCCAATTTAACAATGTGTGTCACTCAGACAGAATTGTATCTGTCTGCATACAAGTTACATGTTTGGCAAGACATGCCTCTCTTGCTTTATCTTAAAAGAAAGACTCAAATCAAAGCCGGTGTTTTTGTGGTTTCACAGTTTCGGTCTAGACCAAAGTGGTTATATTTAGATTTGAATCCATTCGCCGAGTTTATTGTCACCGCACTTGCTCTGAAAATCGAAGGCCTTTGACCTATCCCTTACTGTCTCAAAGTTTGTTAGCATATTTACAACAGGCCCATTGATTGCGTTAAACAAATACAAAACGCATGTCAACAACACTCAAAACACGGTTAACATTGCAAAGTTTCAAGATCCACCACACAGACAGACACACACACAGACACACACACGTAACTTCACTACAGAGTATATGAGGCAAATGTTCTCACAGCGCCTTTCAAATCGGAGCAACGAGGAATAACAGGTTCGTTTTATCTGAATAGAGAAAAGCAGGATTTTTAAGGGAAAAAACAAACAAACTACTATAGTCCGTAACTCTGCTTAACAGATTTAGCATGACTGTATAAAAAAACAAAAACAAATTAGCTTGACAAACCTGTTCTTTGAGTGGCTGTATTCGACTGGGTAAATAAGAAAATAAATACTTTTCGCCTTTTTCTCGTTTTATTCCTCGGCACAGTTCAGTCCCACTGTGCGAGAGTCTCCCTCTCAGCCGAGAGCAAACAATCCCCACGCCTCGTTTCCACTCTCAGTGACGCGGCGCGCTCCGGTAAGGCTCGTCCCCGCCTCTGCGCTTGCTGCTCCGGGGAGGCTGGCCCCATCTTGTGGTTAAATCAGCGATGTACTGTACTTGACACAAGGCTTTCAATTTCAGAATACCTAATCCCGGGATAACCTCTTTATAAAGGTTTACTGTATGAGCACAGCAATGTGTAATAGTATATTGTTAAATGGTAAAGCATATTGTTGTAGTAGCATTTGAGGGTTCTTGCTGTAACCTAGATACAATGAATACTCACCAATGTTGGTCATTTTGACACTTGCAGCTTCAGCACTATGATTATCATTTATCACTTACAAGACAAGATCATTTGTAATTAGGACTTCAATTAGTCTACCATATTCACAGTGCACTCATCCAGAGTTCAGGTCAATATTAATTGTTGTCCAGCAGTTAAGTGACTCACCAGTGTTGAATATGAAAAATATTTTAGACATTATGTGACCATGCTTCCTAAAATCAGTGAATGTCAGTAGAGAAAGCTATGTTAGTTTCCTAATCTCAGTAGAGAAAGCTGTGTTAGTTTCCTAACGCCAGTGAATGTCAGTAGAGAAAGCTGTTAGTTTCCTAATGTCAGTAGAGAAAGCTGTGTTAGTTTTCTATCTCAGTGAATGTCAGTAGAGAAAGCTGTGTTAGTTTCTTAATATCAGTAGAGAAAGCTATGTTAGTTTCCTAATCTCAGTAGAGAAATCTGTTACTTTCCTAGCGTCAGTGAATGTCAGTAGAGAAAACTGTGTTAGTTTCCTGTCAGTAGAGAAAGCTGTGTTAGTTTCCTAATGTCAGTAGAGAAAGCTGTGTTAGTTTCCTAATATCAGTAGAGAAAGCTGTGTTAGTTTCCTAATCTCAGTAGATAAATTTCTGCTATTTTCCCAACGCCAGTGAATGTCAGTAGAGAAAGCTGTGTTAGTTTCCTAATGTCAGTAGAGAAAGCTGTGTTCGTTTCCTAATCTCAGTAGAGAAAGCTGTGTTAGTTTCCTAAATCAGTGAATGGCAATAGAGACAGCTGTGTTAGTTTTGCCTTCACTTACCATAAAGACTAGTGTATGTAAGTCTCACTGGTGTATGTCTCTCCCCCCCTTTTTTGAGACAACAATTTCAGGAAAAAGCCTATAGGTCACACCAGTGTATAAGTCGCTCCCCCTTTTTAGGACACCCTAAAATACCTAGAAATAAACTGATACAAAGGTTTTACAGTACCTACAGGTATTTGCCAACTGTTTAACACCATTCAGACCTTGTTACAAATGGGATTAGATGATCAAACACAAAGCCTTCTGAGTGCATTTAGAGTAAGAGAAAAACAATAGAGAAATGATGAGAGCTTGTACTGTGGTGCACTGAGATTTTAAACAGAAGAATTTCCTTATTGCAAGCGGTAGAAGAAAGTCATATCAAGTATAATAGTCTTAGGGGCTCCTGAGTGGCACATCCAGCAAAGGCACTCCGCGTGGAGAGCAGGATGTGCCCTATAACCTGGAGGTAGCCGGTTCGGGTCCAGGCTATTCCACTGCTGACCGTGGATGGGAGTTCCTAGGGGGCAGCACACAAATGTCCTCGGCCCACCATGCACCACGACCCCTGTAGACTAGCCGGGCACCTGAGGGCCTGCCTCTAAGCTGCCCAGAGCTGTGTTTTCCTCCGACGCTGTAGCTCTGAGGTGGCTGCATGGCGGGCTGCAGAGTGAAAAGAAGCAGACGGCTGACGGCACGTTTCGGAGGACGCGTGTGTCCAGCTTCGTTTCTCCTGAGTCAGCATGGCGGTGGCAGTGGTGAGCCAGGTTGAAATAAAAATAACTGGACATTTCAAATTGGGAAGAAAATAAGAAAAATAATTGTCGATTCCAAATCCAAAAAAAAAAAAAAGTATAATGGTCTTAATACACACACACACACACACACAAATATATATATATATATATATATATATATATATATATATATATGATTACTTATCTTTAACTAGCCATTGATCGTCAGCAGGTCAACTGTGAGAGCCAAAAAAAAAAAAAAAAAAAAAAGGATTTCACATCCTCTCATTCAACTCTGACTACTAAACAATAAAGCAAAAGAAAAAAAAAAACAAAGTAAACAGAAACACACCTACTGTACACTCCCTGCTGCTTTTCAAACCTGCACACACATAAATAATGCAGTTTCAGCAGGACTTTAAGGCCCATTTTGCCAGTCTCCCTGGTTAGTGTTCACTTCTCAGTAATAAAGGAGTCTTCAACGCCCTGTTTGACAGAACTTCACTCTCGTTGCACTGAATCAGTAAACCTCAGTGAGGAGGGGCTGGACTGAGGTTTGATGTTTCACTTAGTCATTATCACTGTAATGTGCTAAGAGAGGATTTTGAATCATTTAACTGTACAATAGCCATTGGCTTTTGAAATGGTTAACAGCCTCTATGAAACATATAGCTAACCATTGGGCTTTCAATGAAAGCTATGACTGCATGAGGCTGCCCTTCAATTACTCATCTTGTGGTTGCAGATTGTCTAGTGTTTTTTTTTTTTTTTTTTTTTTTTAATTACCTCATAACTTTTTAGCTTAGTGAGTCTGAAATGTCTGACCTCAAAAGTAACAACACTAACGATTATAACTGATGCCCTCAAGGAAATATTAGGCCATTTTTTTTTTTTCTTTTACTGATGAATAAAACATGACTGACCCTAGCGTTCGGGGATACCCTTGTGTGGCCATGCGTCAGCCTCGTCTAACATGTTACTGTCCTACACTGGGTAAAAAAATGTCAAAGTGTGAAATAAAGGCTCCAGCGCACGAAAGTGAATTCAATGTAAACTGCTGCCTGTGTCAAAGTATTTCCTATCAGTATTTATGGTACCTAGTCAGGACACTAATCTGTTAACTAAAATCATAGCCTATCAATTTTAAACACGCTTTTCTCTTGATTTAGAGAAAGAGGACCTTATCAAGCACTTAAACTTGATAAGGTCAAAAAACTTAATAACCTACAACTTAATCAGGCAGCAGGGAGTTGCATACAACACATTATAGACTAGGTTACTATCCCCCTAGGTATTTTGCTTCTTTTTAAGAGCCATTGTAGAATTTCTGTCCTTTTGGCATTTTCATTTGCTGCCAATGCTGAAATAGCACCTATGCAAAATATTCTGCATCTATTGTTAGATGCAGCTTATACCAAGAGAAAGACCTTGTTGTTGTAATAGACGTATTGCTATCAGCAACCACACAGTGCAGGGAAGAAGTAAAAAAGACAAAAGGACCGCTTGGGTAGAAGTATAGAGTTAAAATCCAAGGAGGTCATGACAGGGTGTATAATGCACTGGTGGACTGCACTGTATGTACAATTCTGTTCACCACAGTACCAATGGGACATTGCGGCCCAGCAGAAAGTCCAAAGAGCAACCAGACTAATCCCAGGACTTAAAGGAATGAGCACTGAAGACAAAGTGAAAGAACTGAGTCTATTTAGCCCAGAACAAATATAAATTAGAGGCAGTATGATTGAAGTCTTTAAAATCATAACATGAGTTGACACAGTTAACTCTAACTAATACTTTAGGCACAGTACATAAACCAGGACCAGAGGATATGGCTGGAAATTAAGTATCGATAGACTTGAGAGGGAGGAGACAGAGTGGTGAAAGTATGGAATGGGTTACTAGTGATATTACTGATGCTGAATCATTTGGATCCTTCAAGACCCAACTTGGCAAAGTTTTGAGAACAATCCATTACTAGGAATCGGATGAGCTTCGATCGTGTTCATAAGTTCAGGTTTAGATTAATTATTTATATTGTACTTCATTGTCTGATATCTGTGTTACCTGGTGTGCCCCCTCACATTCCAAATAACCTTGCAGCCCCTCTTTGAATGGCTGAATGTACCTGTAAACCCATTCTGAACATCCCCTCCTGATTGCAAAGCCACTGGCCATGCCCTCTCTTCAGCCTGGCATTGATAACATTGTGTCTCAATCTTATATCTTTATTAAACAGAATCCCTCACCTCCCCACAATTACTGGGGAAGCACGGCTCCACTGAACTGCAATTCTAACACTCCATGCAGACTCTTGCCACTGCAGGAAGCCAAGCTTTCTGTCTGTTGAATTACTACCATCGCCTATGCATCAAGTTCAGTGGGGATTTGTAAAAATGCATTCTTACATATTTTTATGATCAGACATCAGATTCTTCCCCTTGTAATTGGATTACCATAACATAAATTACTGCTCAAGAGGTAAAATGTTTTGTTATACTGATAATATTTATAGGAACACCAAAGCACTGATATGCATTTTGTAAAAAGTGTATGTAACTATAGCTATGGCCAAAAGTTTGGCATCACTCTCTAGAATGAACAAATTTTGCTTCATTAAGTCTAATGAAACCTGCAGAGTAATGTTACGTTAAAATGTTGAATTACATATCGCTTTGTAGCTTTCCATACTCAAACTGAAAAATATAACATTTCGGAATCTAAAATGAGATGATGTACTATTATGGCTTGTGGTAGACTTCTGACATTTCATTTTATAGTTTCTTTGTTTACATGTTAAATATAAGATCTCAATTATGTTCATACAGTTTGTTTTTAAAATTATTTCTCAATTCTAAAATTCTACGTGATGCAAAACATTTGTCCATAACTGTACAATATTAGGGAAAATACTTTCATTTAAAAACATTTTATTTTCAGTAAGTACTACACCTTAAAAGTTTAATATTTCATTCAAGACATAGGAAGTTAATTCAATATTTGTTTTGTTACCCTAAAATCCCAATATAGAGGTAGCCCATCCATGCAGTCTACACCTCCTCTGTGAAGTGGTAAAGCCAGGAATCACAATAATCATTTCAGTATTCAGAAAGGCAAGCTTTCACTTTGTCCAGTCTGGTAACTGCATTAAGCAGTAGCAGTCTGTAATCTACAAAGGCAGTCATTTATCAATGCATAGTTTCAGGAACATTAATACAAATGTAGAAGGAAAATCTTAAAAGACGGCCGCTGAACAAAGCCAGTTTGAACAACTAATCTGTTAACAAGGCGATCATGATGGTATTCAACTACTTTGTTGACTCCTCCTAATACGAGAAATGGGTATACAGTTGTATTGTCACCTGCTTATCTAAATCTCAGATTTACAAAAAATAAAATTACTTTTGACATGTGCTTCACGTATAACACGTAGTAACATGCAAGAGCCATTCTGGTGTTTTATGTGTTAGGATTAATAAAATGAATAAATAAAAAGACCCAACTTTTCTCCAGCCTTGTGTCTAATCAAGTCCAAATTTGAAGATAGTGCAATTTCCCCCTGAAATTATTCAGGAAGCCATTCCGAATAGTCTGCACTGCTGCAGATGCACCAAATACCAATCTTACCCTGCATTCTCTGCACGTTTGCTTCTGGATTCATTTTAGAGTCCTTAATTAGCAAAGGTTTTCTGATGGCACAAACAATAATTAAATATAAATAATAATAAACACACACAATAATAAAAATAATAATAAGCACACACGCCTGGTAAATCACACTCCTGGACATTAACTCGTTTTACCCCAGCAAGTGGTAAAAGGTGGGTGTTTCATTCTTCATATATGTAGTTTTGTCTAGGCTGCCAAACCCATTCAAAAAGCTTTCACTGAATTTGAAGAGAAATGATGTTTTATTTAAATCACACATACATTTACATCATGCAGTCAGTCAAGAGCAGATGGTGGTTTGCCCCAAAACGCCTTTCAGAGTCCTCTTCTACACCCTCGCTCAGTAGGAATGATCGATCCAGTACCGTAATGCAAAATCGGTGGAGTTTTCAGTCATCTCTTTCAAAATGTAGTTACTATTACACAGTAATAAATTTCACTAGCTTTCTTATTTAATTGTTATTTTTTTAAGTTAATGCAAATAATTTAGTTGATCACCATGAATAAATATTAGGCTTTTTATTGAATTATGTTCAATTTCTAGAATAAACAAGCTTACAGTAAGCACTTGAAACATACACTGCAATTCATTTACTGTTTTACAGGTTTACATGAGAACCCTGTGTACACAAGAGCATTGTCCTGTCCAGGTACGGTAACTTGCCATAGCTGAGAGCAACTTCTCCAAACTAGTTCAAAGTTCAATTTCAAGGCACACCATGTAAACACTGCTTACATTTACACTTTGTGCCACCTATATTGGAAACTCCAATATAAAAAGTATAGAAAATATTGGATTTCATAGATATTCCAGAACATTTCTTATTTTATTCAGAATCAAGATTAACATGCCTGTTTTAGGCCAATTGTAAGTGCAGCTTCGTTTGGTTAAAGTGCTGTACATTTAGGTTGGTTGTTATCCTGTGTCAAGGAGAATATGTGACTCTGACTTGCTGTGGCTACAGAGAAATGATCAAATGTGATGATGGGTTGGGCAGGGGGAGTCATGCCCTTACTTATCCAGAATGGCCCACCCTCTTCCCACGTCAGCTAATTTTTACCAAGGCTATTCAATATTGCACTTCTAAGTAGACTGGAGGCTTCAGTTGCACTAGGCTAACACTGGCATTTACACATGGGTTTTTATGTTTCTAAATTAAAACACGAAAAATCCAAGGTTAGATATTATTTAACAGATTTTTTTTAAAAACACACTATAAAACAATTTGAAGTAGAACAAAACAAAAATAACCTAAAACCTTAAATCTCATTGTATAGAAGTGCATGGAAACAAGACACTAAAAGGATCAGCGTGTCGTGCATGCAGCCTTCCCTCAGGGCTTCTGATAAACAGACTGGCTGATCAGCATCAGAAACAATGTATCCAATCAAACGGGATCTGAACGGAGGCTGAAGACATGTTTCTTCACAGGAGTGTGTACACACCCATTTAAAACGCTGCTTTATTTTCCAAGCTCAGCCTCCAAATAATCATTTAGAATACAAAACAACCACAGCTAGGCACAGAAGACACATGCACAACAAAAAGTAATACACATGATAGAAACTGGTCTTAAAGCCATATGTAAAAAGTTAGATAAGAGTACCCCCACAATACCCCCCCCCGCCAAGAGAAAATTTTATATATGCAACATTCCAAACATTTCATGATGCCCTACTTGCAGGCTAAAAATGTTTATTTTTCTCCACTCCATTAAAAAAAAAAGTTGAAATTTAAACTCTACCTATGGTCCTAATGAACGTTTATTGGTAAAACCACTCAATGAAAACAGAAGCTTTTAAAAGCACACAAAGCCAACATGTGGAAAATGCCATGGACAGGACAAGCAAGTGTTTCATTTCAGCCTACTGAAGGCTTTTTGTTTTCTTGATATGGTATTTCAGTAACAATGCATTTAACCATTCTTGTTATTATACAGTACTTGATTCATTCAGACAACCTGGCAATGAAGGTATGATCGCTAAGCAGCTTTCTTGGTTCTTCAATCTCATCTTCTGTTCAACTGGAAAAAAAATATATATATTCCAAGGTCTTGGCTTCCACAGGCTCCAGTCTTGAGTGCACCTAGACTGCATTTATTATAGTTTATAGTCCAGACTCCAAATAACCACTTCAAGAAAACATAGTGCTATCTCAACAGTGGGACAGTAGTGTTTTATCTATTTGATTCAAATCTTAAAACAGTCTTATCAAATCTAGTTGGAGATATTGTTTTACAACCCCTAAAACAATGAAATGTACAGACATTAGGCTAGGATGTTTTCTGCAAGGAACCCCCCCCCCCCCCACCACCACCCTTTTTTTTTTTCTTTTTTGAAAACCTGTAACATACATTCAAATTGGCACAGTGCAGACTAAATTTAAGACATGGATGACAACAAACTGTGCAACAAAACAGAGCTACACAAGTAACTCCCATGTAGTTAACTTGCAAGATGCTTGGATTGCACGCTCAATTTTGTGTTTTATGTTTTGTAAGGAAATCAATTTCTGTTTATGAGAAGAGAAAAACAAACAAAGAGCGAGCATTGGGTAGAACTGTACAAGCCAGGTATATTATGATTTGATCAATTCAGAGCTAATCCTGTGAGCCCTCATTGGGAGAGTTCACTGCAATGGAATGACGGGTTGTTTGGATGAGATCTGAATCTTCCTCTTTGATTATGCTGGTTCTTCAGCTGCTGAAAGAACAAAGCAGAGATCAGGTTGTTAAAATACACAGCCGGTATAATTAAAATCAGTAGCAATTATATAACTGTAAATAAGCCACAGCCGTATCCCCAAGTATACCAGTCCTTCAGTATTTTAGCATAGCATACTGCTGTTGTCATACTACTGGTCAATATTTGTATGTCTTCACTTTTTCATTTGTTCTGGTCATACTCCAGGTTGGTTCCTTTTTGGAAATTTATTTGACACAATTTCTAATGTATTTCAATTATCCACTGACCAATCCCCTTTAACAGCCTTTCTTAGAGGAGTCCCTGAAGATATCCCTTTAACTAGATTCCAAATCAGATGTTTTACCACACTGTTGGCTAGATGCCTTGTCTTGCTCAATTGGAAGCAGTCAGCCCCTCTCTCCGTTGGACTGGGGATGTCATGCAATTTCTCAAACTGGAAAATCTTCAGATTCATTGTTTTGTGCCCCGATTACTCACTCTGCTATTAGCGAGTGCCGACCTGGGCACCATTTTCCTTTTTTCTTCTTTTCTATTACTCTCCAATTTTGTTATCTTTTTTTCTTTTCTTTTTTTCTATATACTTAACTCCAGCATTATGTTACTCTGGATTGTTGGGAGATTGTACGTTTATGCTTTATATGACTATGTTGGAGCATTGAGGGTGCGAGGTCTCAAACAGGACAATCTCTAGTCATTCTTTGTTGATTAATGTTGTCCTACTGCACTCCAGTTACTTGTTGTGTTTTCTGTAATTATAAAACAAAAACATTTCAATTGTGTGTGTGTGTAATTTTTATATATATATATATATATAATATATATATATATATATATATATATATATATATATATATATATATATATATATATATTATATATATATGTGAAAAAATTTATATATCTATATATTTAAGCTAGTCGTTTTCGACTAATCTCCTATTGCAAAAGATCCGGAACCAATTTCAGTCAGAAACACGAAAGAGTCATGTCACCTTTTTCCAGTCGTCTTCGTGTAAGCAACTTCCCTATCTAGATTGTTGTCGAAAGTCGAAACGAGATATCTTGACCTTCTACAAAGAGTAAGATTATGATAGCGTCACGAGACACGACGTCTATGTGCTCAGGTGCTAGGGATAGAACTGAAGATGTGCTCATTCCCTATAGCGCGTGATAGGGCTGCAGGCAAGTGCAGCACACCGTTTCCCCAACACTGTCTAGGGAGAACTTTGATAAGAGTAGCACGCTGCACAGAATCCACAATACTTCCCCTTCTAAAAGAAACTTCCAAGCTTTAGAAACTGAAATACTGTACGGTACAGTCCGTTACCAGCCTCACACCAAGAACACAGTGACATCATAGCACATTGTAGAACAGCAACAAAAATAATGAACAAAACTTTACCTTCAAGTACATAAAACAAAAAAGCCCATTCTCCCATGTGAATTATTATCCACAACTTGGTTGTAAAATAACAGACCATTTGGAAACCTTTATTTATATATTGTAGTGCTGGGACAAACAAAGGATTTTCATGTTCGGACATTCGCTGAATTTAAATATTATATAACACAATTAAAATATGACATTACTCTGAACGCAGGCAGAGACAGCATAGCAGCATGGGCTGGGCTGTGTGTGTGCCTTTATTTACAGCAAGACTTTACAATATGTAACACGTTAAAATACAAAAATATCCCAAGAGTGAAGTTGTGTAAGACTTACTTTACCCCAGTGAATTAACTACAAAACAAAAGGATGCCACACAACAGTTCAAGTTAAACGTTGTTTTTATTTGTTGTTTTATTTATTCCCGAAACAAATAGTACATAAAAGCTCAGACCTGTCAACTTTCCAGTATTCACAGGGACTCTCCCGTACTTTAGACCCTTCTCCTGTGGCAGATTTTCTCCCATATTTTGCTCAAAACTGTTAAACCCCCTCTTATGTCAGCAAGAGTCATGGCTGGTGTGTGGTTATTGCTGTCCCTGTGTGTACCTAGCAGAGTTTAGGACCCAGGGGAGCCCTGTGTCACGAATGCATTCAGTTTGTCCCATGACATTCTGGCTCGCTCTAAAGCAGCACAACGCATTTGTCCCAGATGGCTTTCCATAGAGGTTACTATGCATGCATGCACATATTCTGGTTAGCTTACTTTTTGCTTTCTAAAACTTAAATAGAGCTGACTATAGCTGATATATATATATATATTATATATATATATATATATATATATATTATATATATATATATATATATATATATATATATATATATATATATATATAATATTGTCACCTTTTTGCTCGCCACACAGGCTCTCACGGGTTCTTCTCCCTTCTAAATAAATTTACCCCTGCTGCTATATCATAATAACGTATAATATTATATATCTATATATATTAGTATAGATATATATTATTGATAGCATATACTATAGTATTATATATATACACACATGTGTGTATGTGTGTGTAATATATTATATATATAGGTGTGTGTGTGTGTGTATATATATAACATATGGATATATATATATATAGATATACACACATACACACATATATATACACACACACACACATATATATATATATATATATATTATATATATATATATACATATATATATATATAATATATATATATATATATATATATATATATATATATATATATATATATATATATATATATATATATATATATATATATATATATATATATATATATATATATATATATATATATATATATATATATATATATATATATATATTATATATATATATATATATATAATTATATATATTTTATATATATATATATATATATATATTATATATATAAATATATATATATATATATATATATATATATATATATATATATATATATATATATATATATATATATATATATATATAATATATAAAATATCACAAAGAGCTCTTTTTCGTTTGCCATTTTTTGAAACTGTCACACAGATTCTGGTGAGACAGCAAAGTGCAAGATATTTTTGTCATTTGTAGCAAATACTAAAATCTGATTTTTGTATCTGAATACATGTCAAAAAATATTGTTTGAATATTCGGATATTTGTCCCAGCACTAATCTATTGTATAAACACAATTATCTACAAAATAAGCAACACTGAGTGCAAGACAGTAGCGAGTGGCAGAATTCCAGTTTCAGGTGAAACTAGAACAATCACCTCATATGTTACCAACACAATGATAAAACACACTAAGCCTGTTTTTCAACTCTGTAAAAAGTAGGTACAGCATAGCTAATTTGTGCATCCTAAAACACTTACAACCAAACTTTGTTCTGACAGCTTAAGGAAAGCCTGTTACTTAAGCAGCACATATCAGACAGCAGAATGACAATTAAAACAACGCTTTTGTTCTTTACTACAAAGTGCTCTGTGAAGCCAAGCCTAAATGAAGTGAGGTAACAGTAACCAGGCTTCCAGTAGAAAACATGCATTTATCTTCTGTGCCTCTATATTTTAATAGATTTGAAGAGCCAATACGGTTTTAGATGCACTACAGTATATAAAACACTAGCTTTCTACACTCAAAAGCTTCTTCGGATGAAAGTGGAAATCTTAAAAAGGTGTTTACAGTGGTATATCTTTTAATATATTCCCTAACACATGGAATAACTTCAGGCAACACACAGGCCCATACAGTTTATCAACTGTGAACCTGTAAAGACAGTTAACTAGCCTTCCTAATCACATTCCAGAATGTATGCAAGTTCTGTTAATGGAATGACTACAATACCCAGTTTCAAAGATGAAGCGGTTTTAAAAAATAAAATGCAGTTTGCTTTATATTTATGAAAAAGGTCAACATTTATTTATAAAATGTTTTTTTTTCTGTTTACGAATGAAAGCTGGTTTCCAACAATACATTTTTAAACAATTGGGGAAAAAAAATTAAATCTACAGTTTGTGGTTAAATGTATAGTTCTAACTTTTCTATTCAAAAGAAAAGCAAAATGCCACAGTAAATTACTCCACTGAGAAACCACCACTCCACTGAAACCGATAACATTGAAAAACATTTGTTTAAGAAAAAAGACGTCAGTCTAATGTTTCAAATAAACAACATGCCCATGAATTTAGATGAGCTGCAAGAAAACTCTGGAGGAAAAGAGAATATTCACCTATTGTCATTAACATCCCTCAGGCTCCCTGAGTGAATCAGGTGATCAGAGGAGAGAGAGAAGTAAAGAACACAAAGAAAATGGTCAAAAGAACAGGACTAAAGAAATCTTAAACCTACTATTACCTACTATTGTACACTTGAAACCTGTTCCCACATGTACACAACAACTGTGCATGTGTAAAAAAAAATAAAAATCAGTATTGCATTTTACATGGGTTGTGGAAGAGAAATATTGAAACTGGAAAAGTTACATGGATCAAATTCTCTGATACTAAAATCAAAATATATAAAAAAATATATATATAGATACAGGGATATCAGCAATTATGATGACAAAATCTTTAATAAAGCATTGTATTGGGTCTATTACTAATAGTAGGCGTTTGGTTTAGATAAAAGCTTAAAAGTTCTACAATTGCCTAAAAGTAACTGACTGGCACTATAAAAAAGCAGCTTTTTCTTTTTAAATCCTAAAGGAATTCAAAAGATTTCTACTACACTCTATTATGTCTATTATGGCCTACCTTTGCTGAAATAGGAGGGTGTGAACCCAATTTCTCCAGCCTCTGCAACACTAGGCATTCTTCCAGTGAAAATACGACGAAATGTACTGGTTTAAGATGAGCACTACACCAAAAGAACTACGCAAATAACGGCAAGTATGAAATGTTTAAAAAAAGAAATGGAGAACGTGTTATCAAGGGTAGATAGAACAGCACAAAAGGATCACAGACATTCTTTTAATGCAGTATTATTTGTTTTCAAAGAAATACACCAAATAAGCAGCCAAAGTAGTTTGAGGCAACACATTGTAGGTAAAAACCAAATTGCAGTAGGAAGCCAGGGACTCCAGTTTGAACACCTTTGCTACTCAGCCTCAAGCAAACAAAACTTACACAGGCCTAAAATACAGCTCTGGACAACAACCACTTCACAAACCAACCTAACTTCAAAATCACTGAGGTTCCATCAAGACCATTCACCGCTTGAATTGTGCTTTAATCACCGCTTTTCCATCTCTGACAATACAGGTGTCTCCAAATACCATTTTGTGAAACCTATCTTTAAGCTAGTCCGATTGTGCTGAAAGGGAAACATTGTATTTACTTCTACCTGTAACGCAGCTTACACTACTCACTCTAAAATGTATGTTAAGCGGGGCAAAAACCTACATTTGTTTGTTTTTTTTGATCAATTGTTTATTTTTAAATAACAGAAACAAAGCAAGCAAATAAATAAATAAAATAAACTATTTACAACATTGCCAATGCTTGCACAAAAATCTCCATTTGTTTAGTCAGTCTAATACTGTGGTAAAGTAAAGTAAATACAACCACACACACTCACACACACACTCACCTCTTGTCCTGTTTCGCTCCGCCACCTCCACGGATTGTAACTGTCTGGCTGTTCTGATAAAATCCACTGCCTGGGCGGCTTATGTTGGGGTGTGTTGGAGAAGCAACTGGAGGCTGGCCAGGTCGGATAGGTTTGGCTGGACAAAAAAAAAAGTAAAGAAATAAAGATCACTTACTATGCAACTGTCTACAAAGTCCAAGGGTACCCATAACAATCACATAGAAGCACTCTGATTGAATTTGAAAGTTAAGACAAGAGATTATATGAAAAAATAGTCTCCGTTTAGTCATCAAGACAAGCAACTAAAGTAAACAAGCAGTTTAACCCGTTCCAGCACCTAAAGTAGCTATTACGGTACTTAAGACACAAAGGCTCCGCCAACTTTTAAAAACGTTTTTTTCCTTCATTCATATGAGTAAATGCAAGACTGATCACCGCTGACTTACAAGCAATAAAACATTGAAATACACTGCACACCTATCTGAGCGGAATGCCCTCTCCTGGCCATGTTCTTCGCCCGCACTGCCTCCTTGATGCGATCCACTTCCAGCTGATAGCGTTTGCGATCCCGGGCAGCATTCTCTTTCGCTTCCTTTAAAGCAGACTCCAAGGCCTTGACTCTCTCAGCTGTAGCCCGAAGACGTTTCTCCAGTTTAGGAAGCTCACAACGCAGATCTGCATTGTCACGTACCAGCTGAAGGGGTTCAAGCATCACAAAACAGGTTTGAAAATTAATCACTCAGTTCACTTCAGATCAACATGCTGCTCCTGACAGCCATGGGCTGTTTGCCTTCGTTCAATCCAACATTGTAGCTTAATCCTATAGCTACTTATTGAGATACTTTCAAGTCATTTTTAAGCTATTTGTAGGCATGCACTTCAGATTAGATAAAAGCACAAGAGATCTGTGTAGGTCTTAAATCACAAAAAACTAACAGTTTAGCCCCACTAGTATACATTTCAAATGATACAGATGCAACAACTGGACTATGCACAGCAGCCCAAGCTGTTGTTCTTTTACCTGTTTGTGGACTTTTGTGAGCTGTTCAAGGTTGTTCTCAAGAAAGGATATTTTCTGTTTCTGTGCAGCACTGCCCCCAGTGTCATCAGAGTCCATCTCAGCACTCTGCAAAGAGAAGCCCTGGTTATGGCACTGCATAATCCTAACATACCCCCACAACAAACCTCTACCAGTACAAAACAGAGAGACAGGACAGGGGGGTAACAGGCAAGAAAAACACATGATTCCATAAAGTAAGCAGGAGGATATTGGACTACAGCTGCAATCTGAGGACATTTGCTGGCACAATAAGTCTTTATTTAGGGAGCAGTAATTTAAAGTGCATGCTTTAAGGGCTGACCTTTAACGTTACAGTATTAGTCTTGCAGAACAATACTGATCGTCACATTATATTACATGTACTGCCCATAATTCAAAACTACCATAATACTCAATGACCCTGCAATATTATCAATGCGTTTGTATTAGTAAACTCAGTTCCCTAACTGAAAATTAAAATAGGATAAAAAGATGCAAAACGCACAACCAATGTACAATTTGGGCATTTATGAACAGAGTGAAAGACTCATTATATACATTGCAGTCTGACAAAACCTTAACTTCTGTTATAGTAATGTGGTTTTAGACTGGCGCAAACACTAACTCTGCAAGTGTAAATATGGAAGACCAAATGGGTTGGTTGTTAGAAGCTCATTGATCCCAGAATCTCATCAAGGAGCTTCTTGAAGGATCCAAGGGTGTCAGCTTCAACAACATTACTGGAAAGTTGGTTCCAGACTCCCACAATTCTCTGTGTAAAAAAAAAAAAAAAAGTGTCTCCTATTTGCTATTCTGAATGACCCTTTGTCTGATCTCCATTTGTGACCACTGGTCCTTGTTTCTTTTTTCAGGTCGAAAAAGTCCCCTGGGTCGACATTGTCAATACCCTTTAGAATTTTGAATGCTTGAATCAGAACATAGCATAGTCTTCTTTGTTCAAGACTGAACAGATTATTTTAGCTTGTCTGCATGACAGCTTACAGCTTCTGCTCTCATTTAGAACAAACAGCACAGACAATACAGCATGCACTGTTATTGTAGCCATTAATATGATAAATCACCCCTCCCATCCTTCCCACCATAAATGCAGGCATTTATCATCCCTACAAGATGGGGATGCCAGAAGGAAACTCTCTCAAGGTGTAGCTGGTTAAAACAGCACCCAATTGCACTGGCTTCAACAGAAGCAGATACATTTGGCAGGCAAAAAACCCTTACCTTCTTGACTCTGGTAGCCAAATCTTGAACAAACAACTTCCGAAGATTGTGAAGAGTCTGAAGTTCCTTTGCCTAGAAAATAACAACATGTGGAATTTGTCTCAATGCAAAACCAAACAAAGCCAAAAAGATCATTGAATAACAGAAGATATACTTACAACAGTCTCTTCAAGGCCCTTAAGATCCTGTCTTGCCTGTTCTCTCCTGTCCTGCATAATCCTATAACAAGGAACAGAGATGAACAAATGTGTCAGTAACATTCGCTGCCATGGCTGTAAATCATTATTGAAAACCAGTACAGTATCTAGAATGGAAAGCTGGGGTTATGTTTAGGTTTGGTGAGCTAAACAGGATTTTTTAAGAACATTCCTCAAGTGCCATTTCATAGCTTTTGTGCACTGAATATCAATCAAACTCGAGACTTTGCTATAGATACACATGTTCCTTTGCCTGTAGATGAAACGCACGTGAGTTCATGCAGCTTGCGGCTCTTCTCCTGGTCAGTGGTCTTGAGCTTCTCGTGTTCAACGCGGAGGCGCTCCTGCTCCAGCATGATCTTCTGGTTCAGGCTGAAAAAGACAAAACAAGGACGTGTAAAATACAGGGGATCCACCAATTCAATATTAAACACACCCCAAACGTAACTCAGCCTTCAGTACGATGCATTTGTATGTATCCTTTGCATACAACTGCAAATTGAACCTTATATAAATAACGTGAATATCACAGAATTTTGACCTGTTATGATGATAACCGTTAGGTTTTAATGCATCCACAATAAAAGTAAAGCACACAATTTAGAAACGCAGTCAAGACTACCTCTTAGCTGGTTTCAAGTTTCAAACGGTTCTAAGGACACTGTAGTGTGGATGCTAACTGTATTAAGCACTTTTAAATCGGTTTAGAGTCACTAGTGTGGTTTGCAATGCAAAGTGTGGACAGGGCCTGATGAAACTTACAAAAAAATGATGGTGATTAAGTAGATTCAAGAAAATGTGTCCTTTTCTTCAATCAGTTGCCAGGTTTATTGAAATATGCAGGGAGTCTGGTCCCAGGTACAGGACAAACAGAATACTCATCATTACAATGTTTGCATGACATTAAATACCCTTCTGTATAGATGGTCCACCTTCCCTTTCTCTGACACTTAACCAATGGTCAAGGTACAACAAATTATTCTGTTAATTTAGTGTGTGTGTGTGTGTGTGTGTGTGTGTGTGTAGTCTAGTGTGACAACCTCTGAACTCAGTGCATTCTTCACACTCCTGGAGACAAAAGGTCCATACATCTGCCTTTTGTTATCTCCTTGCGACCCCCTTTGATGCCAGTGGGATTATCTCTTTTGATTTCTCTGAAGTCTAGAGCCTGTTCCCTTCTAGTCCACAGCATTGTTATCTCATTAGCTTGCAGTCATTGTTGGGCAGTTTGTAGACGCATCGTCTCTATCAGTGGTTAGCAGTACATGCAATTTGAACCAAACAGTCTGCTATCTGCAATATTAGTCTCTTTTCAGAAAAAAACACCAGTATAGCTCTGCCAGTCCACATGCGTAGCAAACTGCTAATCAATTCTCAATCCATGTTTTCCAACAGGGCCGGAGACACTCACTCCTGGAACTCCGTGATGAGCTTCTCCTTCTTGTCCAGCTCATCTCGAAGGTTGCTGATCTGTTTCTGGTGAGCCTCGCGATGGCTATGAATCTGCTTCTCTACAGCTTCCTGTGAACACATGGAAATACACAAAACTGCTTGAGGAACTTGAACACTATTCTTCTTCTGTTTCCAGCACCTGTGATCCTAACAAAAACCCTACAACTTTAAAATTAGAAAAGCATTAAACACACCCTGTACTAAGGCAAGTGCTCATATGTATAATATATTTAAAACAATGGAATAACCCTACTCAAACCACGGAGAAACACAACAAGTCCATGCTAAAATCTTTATACTTTAAAAGCAGCTAATTAGTCAAAACTTCTGAATTGTACTGTTTTCCACACTTAACAAGACTATTAATTTGTTTAAGCTTTTTTTTTTTTTTTTTTTTTAGCCGTACCTTGACTTCATTGGCAGTCTGAATCTCACTCTCTTTCTCCATTGCGTGGACTTTCTCTGGAAACACAAACAGCATCTTATTAGGTATTATACCTGGTACCCACCACTAGGAGGCTCCAAATGATAATCCAAAAGCCAGGAGAACTTTAGCAAGTATTTAAAACTCCTACATACCAACACATCATGAATGTGCAATTGTGTAGCTGGGTTTTTAAAAACATAACACTGAAAATCATTTGAGCAGTAGGTTAGGCAAACAAGTTTTCAATTGAGAACCATTATTAGTACAATATTTTGAAATTGCTACAGTAGTGAAGTGTGACATTTTTTAATTAGAGTTGCAAATAAAAAACAAAAAAAAAAAAAAAAAGGGGGTTCCTACACAATGAGATTAAACGACAGAACACCCCTGACGGCTATATCAATTCCACTGCGTTATTTTACTAAGTTACATAAACACCCCACCCCCCACCCCACCCCCGTCACTGAACTGTCTTCAGAGAAAATCTCTATGTATTACTTCAGGAGCAATCACTTAGCCAATATAGCATTTGTTGCTAACAGTTCATGGTTCACAGTAACAAATGGTTAATTGATATCTTAAATATAGGTGATAAAAAGGTACTCTCGGCCTCTTCCCTCATTCCTAACTGAGTATCTGTGGCTGACTCCATCCTGCCACTGCACATAACCCTGTTATGAGAACACATACCCTGTGCATTGATCTTCACCAGCTCTTCATTGAGAGAGTCCACAGTTTCTTCCAGCTGTCTCTTCTTCTGTTCTGTATTCTGGAGGTACTCCGACAAGGACTTGATCTTAGCCTCATGCTGTAACAAAACACAACAGTACTTGTAAAGAATCCATATTATATCCAACAGGGTATGAAAACACTTTAGTGAACCCGAGTGACCAACAAGAACCTTTTTAAACCATTGTGTTGACTCCGATTAAATACATTCAAAAGACAGTGGTCTCTTCTTACAAAAGTTCAATTTTCAAATTATTAGTTATATGGGAGATCAAGATAGAGCAAGTTATAATGGGCCTGTTATAGGCCATGCTTTCAAAGAGCTTGAGTAGCTTTTCTCTCAACAAAATGGACAATAGTCTTCCTTTAGTTTCTATAAGAATTAGCTGTTCCATATAACAGAACAGCCATATTGCTGACATACAATTTACATCTTGGATGGATGCCTTAATACAAAAGTACAATCCATTCAATAAATCACTTTTGTTGCTTTCAGTGGAAGCTGGTTTATTTGTTGTCTGCACGTACTTGAGAGATACGCAGTTGACAGGCTGCCAGCTCGCCTTCGTTTTCATCGATTTTCTTGTTGCTCTCAGCCTGGGTGCTCTCCAGCTGCTTGCAGCGTTTCACCATCGTTTTCACTTCCGATTTCATTTTACTGATATACAGACGAGCCACAGTGAACTCCTCATCGATCAGGCCACTACCTTCATGTTGCTGTAAGAAAACAGTTACATCATTAAAAAAAGCATGAAGACATCTGCAGGAACACTTCGTACAAATCAGACAGTAATCCAAACAACCCCAAAGTGAATCACAGCATGAAAAATGTACCTTGATATCATTGCTTCCAACTGCAATTCCTATTTCTGCCAGGTCTTTGAGCAGAGATGACATCATTTCTGTGACTCTCTTCTTTTGGTGATTAGTCGTCATCTTCAATTTCTGAAGCTCAGAGTCGATGGAGGCCAGGACAGTCTACCAAAGAAACAATTAATAAAAACAGGCCATTAGACAAACTAGAGCTATTAAGAGCATTAAATACCTTGTTCTAATACAGGGACAGAGGTTTTACTGGGACAGCTCCTAACAAAATGTGCAGAATGGGCTCTATAAACACTGGCAACTTACAAGGTGACCAGGCTAAAAACCAGGGATACATCTGTTAAAGTGCAGATCTATTGCGCATTCTTATTTTGTATTGACTTGTTTTTTATAGATTTTTTCCCCCGCTGTCCTCACCGATTTGTGGTTGAGCTCGTCACTCAGCATCTCAAACTCCTTGGTCTTGTCCTCCACCTCCTGGGATTTCTGGTCGTAGTTGACAGCCAGCTCCTCCAGGGCCTGCAGCACCTCCTTCACCTCCTCTTTGGAGGCCTCGTTCTCAGCCTGCAGCCGGTTCAGCTCTGCCTGCATGTTGTCATGGTCACGCCTTGAAGTGCCCAGAAGCTGCACACAAAACCATTTCATTTTATTTTATATAATATATATATATATAACAATTTTATTATTCTTATTTATTTAGGTATGAAATGATCGAAACATTAGCAGTGCCGGTTCCAAGTTCACGTTCTTTTTTTTTTTTTTTGGGGGGGGGGGGGGGGGGGGGGGGGGGGGGGTGGGGGGGGTGGGGGGGGGGGTTTCCAAATGTTGCAAAGGTAAGCGGCTGCTTCCTTGTAGGGCACAACGTGTTATCAACGTCATGGTCTTTGAAATATATTGAGGTATAAAATGATCTTGAAACATTAAATGAGAATATTGCTAGTGCCAAATTAGTCAGTCTGTATTTAATACAGAAGCCTGCTTTGTTTTACAAGCTGCTAACTCACCTCTTCCTGGTCCAGCATCTGCTGTTTCAGCTTCTCTACCAACTGGCTCTGTTGGTTGATTTCATCATCCTGCAGATACATAAATAATTATTGTGTCTATCTCTATAGATATAGCGTTCAAACCACTCAAAACAGTGTCAATAGCAATCATTTAATGTAACCCTTTTCAGGGTCCTAAAACTATAAATCTATTCAAATGCTTTACCTCTAAATTCCATTTTATTACAACTTCAGTAGAGCAATTTAAATCAGCAGACAATTAAAAAGGGCATGGCATTAAAAGGATAGGACTCTTGTACGAAGGTCTTTATGCAGGCAGGCTAGTGTACCTTGTCGTCAAGTTGCTTGTAGAGTTTTGCTATCTCTGCGTCGCACTTCTCTCTCTCTGCATCAGAGAGCTTCACTCCTGGGACCCCTGGAGTGGGAGCAGGTTTGTCGTTGTTGGTGACATTATCCAGGGCAAGAACTTCAGCATTGGCTTTCTCCTTATCAAACTGCTCATCCACAGGCACGCTTTCACCTGACAATTGAAAAACACAAGAAAAGTAAACAAGAATACAGACTTGATTTTGTTAAGGTTGCATGTAAAAAAGAGAATAAATTCTGCTTAAAAATAAACAATGAGGAACAGACAGGTACTAATGAGCGTTTCTACTTTAATAGTAGAGACATTCTAGGAGATTGTTACACTGCCAAATCAATATCAGATCAATGGCAACCCTAAGATTCGTGACGCTGGTTATATCCCAATACACTGCAGTCTGATCAAGAAGTCTTAATGTGTAATCAATCTACACTAGCTCAAAGAATTCAGGCTTTTCAGGGAATGTGCATCTTAATTCTACATAGAAATAACGCCTTACTATTATCCATAGTGAAATATCCAAAATGACAGGTCTATGCTCGGAGAGAGGGTCCAAATTATAAATGATCTTTAATGCAAACTCACCATTGCGCCACCTGTTGAGTTCATTCTCAAGCCACGTTATGGTGTTGCGCAACGTCTTGTTCTTTTCCTTTTCTCTTTCATATTTCTTCTTCCACTGCTCTGCTGTGAGCTCCACGTTAACACATACCGTGTTCTTAATGGTCTTAGCTCTTTAGGAATAACATTATAACATCATTATAATAACAGTTAACATCAGCAACATCCTTACTGTGATAAAGAGCAATTACAAAAAAAAAAAAAGCAATTCTAACTAGACAGCTGTTGAACTATACACACACCTTTTACTATGTGAAATACTATTTTTTATAACTGATGGATTTTAGTGAACAACAACTTAATTTGCTGATAGAATGAATTGGAAACACAGTTTGTTTTGTTTAGTGACCAAAAGTATATAATTTATATAAAACTGGTACATGGTTTCCCCTAAAAATCATTACACTCCTCAATGCCAGTGTCAATAAGCAGATAATTGGTTTACTGTTATTACTTTAATATACAGTTCTTCACTTACCTTTGACCAAACATGAGTGTAGACTTGGTTTCAGGTTCGTTGTATGAAGATGGTGAGCAGCAGATTACAATGGTGGTTCTGCAGTTACCCCCAAGAGAATCCTGAAGAATTCTTGTCATTTTACTGTCTCTGTAGGGAATATATGTCTGAAGGAAACAATGACATAAATTAGTAAAGAAAACACAAGTTAACAAAACTAGTTAGCCGACACAATCTAAAAAGAAGAAACCTGAACTAAGGGGCGACATCAGCTTTTAAACACGTATTCCATCACTGTGTAGCATACATTTGACATCTTCGCGAGAGAGAGGCCCAATCAAACCAATACCCCAATCCGTTAAGAGTCTGCATCCTATACTGGAAGCAACATGTCCTGTAATACTAACTCAGATTGTGCAAGTGTTGCCAGTGGGCAATACGCTTAACAAGAAATACTTACAGTGCCTTCCGCGAGGGCAGAGATGACATTTCCAAGCGACGACAAAGACTTGTTGATGTTTTTTGCTTCGTCCAGCACTGCTCCTTCTGCTCCAGTTTTACTGACCTACTCACAAACACACACTTGTTACATTACACAAGCAACCAATTACAGGCCCAACAGCATACTTTACATTACAATATATCAGATTATTACAGGCTTCATTGTTACTGAACAACCCAATGCAATTATTATTATTATTTAAACATTTAAAAAGATATCAACCCTTCTAGTTTCCAATTCAAATGCTATAGATTTACGAGCAACTCCTCCTCTTAAGGTCCCCACCCCCCTTCCCCTCAGAATTCTACACTGGCATCTTGTCCATTAACTACTGGGGTGAAGAGATGAAAACCACCATCAAAAATAACCTGACATCACAAAATGCTCATTCCTCAGGTGGCTGTTAATAGGTGGTAACAATACACGAATGTCACAACATGATACCTCTCACATTATGCAGGTCACGATAGGACATTTATCACGATACATTTGACTGTCCTTATGGGCTACCGGTATGATCCATAGTAAGATCAAATGACCAATTAATGACGAACTACCTTTAAAAACACAATTTAAACGAGTTAGGGAGGGTATCTTGTGCTTTTGGTCTTGTATCAGGACACGATATCATGTAAAGAACGGATCACGATTCATCAATACAGAATGAACTGTCACACCCCTAGTTAACAAAATGCAAATGGAATGGTTACCTTTTCACTACCTGCCAAGTCAACCAGGTACAGTTTTCCACTTAGCTTCTGCTCCGTCTGAGTGTTTTCTTGTTTCACGTTAATAAGGAAGATACTGTGACTTCTGGAGCTGTGCTCATTCATATCTGAGTGGGGGGGGGGGATGGGAGAGATTAGAATATTTAGGGGATCTGTTTTTACATATTCATTTTCTTTATTCTAATCATTACTGGAACTACCTTGTGTGGACTTTATTACTGTACTTGCTTTTTAATTGTGTACACTGGCAGTCAAAATGATGGAGTCACAAACCATGAAACAGAATGACTGGAGGTTGGACATGTGCTGCCCCTTGCATCCCCACTCTTTCTTGGCAGCCCAGAATAGCTAATCATTTCCTCTTTAAAACAGAGGCAGACTTTGAATTGATCAAGCCATCTCACCACTGCAATGACATCCATCCATTTTTTAGGAATGTAGAACAAATCTGGGGCTGTAACATCCCTTTGATCACTAAATAACTTGGTATAAAAATAATGTAAAATATTTTAATTAAATACTTTCCACAGGTGCAGTAGTACCCCAAATATTACCAAAATTACTGCAACTGACCGTGGGAGATTTTACCCCAAAATAGGTTTCTGCAATCGTGCAGGGATGAAAATAAGACACCTATTGCACAGTAGTTACACCCATTCCAGGTTTTACCACACGTTGATTAGCCACACCGTGTCACAAGCACAGGGGTCTGCTGTTAACCCTGGACTGAATCAAGTTGCTATGCAATGTCTTGTTTCCATCCTTGCAGTTACTGCCAAGATTGTCACCACACTGAATTTTGTGCCAGTCTTGCTTTTTTTTACCTGCAATTATTAATCCTTGCTTCAGACTGTCTTCAAGAAACCCACAATGAAACCAGTATCTTATAATATTGCAAACGGAAGTTACCAAAAGACACTTACTTGTTACTGCTACATGCCTGTTGGATTTTCCTTCATCAATGGTATCCATAACCTCATCTGGGCTACAGACAAACCGTTCAGTGCATCCCTATAGAAAAATACACACGCTCAGCTTCCAAGCAAAACAGACCTTTAGACAGATGCAATTCCTCACTGGACAGTTGATTTAAGACACTGTTATTGTGGAAAGGCTGGGGCCCTGCACCTCTAAATAGTGGGTTGGTGTTGCTTGGTTTGATTGTAAAATGAAGTTTGTGCTAGATATGGCAGGGCAGGAGATTAGAATTCCCACCCTGCCCAATTCAAATCTATGTGCGGAATGTAGCCAGGTGTTGATTGCCTTATTGATTATCAATTCAGCCTGGCCACACACCTTTAAAAAGGAGCTGAAAAGCCAGTCCTTTGTTCTTGGTTCTCAGTTTGTAGTTCTTTGTTAGCACCATGGTGAGCAAACAAAGCAACCACTCGTGATCACACTGTGTGTTAACCAGGATCTGAGTGCTTAGAAAGAGGGATTCATGTAGGGGATTTGAACCCCTCCCAAGTACAGAGTTTGCATCAGGGAGAAGGTTCCTGGAGCAGGACCTCCCTTATAGTGGGAGCAGCGCTCGGCGGGTGTTTGGCCAGCTTTTGTTTTTTCGCCGTTTTACCCACTGTGATTTGTTTTGCATTATTATTTTCAATTACACGGTAGTGGTGGCCACCTACCACTGCACTGGAATTCTAAATATTGTAATAAAACCTGGTCGTCTGAGCGACGCTTCATCATCATCCTCTGGGTCTCTCTTGTATCAGCGGACACCCACACAGTAACAAACACCCCTGTTAGTCATACATAACACACACATGCAACAAATACCCATTAGTCATACATAACACACACTAAAAACACACACACCAAAAGGCGCTGCTCCCACCTTGACATACGGAACTCTGTTCTTGTCTTCATGGACAGCCAAGTTAGTCTTTGAAACTGTAACAAAAACAAGAAACATTTGGATTTGATCTGTACATATTGCCATCCATTGTTTTACAACTACAGGATTCTTTTTTTCATATCAATGTTAAATATGATTAAAAAACACCAGCAAGGTGGTGCTGCAAGTCAAACTAATGTTTTGTAATGAAAATGTAGTAATGTCCAGAAGAAATGTAAATGAACAAATGGTTTGGGTAAGGTTAAATGATCATAGATTGAACAGAGTTAAGGCTTTTAGTAGAAAACTATGATCCATTGTTGAAAGTGTCACAATGGATTATATTTTCACTCTGTCAGCTTAAGTTAATTAGTCAGCCAATAAAGCTACCGTTAAAAAAACAAAATTCCAGACAGGACCTAGATTCCAAAATCCTCAATAAATTCTGCCAAGGAATGCAAGAAAGTAAACTTATGACAAATGAATTCAGGCACTTGCTCCAGTATATCCCCTATCAGTATATCAGGATAGTTAGCATATCTTCATTAAAATTGTAATTCTTTATTACAATTTGAAGAAAACACATTCACCACTTTAGCAGCAATTCAACTTCATAGAACTGTTGAGGAAGAAAAAACAGAAACAAGCAGGTCACCAGTCAGAGGGGATGCTCAATAAAAGCAGAAATGAGGGCAGCTCCAAAACATGCCAAGCTGCAGGAAATTTATGGGCGGCAAGATTAAACATGGCTTTCACACAGGAAAAACAACAAAATCTGGGATCGCAAAACACAAACTGTCCTTCGGTCTGCACAGAACAAGAGAAGCAGTTAACACTGATGAAAGTTCAGGAGAAGAGGATTAGTTTTGCACAGTCTACTGATTTTTTTTAATAGCACCTACACCCTTTTCCTACACATGCACACACTCCTTATGCAGCAGAAGTTTTGATTTTTCAAACTCACCATCCAAAAGGTCCCTAATCTTGTCCATATAAATTTCAAAATATGAAACCTGCAAAAAAATAAACAAAACCAATCAGTTAACATGCATTTATACAGCATCCAGGGAAACCACTGTGTGATGTTGGAGATGAGTCTCCAAAATCACAGCAAAGCACAGTCTGCTTTAAAGTGTTAGCCAGTATGTGGATGAAAAATTAACTTCATAAAGCTACCACACTGCCCACCAATGAATTAACAAAAACCATTAAATCCAAATTACACAGGAACCGATTCAGTGATGGATATTACAGTAGCATTGTAAAAAAGCTTCAGATTCCAGGTTTTACTGTGACCCTAAACTAAGTGTGCTTTACTGCCCTATGGTGGGAGTAATTAAACTGCGATGTAATAGGAGTCTTATTCCCCTTCTTCAATACTCTAAATGCGTAGGCCATTCTGGTTTGTGAAAGAGACCAAATTTAAGGGTTCAAATGACTTCCTAAACAGATGTATGAAACTAAGCCAGAACAGTTTGAGGGGGTGTATGTATAGCAAAAAAACAAAAAAAAACACCCTTTCAACAAAACAAACATACCTTAATATGAAACTCCAAGTTTTCATCCATGGAATAAATATAATTAAAAATGTCTTGTACTATTCTTGGTATAATACCCATTCCGTCTGAATCATGGAGGAGCCCCTGAAATAAGAGATGCACTGTGAAAGGTAAAGTACTTCGTGGTATACATATTCCTTGGCCACTCAAACCAGTATCTTACTTTGTTATTCAATATTAGTTACATGGCATAAAGGTTAAATAGCACTTAATTTAATAAAAAAAAACTTGTTTCCTGGGAACTTAAGCCATAAAATGATTTAGTAACTATGAACCACACAGCTGTAAATCAGTACGAAAAGCTTAAAACAGATCAAACTGGTATTAGGATAGGATAACAGACACCAGCTTTTAAACATGACCCAACACCAGCACCTTAACCTGGAAGCTTTGCCTTTAAGTTACTGGCATTGACACAACATGATATCTAACGCAATCTTAACCCGTTTACCAATGTCATCCCATGCATAGAGTCCTGCACAGATCCGATTTTCACGACCTGCTTCAAACCCAGACCCGCTACTACAAGAACCGACCCAAACCAGCAACCCGCTGCAACAACGTCTTCTTACCCGCGACCCGACCCACTTTAACAAGACCTACAACCCGACCCAAACCCGCAAGGTGTTGGTCCTTTACCTACTGCCTGCATCAACTAACTCTCACATTCACACACAGATATCTCTACCATTCTCCACGGATTGAGTTTACACAATAGGCTATACAGCGTGGTATCTTTCTCTAGTGGTCTGGATATATTTTAACATTGTAACATATTAACTATCACTACTTACTTTACCAGAAACAGTTGAAAGGGAGCTACACCTGTGCTTTTGCAGAGATAATGTACCAGTTTTGTGGCTGTCGTTTACAAAAACATAAATGACAAGCAACGAATCCAGTCACATGTTCATTATTTTCATTCGCTAGGATTCCAAAATCATTCCACACTTCTGATTTACCTCTCGAGCTACTATCCACTACATGATATAAACCCTGCGCTACCTTTTGTTTCACCTCGTTCAGACATTTTTAATATCACCAAGCAGACGTGATAAAAAGATCTTGCAACGCATCAAACAAGTGAGAACATCATTTGCTTAGTCAGCTGACTCCTCCCTAATTGCCTCCTGCTTTAGTGCTGGAATTACTGGCACATTAACCTTCCAATATGTTATTTGGGAAAGGGTTACATACGAGTACACTGAAAGGACAGAAAACATTTTTGGCGATTCAAACTAAATTTTTGGACCCGCACCCGAACCGCGAAAAAGTTCACATTCCGACCCGAACCCGACCCACTTATGGGTCACCTGCAGGCCCCGCAGGTACCTGACCCGATGCAGGACTCTAGCCCACACCACAATTCTAATGATGTTTTTAAAAAAAAACAACAAAAACAGCAGTCTATTTTGTGTTTAACATTAGTTACCTGTTATATTATACAGTACACGGAACATGCACATGCTACATGGGCAAGGTATTAGGAAGTGTATGTTACCTCCATGGTATGTGTTTTACCAGAAGACGTCTGTCCATAAGCAAATATTGTACCGTTGTACCCCTCCAGCACATCTGTTACAAACAAAAAGCACCACCATGCATTAGCACAATCCATAATACAGGGTTTATTAATAAAGAAAAAATAAAAAACACTGAGATAGCAAGGGCCCTGTAGGGATATGGTTGGAACAAATTCCTGCACTGGAATGACTGCTGATTAATAGCATGGACTGCTGCACTGGAATGACTGCTGACTGGCCATTGTAATGCACAATTTCAAAAGCAAATTGAAACCATCTACAATTCGAATGGAATATTAAAAGTGGTTAATTCTATCAGAGGACAAAGTTACCTTCAGGAGTTAGAACATAAGAAAGTTTACAAACGAGGAGGCCATTCGGCCCACCTTGCTCGTTTGGTTGTTAGTAGCTTATTGATCCCAGAATCTCATCAAGCAGCTTCTTGAAGGATCCCAGGGTGTCAGCTTCAACAACATTACTGGGGAGTTGATTCCAGACCCTCACAATTCTCTGTGTAAAAAAGTGTCTCCTATTTTCTGTTCTGAATGCCCCTTTTTCTAAACTCCATTTGTGACCCCTGGTCCTTGTTTCTTTTTTCAGGCTGAAAAAGTCCCTTGGGTCGACACTGTCAATACCTTTTAGAATTTTGAATGCTTGAATTAGGTCGCCACATAGTCTTCTTTGTTCAAGACTGAACAGATTCAATTCTTTTAGCCTGTCTGCATATGACATGCCTTTTAAGCCCGGAATAATTCTGGTTGCTCTTCTTTGCACTCTTTCTAGAGCAGCAATATCTTTTTTATAGCGAGGTGACCAGAACTGCACACAATATTCAAGATGAGGTCTTACTAGTGCATTGTACAGTTTTAACATTACTTCCCTTGATTTAAATTCAACACTTTTCACAATGTATCCGAGCATCTTGTTAGCCTTTTTTATAGCTTCCCCACATTGTCTAGATGAAGACATTTCTGAGTCAACAAAAACTCCTAGGTCTTTTTCATAGATTCCTTCTCCAATTTCAATATCTCCCATATGATATTTATAATGTACATTTTTATTTCCTGCGTGCAGTACCTTACACTTTTCTCTATTAAATGTCATTTGCCATGTGTCTGCCCAGTTCTGAATCTTGTCTAGATCATTTTGAATGACCTTTGCTGCTGCAACAGTGTTTGCCACTCCTCCTACTTTTGTGTCGTCTGCAAATTTAACAAGTTTGCTTACTATACCAGAATCTAAATCATTAATGTAGATTAGGAATAGCAGAGGACCTAATACTGATCCCTGTGGTACACCGCTGGTTACCACACTCCATTCTGAGGTTTTTCCTCTAATCAGTACTTTCTGTTTTCTACATGTTAACCACTCCCTAATCCATGTACATGTGTTTCCTTGAATCCCAACTGCGTTCAGTTTGAGAATTAATCTTTTGTGCGGGACTTTGTCAAACGCTTTCTGGAAATCTAAATAAACCATGTCATATGCTTTGCAATTATCCATTATCGATGTTGCATCCTCAAAAAAATCAAAAACCATGTTGACTGTCTCCCAGGACCCTGTTACCATATAGGTAATTTTCCATTTTGGATCTTATTATAGTTTCCATAAGTTTGCATATAATAGAAGTCAGGCTTACTGGTCTGTAGTTACCTGGTTCAGTTTTGTTTCCCTTTTTGTGGATCGGTATTACGTTTGCAATTTTCCAGTCTGTCGGTACCACCCCTGTGTCAAGAGACTGCTGCATGATCTTGGTTAGCGGTTTGTAAATTACTTCTTTCATTTCTTTGAGTACTACTGGGAGGATCTCATCCGGCCCAGGGGATTTGCTTATTTTAAGAGCTCCTAGTCCCTTTAACACTTCTGCCTCAGTTATGCTAAAGTTATTTAAAACTGGATAGGTTGGGGACATGTGGGGCATGTTGTCAGTATCTTCCTTTGTAAAAACTTGTGAAAAGTAATCATTTAATAGATTTGCTATTTTTTTTCTTCATCTACGATTTTGCCATTTGTATCTGTTAAACATTTAATCTCCTCTTTGAATGTTCGCTCGCTGTTGTAATATTTGAAAAACATTTTGGAATTGGTTTTAGCTCCCTTAGCAATGTTCATTTCTATTTCTCTCTTGGCCTTTCTAACTTCCTTTTTGACTTGCATTTGCAGTTCTGTGTACTCTTTCTGCGCACTTTCTTTTTGATCCTTTTTTAAAGCTCTGTAAAGTGCCTTTTTTCGCTGAATATTTGTTTTAATTGATCTATTAAACCATTTTGGCAATTTAGTTTTACATTTAGATTTGTCTACTTTAGGGATATAATTGTTTTGCACCTCTAGTACTACATTTTTGAAGAACAACCATCCTTCTTCTGTGGGTGTTTTCTCTATTTTACTCCAATCTACTTCTGTTAGTCTCTGTTTCATACCTTCATAATTTGCTTTTCTAAAATTGTAAACCTTAGCTTTAGTCATTACTTTTGGAGTTTTAAAAAACACTTCAAATGAGACCATGTTGTGGTCTGAGTTTGCCAGTGGTTCTCTGACCTCTGTTTTAGTTATTCTATCTTCGTTATTTGAAAAAGACTAAATCAAGGCATGCCTCCCCTCTAGTCAGTGCCTTGAGAAATTGTGTTAACACAGAGGGCTCAAGAGAAACTTTACTGTTCATGTTTATATGGATGGTGCCTATATTCTGCTTTTTTTTTTTTAATCAAAGGGCTCCCCTCGTCAATAAAAACACACGACTGCTTATACAGACATGGTTAGAATAAAGACCTCTCCGAGGTTGATTACCCTTTGAGTTTAAACATTTACTTTAGAAGTACAGCCTAAGACTGCAGTTTTGAAGAAATAAAAATGCACAATACTTAAACATTTCTATCTGTAGGAGTCTCCTTGTCTAAAGACGGCATGACCGAACTAGGATATGAGCACTTATTTTGAATGTCATCTCAATCTGGTGCTTCCTGTTTCAATTCCACTGTGCTAAAGGATTTCTCCACTCCAGCAGAAACATTTTATTCCTAGCCAACCAGTATTTAAAAACTGCCAATAATACCACTTATTGTTAATATGACTTACCTTTGACAATCTTCTGTGCACATAAATTGTACACCTGTTCTTGTGAAGTATTTGACTGGAACACTCTGTCAAATGCATATGGTTTACCCTGTGTGGAAACAAAAACAAATATGCATAAATATACATTCTTAAATTCAGTGGCGTGCCGTCTATGTATGCAACACATGCCCTATAGCTCTCACACACACAAAATCTAAACAGAAATTGTATTAGGGCTGCATGGGAGGGAACATTTTGCCCTTCGAAGGTTCGGAACACATTACTGAAGAAAGGTTCGATCCTTCGATGGTACTCATTTGCATAATTTAATGGTGACGTCACCACAACTACTTGTTTATATTTGATTAAAAATCCTAATTTACAGGTAAGCCATATAAATAGAAAACATTTCACATGTAGTTTAAAAACACGTTATACAGAAGAACAGTAATCATGTTTTGATAATTTCAATAAAAATGCATGTTTATTTATACATAATTGAAGATGTTTGAGATACATACAGTAAGCTTGCATTGCACAACTGCAGCAGTTTTCTTTAACAGTCACCATTCTGAGCAGGTTATCAGTCACATTTTACTACTGCTAAAAAAAATGAATACTAATAATAAAAATATGAACTTCCGTTCGTCAATTTACATGCTTGACATTTGTTTCAATACAGCTTACGCTATATAATGCTTTGCTATCGTGATGGAGAATAAGAAATTAAAGGTTTGCTTCTGGATAACACAAGCTGGAGGGGGGGGGGGGGGGGGGGGGGGGGCCCAGATGGTGCTCAGTTTTCAAAATTAAAATTATTAGTGTTATCGTATATTCTGCATGTTTCAAACATATTTCTACCATAGTACTTCTCTTACACTGTCTTGTACACTAGATATTCAGCAGGTATTACACTGAAGCAATACAACCGCTACAGCAGCGGTGCCAGAGTTGCTACGTATAACGATTTGGTAGCGGATTTTAATACAACAACTTTTGTTAATGCAATATGCATTATTCAAATCAAAAGATCAAATTCTGCACCCGAGTAACATTTAATGTGTGATTTATAGTATTCATATATTGTCAAACAGTTTATTAACAGGAGAGAAAAAAAAAAAAAAAGAAGTACAGTGTGTCAATGGTGTCTGATGGACCTTTGGAGGTTTAAAACAACCTTCACTCCCTGGCTAATGAATAAACCTTCGAACACAGCACTAATTAGTACACTAGTATTCTATTCTCCCATAGCTACACACACTATAATAAATATGTATAGGTTTGCATACAAGAAGCACCAGCGTCCGTGTACAGCAGGTCAACGCATGCGATGCCCCGAATTGTATCTCGTTGCCTGGGCAACGCGACGCTGTGTGGCACAGCTCCACTCTGACCACCCATTGACAAACCTAACGAAGGCATGCATTGAAGAAATGAATCGTTCTGATGGAACAGCGCGAGCAGGCCAGCTCAAAGCTGCCACCTTGTGGGGATCAGGTCACGAGTGGAAACAGAAGGCAGAACAAAATGATTATTTTGCAGAACTAGAGAATACAATTTGATTGAAGCAGAGAGAAAAATTTACAATTTAATAAAAAAAAAAAAAAAAAAAAAATGCTGTCAAATCCATTTAGTGCAGGAGATTACGCGACTAAAGAAGAAATCATAAGAAACGGACCACCGAAACTTAAGTTGGAGCATGTACAAAAAAGCAGGGAAAAAGTTGAAAGGGTACTTCAGTGAAGCATTGTACAAGTGTGAGTGGATCTGTGCATGCGGGGAGACAAGCAAGCTATTCTTCTGGCCGGGTCTACCTTTCATGAACAAGCTGTGTGAGGAATAAGGTTGGACACCACATTTACACAATGGCTTCAAATGTCATGAAAACTAGCCAGCAACACCTAACAGTGTGTATACAGTATGAATATTTGGACAAGCTCACACCGACCTGCAGTTAAACGAGCAACACAATGAAAAAGTCCATCAGAATCGTGACTGGATTTCTATAGTTTAGTCAGAGAAGTTTCTGAAAAAAGACAGATGAATGGAATTTGGATTTCAGTAGCTAACTAAGGTAAGCACATGTCTATTATATTTCCAGTACAGGTTCAAAGTTTTGATGCCTTGTAAAAAGTTGTCGCATACTGTGGCAAAGCGTAAGCCTTGCACAATGAAATATGTAGTTTATTGTATGTTTTTGTGTTAATTGTTACAATTGATTTAATTGTTTAGGTACTGTGGCGCTCCACTGGGGACAATTACCCGTCTGCGTGGAGCAGCAGCTGAAAGCAATCAGCTGTTCCAGCAGGCAGGTGGGCGTGTCTCAGAGCATCAGTATAAAAGCATGGCAATCGCTGTGATCCGGGCTGCTGCAAGGCCTGCCGTTTTCACGGCACCTTTTGAGTTATAGTTTGGGGTATTGTGTTTTATTTTGCACTTTTTGTACAGTTTGCTGTATTTGTCCTCTGTGCGTTACCATCGCTGGTAACGTCACATGACTGCCTTTATTTTACTTTCGTTTTCTGTTTGTTGACAGACTTCAGTCAAGTCAGGCCTTAACATCCAGAATTTTACTTAAATGGGTTTGCTGTTGGATGGCTTCTGGTGATGTCTTTTCTGATTGGTTACAAAGATTCTCACCATGTTAGAAAGTTTAAAACAGGTCTAATCCTAAAATGTTTGAATGCAGAATATAATATGAGATATACTGCACAAACACTTTCTGGATCATGTTACTGTATCGGTCATTAAAAAGTAACTGCACTGCGGTTTTGAAGAAATAAATACTTAAAAACAAAGTTTCTGTATAAAAACGTTCTCTTAAAACAAGACGTTGTTCACCCAGTAAAGTCTCGTCCCTCCTTCCTAGCACTTCGCTACAGGCCTTTTTCCTGAATGGTCTCAGTGTTTTAGCATTATATCACCAGCTGGTAAGAAATATTTATATAACTATTGTATCATGATAAAACTGATCACAATCCAGTACAAATACTGCTTCAGGATTGAGAGGTACAGCCTCATGAACACATACGCAAAAATCACATGCGAAGGAACACTGACTTATTGTATATCCACACAAAATCAACACATTAAATATCATTTTTTATGAGTCAAGCATTTGGTGAGAGTTTAAAATGATGTTCCCAAGCGTACCGTAGAGGCACCAAAAAATGGCTTAGAAAAGCCTGGAATGGCTCATACTGCAACTGGACACATTAGGAGCAGTTATACACAGTGTCTCAACTTCACAACAGCAGATGAAGCTTACCAGTGGTACACTACTAAAGAAAAACAGCTTGTGACACACTGTTTACTACACATGTGATACCACTAACACTGTATTGAATTGCAGAGTCATGAAATCAATGGCCAATTTGCAGTACGATAGGCCAAAAGTAATTAAAAAGTTGTCTAGACAGCCATGACAAAGACGTATAGATTACATACTGTATGCCCAACGAAATGTCTGCTTGTGAAGATTTATCACCATAATAAGCCATCCAACTCGAATTTGTATTGAAATGGTAATGTGGCATTTTGTAATGAAGGATTTGGCTCATTCTGCTGAATGGTTAATCTATGCAGCTGATGACTGCAATGAACTCAGCATGTTCATAGTGTTGTGTATGGAATAGGTGACTGCACCTTTAATTGTGTACAGTTGTAATATGGGAAATAGCATGCTGCAGCTCCCATTCTCAGTGTTAGTGAAGTCCTGATCTGACAGCATGTAACAGACACTTCTCTTACATGTTACCGTTTATCTTTCAGTAAAAACGAGTTTAAATTGAAGCAAGTTCATTCTGCTATATTTACGATATTAAATACACCACAGCAAGCACACTGTCACGTTAGATATTTTCATAAGCACAATCTGCACGCAAAATTTCGTGTATGGCGTTTTTTACTGCAATCAAGTAAGCTGCCCTTCATTATTTTTTTATTTTATTTATCTCAGCAGTACACTTGCTAATTACATTTCCAAGGATTTCTGTGCGTCCTGTTTTCACATTTCTTAAAACTTTGTTTTCCCTGCAACAGCCCACCCTGCTTTAGTACAAAACTCATGATACATTACTGTTTTTCATTATGGTAACAGTAATCAAATTACCATGCCTGCTTCAATGGCTGAACAGATATAATCAGCTGTGCAATGAAATCACAAAAAACTGTAACTAATTAAAAAAAATTACATCTGGAATGCAGAACACGTTGACTCAGAACTTTAAGGCACTCTAGGATTTGACTGGCGAAAGATAACGTTGGTTTATTGGAGTTCAGAGACAACCTTTTCACTTCCTTTTCTGTTTAACTGTTGAGCTTTTTGCTGCATTGCAGCCCTTTATTAATTATTTTCTTTATTTTAAGTTTCATGGGCATTTTGTTAATGCACGTGTGCAACACACAAACCTTAAGTATTTTTATTTTTCGTTGTTTACAAGCATTGTATCTGATCAAATTGTTACCATCCTTCTCGCACTTCAGTTTATTAAAACATGCGATATGCGGTTTTGTTTTTTTTATTTTTTATACAGGCCAACACCATGTCGCATTCATAAATATTGACACATGCATTTAAAAAGTTAGAGGCAGCACTTTTGCGCCTAACCAGTTGTCATTTGTGACCACTTCAGTCAGTCTGGAGCCCTGCATCATAATTTCTCATTTTTCTGTGATTCAGTGGTACAAACAGGTTGCTATATTACTGGCATCTTGCAACTGTTTCTACTTAATGCAAAATACAGTTTTGAATCAGTTATTCACCTTTCTTTACGACATGCTTTACTACTTCCTAGAAGTATACTTTGCTCAAACCCTTAGCAGACTATGGCACATCTCCTTTGTGCCCTACAGACCTACACGATGGACTGACCAGCTGTCTGCTCACTCTGTATTCCAACTAAATGATTCTTGAATAAAGACACAAATAAAAGCCAGCCTTGCAGTCTCCTGGGTGTTCTCTCAACTGTGAATTTGAATTCAGGTTGATCACTAATCGTGCTCATTGTTTATGGACTGATTGCAGACAGTTACAACATTACTCTCTACTAATTTTAAAAGCATGCTTGATACTGCTAGTACAAAATGATCAATCCAAAAGAATAAAGTAAGCAATTCAGAATTCATTAGAATAAATGACATTCCGAGCTGAATGGTTGTCACGGCAATACATGCAGCCTTCATCACTGCACACAAAAGCTTCAATTCAGGCATGTTTAATATTAGCTTTTCATACATCTGCTGGTATTGTAGGTCACAGCTCTACATAGTAGTCATGGTACTGCGTAGATCCCAGGTAATGAAGTTGCTAAGGGAAGCAAATGGGATCTTATCCCACCGAAACAGAAGGTCACCAACACAAATGTGCTTCGAGCGGAGAAAACGTCATGCTGCTCAGCTGTTTGAAACCAACAAGAGATTAACAGCATTAGCTTTGTAAAACACACAAGACAGCACCTCCCTCCCTCCCCCAGACATCTCATGGAGATTCATCCAGCTCACTACAGCATTCACTGAAACAGGAACACTGGACTGAACAAGAACGGCTGTAAAAGCAATTTTGAGTCATTACTCACGTTGACATGCCAGGAGTGCACATAGCCAGTTAAGATACTGTATCGCGCTGGCTTTTATGCATAAATGGCACATAAAATAAGCAAAATTATTATCTAGGTATAGAGACTAAAAAAACAAAATATTTAGAACAGACAAACAGAAACTGCCAGACCAGGTCGTTGCGGGTACTTGCTCTGAAAATATACAAACTTAGTGTTCACCTTGCAGTAAACAGATTACACATTTACTAACTAATTAAGGAGCAGTATCATTACTTGATATACTGCAAGCTGTAATTATGGTAGCACAAAAGAACCATCCTTTCTCTTGCACCGCAGTGAACTCTTATTGGCAGGTTTCTAAATTTGCTACGTTGCCATAGAGATACACCTCCAGATGCACAGAGGAATAGAATCCTTTGACACCAACAGCTTCTACAGACAAAAAATGTATAACAATTAACATATTTTAAAAGCCAATTTTGTGGCTTGCAACAATAAAATGACATAGCCCTACAGGTCGATTGGTACAAGACTTGACCTAAATGCACCTACTTGTTAAGTTCAGACATCCAATTTCAATATTTCATTCATGCACAATCCAATTTGAATGTATTTTCAAGCCTACTGCATACCCAGAATGATTATAGAAAATATTATTCAGAAGAACATATGAAGAAACCAAGATGAACACACTGCTACAATTGAAAAATATCTGTAGTACTTTAGCATAATACAAAATGTGGTTCAAATAAAAACAATCCTCTATATTCATTTTGAAAATAATTTTTTGCTGTACCATACATGAACCAAACAAACAAACAAACTGTGTTAACGAAAGGTACTGTGGCACCAATAAGCCCAACCGTACTCCCAGTAAACATCTCCAATGCCAATTATATTTGCACAGTAAGCAAGGCATGATACAAAGAGTTCCTCACTTTAATAGAAACCAAGCTTGCACACAATATAAATGAATCACAAATCCCCCCCCCCCCCCATGGTTATTTAATTAATGTGAAGAATTAAGAAGTTATAATTCACAGTACTGTGTGCGCACTGACTCACCGAGATGGATTTCACTTGATTCCAATTACACGAATTAGACGCTGTGATGAGCATAACATTTACTGCATGCCTTCAATCCCCTATTTGGCCCAAATACAAACACAAAGTGGAAAGACATTACTGTTTGGCATTCTTCATTCTTATCTTCAGCACGTTGTTACTGTAAATCCTGCTGCATAACAGAGACAGCACTTTACAATTTAAAAACGTTACCACAGTATCACCTTAAGCATCCATCTATCACTGTGACCAACAACTATTTTCTTAGTCAGGTGACAAAGCACCATGACTGTAATACAATGACAAATTACAAGTTTGTAGACCCATTCTTCATGCTTTCAAAGCATATATCTTAAGCACTAGTGGAACATCACCTTCCTGATTCATAATGTATGTATTCATTGTATTCGCTCTACAGGAGCTTCACGGTGAATGGCTCTAATTTTGTATTCCTAATTACTGAGGTTCATTCATGTGAGGAACCACAGGTGGCTGCCATTCCTTATGGATTATTATTATCCAGAATAGATTTTAGCTTCTTTCAAATCCTATTAGATCTCTCAATAAAAAGGCTTTGGTTGTAAATGAAGGGTTTTGTGAAGAGCTTTTACAACCCTGTAGACCAGTGGTTTTCAACCTTTTCATCTCAAGTACCAGTGTTTCCATCACAGGGACCACCAGGTGTACCAGTAACTATGGACAATCTTAAACAGCTGTTGTAAAACCGAGACCTATCCCATTACAACCAGGTCAGTTGCGTCAATACTCACTTGTGTGTGGCCTCATTCTACTGAATGGTTAATTTGAGCAGCTGATGACTGCAATAAACTCAGCATGTTCATAGTGTTGTGCATGGAATAGGTGAATGCACCTTTAAATGTGTACAGTTGTAATATGGGATAGAACACTGCTCAGTGTTGGTGAAATCTGACACCATGTCACAGACAGCTGTTATGATTAGATGTCTATTTGTTATATATATATATATATATATATATATATATATATATATATATATATATATACACACACACACACACACATACACACAGTGGTTTGCAGAAGCATTCACCCCCCTGCAAAGTTTTCACATTTTGTTGGCACCTGAGCATACTCCACGACACTTTCAAATTAGACTTCACATGTAGAATCTACACAAACTACTCCACAATGATAAAGTTACAAAAAGTTATAAACAAGTAAGATTTACAGAGAAAAACTGTTTAATCTCAGTTAAGTATTCAACCCATTTGCTACTGCAACCCTAAATCAGCTCAGGTGCAAATTATTTGTTTGAAAGGTCACAAAATTAGTGAAATGGTTTCAGCCTGTGTGTACTCAAAGTGGTTTAACTTGTAGATAATTTCCCTCAGGTATATAAAGACTTTCAAGCTGCAACTCCCATGGTGATCCAACAAAACAACCATGAAGACCAAGGAGCTTTCGAAACAAGTCAGGGATAAAGTGGTAGAGAGGCACAGAGCAGGAGAAGGCTACAGGAAAAAAAATTCAAAAGGCGCTGATTATCCCTCTCAGCACAGTAAAGTCCATCGTTAAGAAGTGGAAGATGCATCATACCACCCAGACATTACCCAGATCAGGTCGCCCTCCCAAACTGAGCAGCCAGGCAAGCAGGAAACTGGTTCGGGGTGTCACTCTGAAGACAACAATGACCTTGAGAGATCTGAAAAGTTCTGTGTCTGAGATGGGAGTCAGTGTTCACACATCAACAATAAGCCAGTCCCTACACAAAGCTGGCCTGTATGGATGGGTGGCAAGAAAAAAAATATCTATTTTTATATAGAGCCTTTCATAGCGGACCACCATCACAAAGCAATTTACAAGATACAATACTAGGGTGTGTGAAGTATGCATCAGTTGCAGAGTCACTTACAACAGCGTCTCACCAGAAAGACGGAGCACAAGGGGGTTCAGTGATCTGAGTCACAATGAGTCAGTGGCTGAGCTGGGATTTTAACCGGGACCTCCTGGTTAGAAGCCCGTTTCTTTAACCACTGGACCACAAAGCCTCCTAAAAAAAGAAGCTATTACTCAAAAAGCCTCGTCTTAAAGCACGTATGGAGTCTGCGAAAAAGCATGTAGATCATACTGTACTGCAGACATGTTGAAAAAGGTTTTATGGACAGACGAGAAAAAAAACTTTTCGGTCTAAATTCCAAGCGTTACGTCTGGCGCAAGCACAACACAGCACATCACCCAGTTAACACCATCCCAACTATTAAGCATGGTGGTGGTAGCATCATGTTATGGGGATGCTTCTCTTTAGCAGGGACTGGGAAGCTTGTCAGAATAGAGTGAAGAATGGAGTACAGGCGAATCCTTGAGGAAATCCTGTTTGAGTCAGCCTAAACTGAGGAGAAAATTCACATTTCAGCAGGACAATGACCCAAAGCACAAAGCAAAAACCACACTGGAGTGCTTGAACAAGAGAATTAATGTTCTTGAGTGGCCCAGTCAAAGTCCTGACTTGAATCCAATCAAATTTATGGCTATACTTGAAGATTGTAGTCCGTCGACAATCCACCACAAACTTATCCGAACTGGAGCAATATTCCCGTGAAGAAGGGGCAAATATTTCACCATCCTACTGTGCAAAGCTAGTAGAGACCTATCCAAAAAGACATAGCAGTAATTGCTGCAAAAGGTGCGTCTACCAAGTACTGACTTAAGGCGATTGAGCTTTACTTCAGATGTTGAAGTTGACCATTATTTTTATTTTTTTTACGAAACCAATCTTAATTAAAAAGGTTAATATATACCCACAGAGAACCGTCCAAAACATTCTACATTACCTGCTTAATATATTTAGTACTGCAGCATTATCAGCAAACTGTACTGAAGGAGTAGTTTGGGCAGCCTTTAATAAAAGTAATCTCATCAGTGCATCTAGATGCACAAAGTGAGAGAGCACACAGAGAGCATACCGGTCTCAAATGGCAATGCACTTTATTAGACCTTCTATCATTTGGAAACATTGGATGTATCCTTAAATAGAAACCACATGCTTTTTGTTTCCCCCACTGTGATAAAGTACCTCATATGACCTTTGTCATACCGTACGTGGGGCAGCGCATTTGCTTTTATACACTGCCATTACCAGTATCTGGGAATTTTACATCAAATCAGTAGATTAAGCTTCCATTCCAGTTTATTTCGACGGTAGTACTTTATCATGAAACTTCAGCAGGTTTCCAGAATGCTGATCCATGCAAAAACTGCAGTAGGACTGCTCACTGACAACTGCCCTCCACTTGCATTTCTCTTCTGCTTAATGTCTTTCTCTAAAAATAGTCTGCAATTGTTTCTTTGTTTCTCCTCTACTGTACCAGAACCGCACCAATGAACACACATTTGTAGGTGAACTGAGTAGTTCACAGTGAAGACTGCCCCACTGCACTTTGCTTATCTGTTTATTGCAGAAAATTAGATTATAAACTGCTTCTGTACAAACATGGCTAAACTACAAGGAATATGGTACAATTAAGGCAGTGTTTGAAATTTGCATTTAGCAGCAGCAGCACTAAAAAATTAACAGCTGTTAGCCAGCAGAAGCCCAATCAACAAAGATTATTTTCTTACTGTTCACTAAACTAACAGTACAAACAATCATTTAAAAATGAACTGGAGTCAATCAGATTTAAAATCCCAAACTACTTCAATACTGCACATGGCCACAACAATATAAGATCCCAAACCAGCACAGTTGATATACTACCTAATCTCAGTCTGTGTTGTTAGCAAGGCAACGCTCCTTTCGATCCTAAAATGCTGTGTAGTATACCAACGCCTAATGAATATTAATATACTAATGCACAATAATTTGCAACATTACAACATTGTGAAACTTCATAATTAAGATAAAATAAAAGTTCTTATTTATCCTTTATCGTGCTTGTTGGAAAACATGGATCAAGAATTGATTAGCAGTTTGCTACGCATGTGGACTGGCACAGCTATACTGGTGTTGTTTTTTGAAAAGAGACTAATATTGCAGATAGCAGACTGTTTGGTTCAAATTGCATGTACTGCTAACAATTGATAGAGATATGTATACAAGCTTCTTGCCCAGCATTAACTGCAAGCTAACAAGATAACAATACTGTGGACCAGAAGGGGCCAGGCTCTAAGACTTTTGGAATGCAAAGCATAAAGGAGCTAAAAGGATCCCAGGGACTGGCGTTGGACCTAAAGGTTCTCAGGGAGAATAAGAGATAACGCCACTGGATTCAAAGGGTCTCAAGCAAAACGGAGAGATAGGAACAAGGAAGATGACAAAAACTAGATGTATGGACCTTTTGGGGCGCCAGGGGTCTGAAGAATGCGTCGAGTTCAGAGGTCGTCACACAAGACTACACACATAGACACATACTAAATTAAATATATGGTAACAGAATAATGTGTTGTACCTTTGCTATTGGTTAAATGTCAGAGAAAAAGGAGGTGGACCATCTATACAGAAGGGTATTTAATGACATGCAAAAATTGTAAGAACGAGTATTCTGGGACCAGACTCCCTGCATATTTCAATAAACCTGGCAACTGACTGAAGAAAAGGACTCTGTGCATTTTCTTGAATCTACTTACTCACCATCCTTTTTTTTTAAGTTACATCAGTGCTACATGTTCCCCTGTGTTGCTACAACTGTTTAAAGTAAGGTGTGTGTATTGTTTTAAATTATTATTATTATTTAACATTTTGACCACTTTTAAATTGCATTCCACTGCCTCCAAGATGGCGTCACATGGACCTGCACTCAAACTACATTTCCCATTATCCTCCTGCTCACATGAGACGGATTTACCAGTGAGCAAGAGGATGATGGGAAATGTAGTTTGAGTGGTCCATGCAGGTCCATGTGAAGCCTTCTTGGAGGCAGTGGAATGCAGTTTAAAAAAAAGAGTAAAACTAAAAAAAAATAAACCAATACACACACCTTACTGACAGTTGTAGCAACACATGGGAACACGTAACAATAAAACAAAAAGGTCCTTCTATACGGTTTAAAGCAGGGCAAGAAAATGTAGAATCAAATTTAGCAAAATGGTCATTGTCTGGCCACAGCCCTGTTTATTGCACTAATCTTGATCCCGTGCACTGATGCAGTGTATTTTAAATCATACCATAAGGAATGCTCTTAGCTTAGTTGAACTGTATTTACATAACCCAGTGGATGACCATGCTCAAGAGCTGTGTCAGGTAGATGTGCTATAGATGCACACCTGCAAGTCATGCAATTCCTCCTCACAAAGGAAAAGGACCGTTATTACAGGGCTACGCAGAGAAGAGAGTGGCATTAGGATGGGACTCCCACGGGTCCTGTGGGATTCCCACACTATGGGACTACATTTCTCTTTGTTTGTGGGAATGGATGGAAATGAAGGCTGTAGGAATGGGTGGGAGCAAGACAATGCTGCGGGAAGAGCAGTACCAAACGTTAGTTTGTCAGACGAGCTAAACCAATCAATATGATATGCTGTAAAATTGAACCAATCAAACGCATACTCAGACTTCTGGGTATCCATATATTTACCAGGATAGACACTACAACCCTGCTATCAACAACACCCCATTTAGTGATGTCACTAGCCCACCCATCCGATTCAACCATAATTGCTAGCTTCAAGACCACTAAAAAAACTGCACAAGACCTAAACTAATTTTAAACATGTCAACCTCAGCAAATAATTGGATTAAATAAACTTATAGGGAGTTCAATTTGGACTGGAACTCAAAACTGTGGCTCTCTTTTTCTGTTATCAACACATTCTGCATAATAAAACAGTTGAAGTGTTGGAATTTGATCCTACTGTACCTTAACTGCTCTTATCTGTATTATGATATTCTGTAATGTGATATTTGATAATGCGATACTTTGTACTGTGATATTTTTTTAACAACTGTAAGTCGCCCTACCACCACCACTATTTGGCACAATTGCCAATCTTTGTTTGAAGGAAGCCCAGGACAGAATGGTAGGAGGTGTTCAGGTCAAGATTAAGGTGTGCTTGGAGTGCCATTGGCTGTTGGAGTGCCATTGGTTGGGTGCCACTGTCACTCACCTACTGTAAATTCAAAAGCACCAAACAGAGAGAAAACAGCGACTGCTTTCCTCTAGACAAGTATTTTCAGATAGACTCCAACTCTGGGAGACAAATTTTCCTATTCCACACTCATTTTCAAACTACTGAATGTGCTGCAAATTGTTGGATTTCCAGCAAACTCTGTAAAGTAAATTGTACGGTTTTAACACACACTCTGTAAAACCTGGCTGTATGGTGACTATGTAGATGGAAATATGGCTCTGCCCCGTTCAGCTGACAAGGTTATTTCATGAATGAGTAACTGCTCTCACATGGACATATATACTGTAGTGCAACCTTTGCTATTCTGGCAAGCTGCTTCGCTTAAAATAAGAACAAGATAATTTACAGACTTTTGACTCTTGCATGCTTAGCATCAGCCGGGAAGTTTCAGGCCTTTACAAAATGATTCCAAAAACACATTCTGGTAAGGCCCTACACAATTTCAATGTTTATTTTTTCTTCCATTTTAGCTAGAAAAACAAAAAAACACACACATTAAAAAAATAAGACAATGTCAAGAACATTTACAAACCGTTGGCATAGTTACAAAATCCCATGATGACTTTATTCACGTTTGCTTGGTGGAGTTCCTGTTCAGTGATCTGTTTCCAGGAGAAACATTCAGTGATTACTGTTCACAAGCACCCCTCTGCTCAGGGTCTCCCGCTTTAAAGACTTGTTATTAAAATAGGGGCAGCGCTAGGGCTGTGACAAAGGAATGCAGATAGAAAACTGCACCTCAAGGGACAAGATTCTTACAGCTTCAGATTTTCAAAATTCAAAATTTGTAATGACAACGTACTTTTAGAGGTGTCCGAGTCAGCTTTTAAATGCAGAACAGCCGAACACACAATTACTTCTGGACAGGCTAGAAAAAGAACCAATGTGTTAAAAATTAAGATAGGTGTTCTCTGCAACCCTCCTCTGCATCCTCATTTGAATTGTACGTTTAAAGTCCACTGGGGTGAATTAAAAACTTGCTTTCCTTTTTGTTGTGCTGTTGCTGTTTTTGCCCTAAACATTTGACCTTGTCTTTGTTCTGGGTGAAGCCGATTATTCATGTCACATTAAAAGTTCACATTCTGAATTTCACGTCACTTCCTGCCCTCTGAAAACTCTGTGGAGGTCTAATTACCTGCAAGACAACAAGTGAAGTTCAAATGCAGATGAGGCAAGAATGTTTTGGTCCTTACAAATTTAACAACTGTAGATTGTTCAAGCAATATCTTAAATTCAGCAGCCGAAAACTAGGAATGACAAACCACTGGGGCTGTGCCTTCAACAACCCATTTAAATAAAATCTTGTTCACTGCGGGCTGGTTTCACAGACCCTGATTAACACTAACCTTGGACTACCTATAATGTTACCTTCCAAGATTACTGCTAGTCATGGTCTGTGAAACCAGATGTAAATGTATTTGAATGCCTGAAAAGATTTTCTTTCAAACTTAAATATAAAATATTAGACATCCTATAAGCGCTGTGGTACCACAAATTTGTATCACTTGCTACCACTGCAGAACTGGGTTTCTGCAATGGCAACTACTAACCAAACTGGCATAACTTTAAATGGGGTTCCATTTAATACCAGCCTTTGCAGTCAGACCTGAGGAACCCCACTTCAGTCATTCCAAGAAAATGGAAACTGCACTTTCTTATTAATCATTTGCACAGGTTTGAAGTAATCCCAAGATATTCAGCAGGGAGGAGTCTGTGCCGGGTACAGCAAGAAAATATTGCCCCATCCCACAAGTAAAGGTGCTTCATTTTATGGTACTGTAGGCAGAGCACTCTTCAAGTGTCACTCTGACAAGCTGGATCAATACAGTTTGGAGGGAACTAAAATTAAAAACTAACTTCACACAGAAATAAAAATAACAAAAATCTGACAAAATCCTTGAATTAGACAGACATTCATGCAAATCCCTAAAATATGGAATTAGTTTGTTAACTATTACAACAGAATCAGACACAAATTTATATAGTTCTTATTGTGAAATAATGCAACATTTTTCCATGTCATAAAAAAATTCTAATGGCTGCAATGTTTTACGTTTTTTAAATGCATTTTTTTAATTCACCTGTTATGTTTACTACCACCACTTTCTCAAGGTTAAGGAGCAATAGTGGTATCAACTTGGCTCCAAATGTCCTTTATTATTAAAATATAGTACAAAATAAGCCAGTGCTACTACTGTAAGCCTTAATACTTCCCATAAGAGCTGTAACATAGAAAATTAAATACACAAAATCTAAATGTGTACAACAGCACCAACAGAAGATTAATATACCACTATAAAGCAACAGCAATACCTAGAATAGCGACTGGAGTTGCATTCTACTTGTGTGATTCCAGGAGGCTTTGTTTGAACTGTGTAACAGGCACACTGGAAAAATACACGACTGGTCTCATGATTTCTGACCCAGCCCTCCTTCCTCAGCACAGAAACGACTGTAATGTTATGTATGGAGATCCACGCAGAATGTAATATACGTCTCTGTCTACAGAAATATAAACAAGTGAGATGTTTTATTATTAATTTAACACGAGCCTCATTAACATAACCGGGGTGCCCATTCAAAAAAGAGCAAGGATTTGTAGGGTTACCAACGCATTAAATAAACAGTAAAGAAGATACGGTATGTGGAATTGTAACAATGAAGTGAAGTACATTGCTGAGTTTTGCATGTCCAATGTTAGTGGACAGCCCTGGTCCCAGACACTGTCCTTGTCAATCCTAGCGAAACAAAAGCGTATACGCCGGTCGCACGTTGAACAACAATACAAAAATAACTCAAAAGGAAACTGCTTCACTTTACAAACTCACCCCTATCACCACGCTGTCGTCCCCCTGAAATTTGGCGATGTATTTGTCTCCTCTTGCCACTTCGGCTGAATTCAAGGGCCTGAAACGACACATCACTTTTATTGTGCACTCCGCCGGGTCCGCCATCTTCCTCTCTTCTGGGTTGAAATTGACAAGAATTACAACTCGATCCTGCGACTGGAACCGTCCTTGGATACGAAAGCGGCGGACCGTTCCCCTAACCCTTTTCTGTGTCTTTCGAGAACAATCCCCAGACGGTTTATCGGTATTAAATGCACCCTTTTCTTGTGCAGATGGGAATCACTTCCTCTCCAACATGTCAGCCATGACACCGGCGGATCCCACTTTCTCCGTCCCTCCCTCCGTCCCTCCCTGGGATGGTCGAGTGACGTCACCTCTGCAGATAGCACTAATCAACACCCCACAGCCAAAGGCAGATTGGAATAAACCAGCCTGCCCAGCCCAAGTTCATACAAGCAGCGAATGACTGTACACGGTCCTGAATCGTTCTATCAGATGCATAAGCAAATGGACGCGAATTGTTACCACCGGTTTTTATTTTAACGTAGTTGAATACCCAAAACAAGCGTACATGGTATAACAGAAGATACGCCACTGGGCTGTCAATGGTTTATTTTTTCGCTTTTTAATATCCGAGGCCGGTTTATGCACGCAGAGACTGCGTGGCTCCACCTACAGTAACTCAGATTTCAAGTGCTGTTTCTAAGCGCAGTGGATGAATGAAGGCAGGGCGTGGGACTGAACAGCTGGTCTGACTGACTGAAGTGTTGACGATGATGTCACTTTAACATATGGTTATAATAACAGAATGGCAGCCGTTGATTCCTAAAATATGAATGCCAGGATGATCATAGGAATGGCACGTTGTCTAAAACGGCATACAGCTAGTCTGGCATTGTCCGCGATGCTCAGCAATGCCTGTCAATTATGTTTGTGTTAAAAGCAGTTGCACACCAGTACTGTAACCTATAAACTACATATAGGCTATAATTTGCTTTAATAAAGAAGGGGGGCAAGCAATCCTTTGCTTTGTCTTGTCACTTAAAAAAAAACAAAAAAACACTTCATGTAAAAGCCCTTGAATGAACTCAATGATTTATTTGGTTAGTTGTATTGTACAAAGCAAAAGGGGTATTTATTGTAGAGATGTGGGATTAAGGCAGTAGCAGTTGTGTAGAGACTAGTTATCAATGCAGCTCCCAGCTGAACAGTGCATCTTCCACACCTGGCACACATGCATTGCCTTGGTCTGATAAAATGACAGGCTGGGGGTTTCTGGCTGAATGCTTGGGTTCTTTGGGCCAGCCCTCAATTGTGAATATGCATGGTGGGCACCATTTGGACCCGTAAATCAGACGACAGGCGGGCTAGGTGGGTGTCTCGGGACAAGGTAAAAGAGCCTTAATGAGAGAAATCTGGGATAGGAACAGCGACTAGAAGATCAGAGATCCAGACTGAGAGCAATAAAAGGGGAGACACGTTTTTTAAGTGGTTCCTCAAGTCTTTAATCAAGCACTAATCTTGTATTGTATGAATTTGCAAAGCTGCAGCTGCCCCTACAACTGCTAATAACACTTAAACCATTTCAGCTAGTAACTGCATATTTTAAGTGTTCTAACAGCACGCTTCGTTTTGACTTGTGGACTAGGGTGGTCGCAATACTGGGATCATGTGACTTTCTGCTTTCCGGATGATCAGACCTAACGGTTTGAGATATTGGCTGGCTTCATAGTTCTGGTGCACAGCTGTCCTGTATCAGGACATTCTGTGATTTTCTTGTTCAAGTTCGATCGTGGGTGCCGTACAAGAACAAAAATAACCCTTTAATGGCAGTTAATTTGAAAGCTGCCACGGCCAGTCTGCCCAAGCCTCATATCTCAGAAAATATTTCAGGTAGTGCTCCCTTTTCACAAAACCTTTTTTTTTCATAGAATGTTTTTTAAATACAATTTCGGGCCCACCCTGATTTATATATTTTATTTTATTTTTTCAAATACAAAACTGTAGTTATGGGATCTTCTTAAAATACATCTAAGTTCTATGAAATAGAACTGCTTTTTTTTTAGGAAAAAATGAATGAATCACATTTTTAATTAGGAATAACCTGCACCATTCCACCTTGGCACTACAGTACCTGTTTGGTACTGCATGCTGTGGTACTGTCGTCTCAGTAGAGGGCCCTCTTCCCTCAGAGACAGAACTGAACCAGCTCCCCAGCACTGAGTTCAGGGGCACTGTGCTGCCGCAGGGTCTGTTCTCCAGAAAACACATTTGATTGGAGGTCTTTTCTACTGTGTGAACGTTAAAGAACATACCAGGGCTAACAACACAACTCCAATATATCTTCCCTAATATGTATTGCCATCACTTCATTGATCGCACACTTTTCATTATATGTAAGATGTACACATTGTGGTAAATGCGTATGTATCTCTCTGCCACACTTCCAAAGTGTCCTAGCATTCTGCATCAATAGGTTCACATGGAGATTACATGGGCATTGAAAACAGTAGCAGAGTTGCTATGAGTTGCTATAAGTGCATAATCCGTGTTTATGACAAGGATAATTCAATGTAAACAACCCATTGCAGTTTCCTAGCCTGTATGTAGGAATATAAATGGTTGGTAGTGAATTGCAATGCTGCAAGCACCTGTATTCATTCTGTCTGGTAGAAGAACTTCCCAAAGGGTAACCCATGGCAACCTTGGCAATGTAGATTGAGTTTTGGTACAGCTTGTTATTGTATAGTACTGGTGCACGTATGTTTCACTTCTGTTTTTTACTGTTTGTGTTCCTCAATACTGTATGTGGCCACTATGTGTGTGTATTTGTAATATATTGCTATGTTAGCCCGGCCTATAGTACTAGGGTTATCGTTACTGTTTTTGAGTAGCCCTGTTATCCTGGTCAGAGCTGGGAACTGTGCTGCTTTCAACTCGTCACACTGATTAAAGACAATTCATCTCTCTGGTCGAAGGATCCTTTGCTGTAAAGATGTTTTGTGTTTGTCTACACTATTAAATTCATCTCACTGCTGTAAAGCCGAGCTGGGGTTTCCCGTAAGATACCAGTGAATATGTGTTAAATTCACAACTCTTGCTTGTTGCCAGTTCACCTGCTGTTACCTTTTAACAAGGCAATAGAGCACATATTTGTGAACACAATCGTTTATACTGAATTCAGTTCTACATTGCCCCCCATATATGAAGCCATATGGAATGTACTGAAATCAGCAGCTTTTACCGAAGAAAATACTCCACTGAATTAATTCATGGGCTTTTGTAACATTGTTTTGTTTGATGTGTTCATGCCTCTGATTTATTACTCATTTTCAGCGACTATCTGTAAATGAGCTTTCATCAGTGACACTTTGTTGTGTCTGTTTTGATTTTTAAACGTGTATTCCCTATTTAATAATAATTATTATTGTTATTATTATTATCATCTTGGTATTACATCATAGGGATTTTTGTAACTATAATAATAACATTATAAAAAGGGAACGCTACTGTCGAAAAAAGATCGCTGGGACTTTTAAATTAATCTAGACCACAAACCATTATTATTATTATTATTATTATTATTATTATTATTATTATTATTATTATTATTATTATTATTATTATTATTACTAATAATGATAATGATGATGATAATAATACAAAATCATATATCAGAATTTAGTTTAAATGTTGATGTTTAGTGGTGGTAAACAAAATTAAAGTATTTGCATTTTTAACGCAAAGGATACCTAAAAACACAGTGGAGGTTATCATTCAACTTGATTTTACAATTAGACAAACATTAAGATAAGAAGTCATTGTTGATTTTTTTTTCTTGTTTATAACTAGAATGGGAGACATCTGTCAACCCTGTTGATACATTTTAAAATTAAAATTACTTAATGTTTCATAAATAAAAATACAAATCTTTTGACTCAAGATTCGTTCCTAACAATCTATAGCTCGCCAGTTGGTGGTTTAAAGCAATTGGATCACAGACAGTATAAATAGATCTCAGTCATGTGCTCACATAACAGAGATCAAGGTGGAGGGATGCCAGGGCAAATCACAAACATGCTCAGAGTGGGCTAGAAACCCGAGGATTACAACTCAAGTAATACACGCCGCTGTATTAGCAACATTGCACCTGGATTATAATTGTCTGTCTGTTTATTGATCACCTGCACACTGTTAACCAGGCAGCCCAGGGCGTTGCAGGCTTGGCCTCCCCAGGCAGTGCAACACAGGGCAGGAGCGTTCTCTTGGGAGGTGACGGCAGGAGCCAACCTTCGGGAGGTAGCTCTAGGTCTTCTGGCGGTGGAGGCGGGACCAGCAGGTCGTCTCCCTCTAACACTGGAGACGGGTGTGTTTCTCCCTCTGACACTGGGGACAGGTACAGCTCTCCTCTGGGCCCTGGTGTGGACGTGCTACTGCCTGTGGAGCTGGAGTAGTTGTGGATCCCCCTGATGGGACTGGAAATTGTGGGGCCCCTCCCATATCTGCAGCCAAGTAGCTGAATACCATGGCTGAGATGTCTGGGAGGGATGCTGGGCAGTGTTTCTGCTCCCAGGCGTTCCATTGCTCCCCATTTCTGGCCCGCAGCAGGTTGATTGCCATCGGGAGGGCCTCCTTGTTGCTCACTAAGGGTCCAGCAGCGTATCTCATATCTCCTTTAAGGGCGTTGGACACTCATGCTTCCCCTCATGGGCTCAGGACGCTCGGGCTCCGCCCTCGTGGGCGCTGGATGCTCTGGCTCCACCCCCTTGGGCTGGACACTCGTGCTCCATCCTTATGGGCGCTGTACACTTGGGCTCCACCCTCTAGCTTGTTAGTCTAGTTAATGCTCTAACTGTTGTTCCCCACATCAAAGATTTCAATGATTCCATACAGAATCTTCCAGAAGCTGGTTCCTGTTCTGTTTCTCATCAAACTGAAACAGCATCCCATAATTGAAGCTTTTAAAAAAAAAAAAAAAAAAAAAAGACTTTGCTTTCAGGTTTGCTTTGTCTAATCTAGTTAATGGCTGTGTTCTGCGTATTTGTAAAAGCTGTAATGAGCATATTTTATTATAAATGATACCTTAGCCGGAATACTTGGAAGTCATCCCTTGATTTGCAAGGATTTGTTGTAGAGATTTCTTGGATGAGGTTAATATTTACGTTATGAAGACAACAAAACTTGATTTGACATTCAACAAAAACGAATACCTGTAAAATAAGTGTTGGGGATGTTACTTTTAAAAAGTAATCTGTTACAGTTACAAACTGCTTGAATCAAATTGTAAAAAGTAACTTATTACTTTGAAAAAAATGAACTAGTTACAGTTATAAATAGTTACTTGTGGTTTGAAGATTCAGCTGTTAAACCCAGGAGTTCTCTGTTCTGAAGTCATTGTATAAATGTAACTCAAAGTAACCAGATACAGACCCTTTCAAAGCACTGACTTTGGCGTCATCAGTGTTTTTGATTGGTGGGAATGTGGTTGCTTCCTGGGTGCAGAGAGCAATGGGAATGTTACCAGTGCATGATGCTGAGTCCGTTACTGATGAACCAAGCAGCTGCTCCAGCCTCACACCTTCCAACAGGTGCTGTTATAAGGCAGTGGGGTTTGAGGAATTGCTGCTACTGTACAATGCAAACAGGATGGGAAGAGCAGGAGAAGAAAACTAAACTGGAAGAAACACTCCAATGCAGGAAGTGCTTTAAATTGTTCAGGCTGAGCCTTGCCGTTGTTCCCAACATTTCCTTATGGTGTGAAAATCAATGAAGCAAAGAAAAGGCCTAAACTCACCAGTGCTTCAGCAATAAATTACTTTGTGGTTTCTTTCAGAGACGAGGCACAACGTGAGCAGTACCCTTTGTCTGAGATGCATTTGTTTTCTTTTGTCTCTTTAAGTGTCTTATATGAATAAATGAAACTCATGTATTGCTAGCTCATCCTTCCAGGCCCTTTCTTATTACTAGCAGCTCTTGAATTTGAGCCAGTGGCCTCATTCATAGCACAACACAAGTTTTTTTTTGCTAGCTGAACTAGGATTTTTCACACCATAATTCTTTGCTTAACCATTTCAGTCCTTGCAGTCAAGACTAATCTTAACGCTCTACCTTAACATATGCTGTTGGAAATCATGTTGGAACCTTACACGACTCCTAGGTCCCAGTCTGAGGTCATGCAGAAATATATAGATCTCACATATACTCAATGAAGGAGTTCCTTTTTGAATTCTATAACTTCAGTTTTTAATTCTTCAGCTGGACAAAAATAATTCAGAACTGAAAGGGTTAATCAACCTCAGATGTGAAAAAGATCACGTGGAGTGTAAGTGATTTATAAAACACATTTCAAACTGTCATAACCCTTCAGAATGTGCTATATAATCACTTTTTAAAAAGCATGTCTCAAAGGTACTAGCTTGTTAGTGTGATCAAATTTACTGAGGGTTTTTGCGGTGGCTTCTCAAAATCAATCAATCAATCTTTATTTTATATAATGTCTTTCATAGTGGGCCACCATCAGAAAGTGCTTTACAAGATGCAGTAAAAAGGAAGTCTGTTGCATTCGTGAAGGGTGTTGCTCTATACCAGTGTGCTGCTGTAATGTGGATGACAAACAGGTCTATTTTTACTACTCATAACGGTAGAATGGCAGAAAAATGTGTTGGATTCTATAATGGATGAAGCAAGTTGGTTTGATACAGATCCAACCCTCAATGACAATACAATTCACAAAAGAAACTCCATAATTAATTAATTCCTATATTAATGAACTGGATCTCTCTGTGGCTCTGAGTCCCAACTTCTGCAAGGATCCTTTTTATTTAAAGGTTTTAATTGTCACATGCTCTTGCCTATCAAGTTATCAGTCTTAGTTCTTGATATGTTGAAACAAAAAAAAAGAAGATACAGGAATAAATAACCAAATGATGTATCCAGGTAAATGTAGTCATAGTATGCATAATTACAATATACAGGTAATTGTGCTCTTGTAAGTGTTATAAAACAGCTTGGAAAAAGTAATACAGTAGCTATCATCCATGACAAGAAAATAGTGGTATTAAAGTACTTAATAGACCCATAAATACTAGACTACAGGTCTTTCTTTGAAGACAAGTGAGAAAGACGTTGAAACGTTTGTCAAAGAATTGTAAACATTTATTTTAATTCACTCCATATATTGCCCTTCCTGCACCCTTGCATTGGCGGTATAGGTCTCCAATATGCAGTTTTGAAAGCAAGCACATACGTTCATTATAAAACGTGTTATCTGGTATCAACCTGTCAGGAGGCTCAGCTTATATTGTTTCACTTTCTAGATCATTTTTCAATCTTCAGGGACAAGCAAATCTCCTGGGGAAGAGTTGCACAAAGTGCTGCTGGCATTTAGCTGGCTGCTATAGCTAGCAAAGCATGTCAGTCTACAGGGGGAGCAGCTGCTTGGTTAATGACAAGGAAGAAGACCATTTCACTGTCCGAGTGAAACAACCAAGCAAGTGGAATCTGACAACAAGGTGTGCAAGCAGACATTCCTTTAGCCTGGTGCAGAAGCAAATACCATGTTTTAAAAACATACATGCTTGCTTTAACATGTCATTCTTTCAAAACTGTGTATTTGAGACTTTTTGACAAGTGAGAGGTATGTAGTATGCAGGTTCATTAACTATACATTAACACCACTTATTCAGCCACTTTACTTTTTACTGATCATATCATTTTGTTGTAAATACATGTATTAAACAATTTAGCAAAAGTATAAACAGCTACAATGTAGATATGGGTGCCTGCATTGTATTGTATCTGATCTACAACCACTTTAAAGACAACTACCTGTCTCCAGTTACAAACAGCCCTCTGTACAGCTCAGGAGCATTACAGTGCTTCTGCATTATAACCAGTGTATTTGTTCATGTCAGTCAAGGGTTTTCTTTAGAATAATTGTATGTCGGTACTCCATGTCCGCAAAATACCTGTTAGACTGGATTTTCACTGTCTTGTTTTTCTGCAATTAAACACAAATGCATTTGGTGCACTTTTACAAAAAAATGATACAGTTTAGTGAATGATTATCCCTTCACATGTATATGTAGGCTGTCTTTGTTCTAAAGTAGATGGTCTGTGCTGACCTTTATGGGCTAACAAAGACTATAATGTTTCTATTGTTATTTGTATGTTTAATGAAGTTGAAATGTCACCTTTCTGGTTTTGGGTCTCCACTTAATTTAAACATCCCTTTTGCATGGCAAACAAGGCTCCCCATAATGTTGTTTTAAACAAAAAGTGGACTCACCACAATGTTGTTTTAAAGCCTAAATCTGTCTGTTTTTTTTTCTTAAGGGTGGTGCACAACACTGCATGGGATTGGCTTTGATATAAAGCCATGCAAACTACAACCACAGAGCGAGAGATAGAATTGAGTGGATTCTTGATGAATGCAGTACTGTATACACCCACAGGTCGTGATGGTAACCAGGCTTTTTATAGAGTTTCATTGTACATCTAATATGTTGCATGGAACCCATAATAAATACAGTACAAATGGGGTTTCAGTTAGCTTCCATTATTCCACAAGACAACAGGAGCTTTTCATCTGCAGTGAAGAGATTGGTATAATATCTCTCATCTTGTTCTTATACAGGATTGGATCTGCTGTAGGTTACACATACGCTCTACAGTCCTTTAATACACCTGTTCTCAACATGCACCTCTGTAGCTAGCTATTTATTGGTACCTTTTTGCTGAGATATTTCAAATTCAATTCGAGATATCTCAAATTTAATTTGAGATATTTCAAATTCAATTAGAGAGATCTCAAATTGACTTCCTGTCTAGTTTGAGATATCTCGAATTGAATTTTAGATATCTCAAATTAACTTCCTGTCCTGTTTGAGATATCTCAAATTGACTTCCTGTCTAGTTTGAGGTATCTCAAATTGACTTTCTGTGAAAATGCTCTATGTTTTGAATGGACTTCCGGCCCATTTCAAGATATGTCAAACTAGACTGGAAGTCAATTCGCGATATCTCATTCAATTTGAGATATCTCTAAATAAGTTTGAGATGTCTTGAAATTGATTTAGTTTGAGATATCTGCAGCTCAATTTAAGACATCTTGAAATGTATTTTGAGATATCTCTAAATGATAATTTGGCTTGCCATATATGCAGTGCTATGCATTTATTTATTGATCTGTTTATTTTTTTTTTAAATGTTAACTAGGAAAAAGCTCATTGTTTGTTCCTGTGTTTTGTGTTGTTTTGTTTAATAATGTGTGCAACAGTGCTTTGAAACTGCAACTTTCTGTCTCTGGGTCTATTTCCTGCTGGTAGCCAGCCTGGGCTGTGATGCTACTCTGTCACATGTGATGTAAGAGTAGGACAGTGCCCCTTGTGACCCAGCGCAGGACTGCAGTTAAGAAAAATGTTTTTTAAATAAGATAAACTCCTCCAACAATCAGAAGATCTCTCTTTCCTTAAATACAGTGGCCACTCCTCAATTAGCATTAATTACCTCACCTGTGATTGCTGGTGTAACCCTATCCCTGCCAACCTTACATTTACACACACACACACGCACACACACACACACACACACACACACACACACACACACACACACACACACACACACACACACACACTATTTACAGCAGCAGGGCTTCTGCTGCACCACAAGCTTTAAACCACATAAAGAATTGAAAACAGCATCTACTATAGACTTTTCATTGATGACGAGGTCAAGGAATATGCTGTCAATATAATCAATAAGGGGTAATACTAACTGCATGCGCTTTCAAACAGCTTGCTGAGTTGCAAAAGCAGCTTGAAAGAAGTGGTTTAAAATGCTGAAGACCTGAAGGAGGACAATGTAATCAACATGATGAGGAGACAAGTGCACAAGTCACATGATGCAAGGAGCTTCCTCTTGCTGTGTGGGTCTCTGATAGAAGCATTGACCAAGCAGCCTGTGTGTGTGTGAACTCAGTGACGACCCAAAAATCACTAATACTGGGAAGCAAACCTAATATCTTCTCAGCAATGAAACACTGGCTCTCAACACTACAGCACACTGCCTTTCTCAGTAAAAGGCTGTGCGTTGTTTTACTATTTATGGCAGCACAAATGACTGTCTGAGTGTAAATTAATGTACCCAGCGATTATGACAAACAACTTTCTGTTCTTAGTTTCTCGGTATGAGTAAGTCTGTGGATTGTCTGAAAGCAGTTCCACAGTCACAGAGAAGATATATATATATATATATATATATATATATATATATATATATATATATATAGTGGATCCAACTGGTTTAACTCTAGTAGATCATTAACTACTCAGGGTCTGGATGGAGGAACCTCTTGGTTCAACAAAAACAGTTAAGAACAGGGGTTGGACCAACAAAGACCAGGTTTCTGGTCCTAATTTAAGAACAGGGTTGGACCAAAGACCAGGAATGGATGGGTCAACTTTGGACACCCCTGTTTTTTCTTTATACTTGGTCCCATTATTTCTTTATACTTGGGAGTGGGAGGGGGGGGGGGCTGCCCTTTGTTGCAGTGCAGAATAAATACCAGGTCTGTTTGTAAATGGGCATTTACTTTTTTAGACCCTTTTCAAGAACAAGCCTTATAATTATTACTGAATGCATGAACATACAGTTTCTACATGTGTTTACACCAGATGTTGGCAGAAAGGTTTTTGCTTTTTATTGGAATCCAGCTGGATATTCTAGCTCAGGGGTGGGCAATTCTAGTCCTGGAGGGTCGGTGTCCCTTGGTGTTTCAACTGTCCAATTAAGCGTCTAACGAGCTCTTAATTGGTTCAATTAAGTAACCAGGGGGGACCCCGGCCCTCCAGGACAAGAATTGCCCACCCCTTGCTCTAGCCTGTATATACTTAATTGCATAGTTTCAATGTTTCTTTTAATTGGTAATGGATTTTGAATTATGAATGACAGAATGGCAGAAAAGCTGAGGACCGTTTCTGCCTATCCTAAAGGAACAGCAGTCATAATGGACACTTTTGTTACAGTACATGTCAATGAAAGAAAAGTGCAGTTTAAAACATTAAATAAGATACCTGCTTGATTGATTAATTAAGATAAGGATTGACAAAACAAAATGCAACAATCAAGATATAAATATACTGAATTGAAAAAATCAAACAAAACAAAACAAAATGTTGTGGCCAACTACTTAGAATGTGACATTAGGAAAGAGTGCCACCAGGTGGCTTAAAGTAATAACAGCAAGCACCTTCAAGGTAAAGTCCAATTAGAAGAGTTTAAATGCCCTGTAACTACATTAAAGCAGCACATTGTATACATAGCACTACAGTGATGTGAAGTGTTTGTGAACACCCCTTCACTTCAAGAAAACCCACTCTACTATTTTAAATTCAATGACAAAGATTTTGACAATACTATACATGTTTCTCACTGTCTTCAATGAAGGGATGAGGACCTTTAGAAAGCCTTATAGTCAAAAGGTTTCTTATTGAATTTTAAACAGTTGCTTTTGTAGTATTTCTAAATGTATCACTTGTGTATGAAACATACATGGTTCAGTCTGTATAGCCATACTGCAGGAGGTTGAGAGAGGGTTACAGAATTCAAGGGTTGTTCACTTTTCTGATGACATGGTAACATTTTGTTTGTTAAATGTTTGTTTATAATGAATTATTTAGGCTGTTTGTAAATTGTGGACCTTCTCCAGCCCTACATGAAAATCTATAAGGTCTGATGTCTAGTCTGTCATTGCGTACATTTTGGGTTGTAGTTGGATTACAGATTTGTCATGTAAGGGACAGCTCTTGTATAAGAGCACTGCACTTTGCAGGCGTTTTCTATTTTGACTTCACAATCTCTAATCAATCTGAAATGTGTTCCAGCACATAGCTGACTTCCCCAGTCAGTTCTGTTCAATTCAGTTCAATTCAATTCAATTCCATTCATTCAGTGCTCTTCATCAATTCAGTCTATTTACAAGATGGCCCTAAGCGGTTTGACCAGGCCCGTGATATTTTGTGATGCATAATGTATTACGAAGCCAATCAAATTAAAGGTCAACACCAGCGTGCCTTTTTAAATTAAAATTATAAACAGTATTCTGATTACCTGATAGTTGCTCAGTATAAACACTATTATTATTTCAGCTGAGTGTTATGCAGATAAGATCAATGATTATTGACAGCACCCAAAATGAAACAAAACAAGCTGTACTAGCTGTCATAAATATTCATAAAACAAATACTATTAAAATACACAGAAGAAAGCATAGCAGAATGAAAAGGTAATTTCCGTTTTGCCTTGGAGACCGTCGCCATGGTTGCAACATCAATAGCTGCTAGTTAAAGAGCAACATTTTTAGATCTAAAAGCAACAGTCAATAAAGATTTAAAAAAAGAAGCTCAAAGCTTTTGATTGTACAGAGCGGGTTTTAATAGACATACGCTATATCCACACAAAGAAACGGGGGAGATCTGGGAGGTTAATTACAGACCCAAAGAATATCCAACGTTATCACCTACATTTAAACTTAGCCTCTGAAGCAGTGCTAAGCATTAAACATCATTCCTTTTCCCAAAGCAAAGTTATCACCGCTACATGAGATCTATACAGTAATAGATTCTGTAGGATTTTTTTTACAGCTGGACTGGATTCAATTCAATAGTATTACATTTCTTAATTTAACTGTAAGAAAAGTCTGCTATCATTAAGGTGGTGAAACTGCAGCCACGATTATACGGCTTTCATGATGTATTAGCATTGTTGAAAAAGTAAAAGGGTTGCTGTTATACTTCAACCATATGACAAGACTCAGAAAGCTTATCTTTTTTTTAGGATACACACACAAAGACTCTCTGTTTCTTTGACCTCATTTAAAAATAAGTACCTGAATTCAATATGAATAAAAGGATTCGATACATAAGATACAGCTGCTTCAAAATGATATCACAAACGTCTACCGGAAAGCCATAATAGTAGTAGAGTATTTCATGTTAGATTTCTAAATGTCACATTTTTCCAGTTTTTGTCAGTTTTCATTAAATATATGGGAAAACTACAAAGCGCTATGTAATTCAATATGTTAACGTTTTATTCTGCAGGTTTTATTAGACTTTATGAAGCAAAATTCTATAGGGTGATGCAAAACATTGGGCCATAGCTGTACAGCCCAGTTGTTTTATTATGATGTATTTTTTTCAATGATTAAATGTATGTGTACTGTATTAAGAAAAGGTAGATTAGGAATAATCCACATCTCAATTTTATACTAGCAGGGAGCTGTTGGACCCAATGGACTTTGCATGAATAGATCAATTTAAGTGATAATAAACCTCAACCTTCTAGGTGAGACATGAGTGTGCTAACACAGGGCTTTGATCTGTCCTGCTGGGCAGTATGAAGCAGATCAGTGCAGTGCAGCTGCACCTCTGATAATACAGCAATCTACAGCACCTAGTGCTCATGAGAGGGGCAGTCAGACAACAGCACTACTGTGGACACTTAGAAAAGGAGCTGCGCACAGCCAAGCCGATCTGTACAATTAGGATTACAGTTCATTAATGGAGCAGTTCTATAGAATGTCAAAATAACAACACAAACAACAACAGTGACTATGACAGTCTGCAATTTGCAATCTGAAAGGTATGCAGCGTTCTTCCCCAGTGAGAATTAATATCAACCATTGTCAAGTGAGGCAGGTTGCTATTCTCAGAAGGTTAAGATGTGTACAGGTGTGAACGTTGGGCTGGGTGGATGATGACTGCATTTCCTTCCCAAGAGCATGGGAATATCAGAATAGTAGAAGAAAAGAACAGGAAAGAAAGAAAAAAAAGGAATTTGAGAGAGATTGGTAGGATTTATACTCTTGGTAAGTATGGTAAGGTTGTGTGTTTTTGTTGATTCCAAAGGGCAAATAGGTTATCAATTGCACATCATATTGCATTTAAATAGGGCTGATCCCTTGTTTACTTGACTTGGCTGTTTTTGTCAGATTCATACATCCTCTTCTATAATAAACACGTGCAACATTGTAATGAGCTATCTGCCCCACAAGTGCAGAGGAACCCAAACTGTATTCATTTACTTTCAATGCAAAACAACAAGATGGGAACAAAACACTGTTTGGGGCTAAAATAAATAATAAACTCCCCTTGTCGTTTTGCATTGGTATTAAGTGTATTGCTCTTTCAAATCGTTGTGCACATGTTTGATAGGCTCACTGTACCTGTGAGAAAGGGATCTGTGTGAGGGGGAGATGGCAGCAAGTGGTTTTCTACATCAGTCCCTGTACTTGATACAAGGCAGCGTATTAACATTAACGGTGTATAAAATAACACATTGTGTTCTGGATGCATTGCAATTGATATTCCTATTGGAGTTTATTTTTATGAGCTGTTGGATGAATCACAAATGGTAATCCGACAGGAAACCATATATTCTAATTAAACCTCCTACAAAGCAACGAGGGCCATTCCAGCCCAGATATTTGTCAGACCATTCTGTTAATTATTTAACTGACCAATTTAAACATTTCTATTTAGATATTTATCTGTCAATTACTCAATTGATAACCTCTAAAAGCCCTTGGGAACCAGAGCTGTACCCCAGCGTTATACAGTGTTGCCATCCTTGTTTATGCCAGTAGGGTCTGATTTACCTTGGGGTTCATACAATGAAAGAGCGGAACTGCATAATTTACAGTGCGATGTTCAGTTGTTTTGACAATTATAACCACTAGATGGCAGAGCTATTTCTTTGTCTGCTCGTCTCTGGTGCACTTGGACCGACACTGATTAAGACACTAGCACTAAAAAAGACTAAATGTTGTCATCTTGGCTATTTCCCCATATCAAGATCCGGAAACAAGACGAGTATTCCTAACGAGGCACCAAGACCAACTGAAGCACAGTGAGAGGGTGGTAAAGGGCAGGCATGCATTGTAAAGAACAGACACATTACTATGAAACTGCAGCACCTGGAAACATTTCCCAGTTTGTTTTGAACGCCACATGCAACACCTGAAACTGCCTTAAGATTTTAGCGGTCATGCAAAATGTATTAGCTGGCGTAAGATTTAAAAAGTAAAAAAAAAAAAAAAAAAAAAAAAATCAACACACAATATTGACGATGCTGATAATACTGTTTGTTCAGCAAGACTGTTTGTATAAACACCTGGCACATTCATTTTGTAATTCATTCAAATACAGTTCATGCCTCTACCTTAACCTTCCTCTTTAATGAATTTATGACGTTTACCAGCTTAAAACTGCTTTAAAACACCATTTTTGTTTGCTGTTGTAAACAATGTTGATTCAAGCCACAGAGCAATACTTTAGGAATACTATAAACTAACAAGATCTGTGCTGTCTCTTCTGTCATAGGAGACGTCATCTCATGCATTTTGGATCAGAGGGAGATTATATTCAGGAACTATTAAACATAAAAAACATGTTTTTTTTTTTTTTTTACTTAAGATTTGATCACATGCATGGGATTTTTACAGTATACTCAATGGTTGATTTTTCACGTGTGATTTGTATTGGGTTGATCATTCGTGGATCTGTCCTTCAAATAGATTATTGGTATGTCTTGAATGTCTTTCACATTTCCTCAGGCACCACTGATCAACCTTTTTAAACATGATTTCAAGCTTGGGTCCCATGTTATATCGTTACAAGGTTTAGTATCAGTGGATTTCAGAAAACAATTTCCATGGAAAGAAAGACAGAGTCAAACAAAGAAAAACAGAAGCGAAAGGCAGAGGCTCTGTTAACAGCCTACCCTTTCAAGAATAAACATGTCCTTCAATCATTTGCGATTCCATTAACTGTCTCTAAGGTGATGCTAGTAAATGCTGTTTTTAATAATATCAGATAATGTTTTCTTGAAGTGATCTTTTAAAACCATTTTTTCCCAATGAAACAATGCAGCCCTGTGCTCCTGCTGTAGAGGGCTGTGTTTCAATGCAGCCCTGTGCTCCTGCCATAGAGACCAGTGTTTCAGTGCAGCCCTGTGCTCATGTTGTAGAGACCTGCGTTTCATACCAGCCCTGTACTCCTGCCGTAGAGACCTGTGTTTCAGTGCAGCCCTGTACACCTGCCATAGAGACCTGTGTTTCAATGTAGCCCTGTGCTCCTGCTGTACAGACCTGTGTTTCAATGCAGCCCTGTGCTCCTGCCATAGAGACCTGTGTTTCAATGCAGCCCTGTGCTCCTGCTGTAGAGACCTGGGTTTCAATGCAGCCCTGTGCTCCTTCTGTAGAGACCTGTGTTTCAATTCAGCCCTGTGCTCCTGCCGTAGAGACCTGTGTTTCAATACAGCCCTGTGCTCTTGCCATAGAGACCTGTGTTTCAATGCAGCCCTGTGCTCCTGCCGTAGAGACCTGTGTTTCAATGTTTTGGCTGAGCAGCTAGCTACAGTTGCTCATCATGCAGATTTAACACAGAAACACATTCCGATCACGTCAAAAAGACAACTGTTTCTCCCTCTCCTGCACATCAGATTGCATTTACCAAATAGATTGCCAACGCATTTTCAGGCAGGTGTTTGCAATGATTGTGAAAACAACAAAACACTAGCGAGGAGAGGTGACCTGCCTACTGTTTAGCAACCAATTCCACTTGCACCATTGTGTTTTAATTTCCAATAACATAAAATGTGATAGATTGAATTCTACTGGAGACAAAATCAACCAGCAGTACTTTGTTCCTTATCTAAGGAAAGCTTTTATTCTCCTAGCTTGGTGCTGGACGTAAGGGGCTTCTGTTGAGCAAATGACCTGAAAAGAATATTTTAAGTTGAAAGAACTAGAAAAAAATAATGGCGTAGAAACAATGTGCCTGGGGTTGTGTGATTCATGATAAGAAGAAAAAGCAAACAATCTCATCAGTTCTGAGATTTCCTTCCATTTCTATCAGAAGCAAATGGACACAAGCCTAGAGCAGGGCTAATAAGATGTTGGGATTGGAACCATTTATTTATTTTGAATTTCACGGCAAGATCATTTGGATGTCAAAAGCTTGTTTTTGAAGGGGCGCCCAAGGTGCAACATTTGCATGCTCCTACACAGCACACTGCATTCTTACACAAACAACCACAGTATACATCACTGTGATTACAGAACATAATCAAAGGAGACGAATCCCACTCTGCTGACCTGCGGTATACACAGGATCTGAACAACATGGCTGTCGTCCCCCAGCACTGCCTACGAATGATGAAGACTGAAGCAATGGACACACAACATTTGGCTTTCTTTGGAAGAGAGGGCTCATGTACTGGACCTTCAGTGATGTTTTCAGTGGAACTCTTGGTTAAATAAATCTCAGAGCTTGTTCTGTTTGAATTGGGCATCTTTAATCTCTCTAAAGTCACATTAAAATGCTAATCCATAAAGGATTAACTAACCATTTGCATAGTAAATCTGCACACAAACAGTGAATGCAAACATAGCATGGACAGTCATGTCACATCTTAGCACGGTCTTTGTCATTTTTATTTTTGGTTGGTGCTTACTGCTCAGGAAAGGGAAGGGTGGCGTTCAGTAGAATGAGGCCTACCCTGGTTTAGGCATCAGAGACTACCAATTGTGCCGAACTGTGTTGGCTTTGCGATGCTTATTCTTCTGCTCACTGTTGATGATCCAGTTTGTTTAAATTCACGCAGGCTTCCTTGCCATTTTGGCATACACCCCAGTAGCACAGACTTTTTTTTCTTGAAAAATATGGCTTGCCATGTTTATTAATATGCTTTACCATACCTTGCTGGTCTTTACAATACTTACCTATGCTTTATCTGCACTTTATTACACATTGCTAGGCTTTTACTGTGGAAAACATTTATAAGGGAAGTGCCTTCTACAAATTACATTTCTTCGTCCAGCATTTTCTTACTGCGTGCATTGATACCATTGGCTGATAAAAATGATCAACCATTCTGAAGCCTTGAAATACTCAACTGAAGTCTTCTGATTGGCAAGCTCTCGCTATCACTATATTTGTTTATTAGTTCCTTCCACGATAAGGAGAGGATGTTCTCCACTCTTGTGGCCAATGGTTTTTAATGTCTTCCCTCCAGTCTATCTACACCTCGCCTGTTCTTTCTGTGTACCTTAATGATACCGTCATTTTCTGAGCAGCTGCAATGCTCAATGTGACAAGTGGAAGACCACTAATATATGTAATTGGTTTATTGACTGCGATGTATGTTTTACACACTCAAAGACTCAAGAGGGAATGAGTTCTCCCAAACTGCGTGGTGTTGTTCCACATTGTGCATTAGGTTATTACGTACATGTAAAACTAAATAAAACAAAACAGAAAGAAACACCAACGTTCCCCATTTTTTTTTGTTTCTTAGACAGGAACCCTTATAGTGGAACAGAACAATCAAGAGCAAGAAATGAGATCAAGATTCTGAAAGAAAGGTAACATAAATAATCCAATCAGTGAAGTGCGAGTGATTTAAATAGAATAGGTGATGACAGGTTATTAGGCACACCTCGAATTCAAATCGTCCTGTTAGAACTGCATCACCTCTCCCTTACTGTCTCAGTAACAGCAGCATCGTTAATATCTGCTGAATGCCTCTTAGCAAGGACGACTTCTCATTGTTTACATCCACTTGGCTTCATTTTCTGTTTCTTCATATCAGGATTGCTTCTTAAAACTCTGAATCAGAATTATGTCTGAACTCCCAAGTGCCACCACTGCACCAGAATGAAACCATTTCCAGTCCAGATAACAGCCCACCCAGAATGAAAACAACTGGGGCTGGGGCTGGTTGTTATTTTCATGGTTTATAACTGCAAGTAGGATAATGACCCTGGAGCACTTGTGCCTGGAGCAGGTTCTGATCCACTCCTTGTGCAGTGAGTAGACAGACATGCAATGGACCTAAAGCTTGTAGTGCTATTGCACACTTAGCACTGCAATATTGTGCTTACCTTGGATTTGAATGGGATTTTTACTTTAAAGAGGATGCCAATGGTGATCTTCAAGGGAAAGTCTAATCAGAATGTTTTGCACTCCTCTGAATATCAGAACAGGGAGCACACTGGCACGGGGGATTACAGGTTAGTATTTGTACCTTTGTTGAAAGAATAAACCCTCCAGGCATTGAAAGAGTGTTGTATAACATGAAAGATTAGGCAGTTGCAAATTCTGGTACTGCTAAACTGAACTTGTCTTCCTGCTTGCCATTTCTAAAATCCAATTGCTGGGATATTTTATTACTACATGAACCACACATTTTTTGTAACTAGTTGAGAAGTGAATTGAACTGGAATAGCTGTATAGAAATTCCTGGTACTGTATATTGACTATTGAGAAAAAAATATTGAAGTGGTGTTCCCAAGGGAAAAATGCCCTTCACAATAGGACTCAGATCAGACTGATCTGATCTGATAGTGACTAATTGGAAACTATCAGATAAGTAAGAGCTACAGCAAATGTGACTGCAGAATTTCAAAGAGAGGTATCTGAGTCCCCCTTCCAACATGTCTGCTTGGGTCTGCTGTTTATTACACATGCCAAGCTGTATAGCAGCCTATGAAATTAGTAGAAATGATAATATAAATGTTTTATATATGTATATGGTAATGCAATTTAGCCTATTAACTTGATCATCTTGAATTTTAAATACATTTAACTCGAAATGGTTCTGTATTTTTTAAATATAAATGCTATTAATGCAAACATATTTTCTTCATTGTCCAGGTCACAGAGCCCATAGCTCCATTTCAAAGTTTATTATTAGAACAACTGACAATTCAAATACGCTTCTGTCGGTACTGCCAGTGCTTGCTTGGATGTGGTATAATCAGTTGGTGGAAATGCTTCTTGAAATGTATTATATTCCTCTATAGAAACTGCTACATTATAAAAACACAGTCTATCCAGTTTCAATAAAAGACAACAATGATATCAAAGTCTTTCCTTACATTACGGGCACCCGAAGCACCAGAAAGGATAACTGCAAGTTTACTTTCTAGCGTGTCAGATTGGGTGTCTTAATTGCATTATTAAAGGCAGCAAGGGAAATATGTTTCATCTGATATGATTTAAACATCTCAGATTTCGCAGGTCTCTGTTGATCTAATCAAATATTTGCTTCTACTGGAATCAGAAAAGCTGTTTTGTGCAGACTGTTGTGCTGTCTGCCATTGTTCATATAAAGAGACACAGATATTATTCACAAAGCTTTTATGAAGTTCTGTTTTCTGTGCCTCAGATTTGTATTTAGTACATGAGCCTATTGGTACAATAATACAGTAGCTACTCTGTTCTTGCTATTAACTAGTTTGCTATTGTCTTATGTGCCAAACCGGTCTGTAATTCTGGAAAATCAACATATACAGTGAATTACTGCAGGGTTTGGATGGAGGTTTGGTTCATTCAATAAAACAATTTAGAACAGGGTTACTACAAAGACCTGGAGACCTTAGGCCTCCCCTGTTCTGGATTGTTCTGGATTAATGCCATTGTGAATTGGGGTCACCACATTAAGTGTTGAATGGATAGCTCAGCCTCCACACCTATCAATATGACTGCCTGTAAAGTTGGATTATACTAGTGCCAATTATACATGCCTCAATAGAAACCGTTCAACAAAAGCCTGCAAGATTAAAAATGGCTTTTGATCGCAAGCAACTTTGGCTGGATGTGACCCCAGTTTCATATACTATTGTGCTGCCAAGCCCACATTGCTACACTTTTGTGCCATTGATTAAAGATTGCACAATTGCATTGCAGTCATTGTTGCACTGAATACTGGTTCGCCCTTGAGTCATAGCCATGTGGTAATACAGTAAAAAAGCTGTATTGGAATGGAGAATTAGTGAACAGACAATGGGCCCTATTCACAACCCTTAACTCCTCAGTTATTTAAAAACTGGTTATCAACATCTGCTTTTGATGTTCCTGAAACTGACTGTTGTTGGCTTCTTGTAAAATATCATAAAAACATACTTTGAAGAAAATGTTAAAAGTTAAAGCTAGTGTACCTATATAATTCAACAGAATCTTGAGCAGCAGATTGTAGTTTATGACTGGGTGTGCGATGTGTCCTGCAGTTTGTAAGCTGGTGCATTACTGGTACAAGCAATAGCCCAATTCTTTAGAAGAGGCTGTCAATCAACCAGTCAACCAATTAATCAACAAATAAAAAGGGGCAGTGCTCTCACACTGCCTGCGTTCTTCTACCGCTCGATATATCATGGATTTTATCAACCACTGGGCTATAAACAGACTGCTCTGCACCATTTACTCTGTTTCATTTACAGGCCTTTTTACGAAGATGCTAAATAGAGTTTTAAATTGGACTATTATTACTACTTATAATAATAATAATAATAATAATAATAATAATAATAATAATAATAATAATAATAATAATAACAATAATCATCATCATCATCATCATCATCATCATCATCATCATCTTGAAAAAAATTATTTGGCAGATTTTCCAATTATTATATAACCTCTAAATATTGCCATTCCTTGCATATGAAGGCAGTTTTTTCCCCAAACATGGATTTATTACAACAAATAAAAAAATGTGATGCCGTGGCTCTGTTGAGAAAACGAAAGCCAGGTGTGGGTAAGTATTGCAATTAGGAGGCATTTCTATTGTCCACAGAGATCAGGGTTAGGGTTTTAAATGCATTTCACATCTGTTCGTGTGCATTTATAAATTTCAAATTATGGGATGGAAATGCTGACGAATGAAAAAAAAAACAATAATAAAAAATAGAAGTGCTGTGCCATAATTCACAGAAGAGTTCCTGGGGGAATGGTGTGAGTTCCTCAATCCTATGTGTCCTAAATCCTAGGCTGCAGGGAGTTACTGAGCGTATTGGGAGTCAGCAGGGGGCATTAACTCAAATTAAAATACTATACACTAAGGTCAGTTATACAGAAACATGTTTCTTAACAGAATCTTCTGGCTGCTAGCTTTTGGCAGTAAATCAGTGTTAGAGTGCTTCAAAAAGTGTGGCTGTAGCTTTCAGGCCTTTTGCCTTTCAAATGCACATCAGGTGGGACTGGCACAGCCTGACACAGGAGTGTGAGGGAGCACAGTGAGGGATGGTGGATTAGTAAAGACACAGGAGTGTGAGGGAGCACAGTGATGGAGGGTGGGTTAGTAAAGACACAGGAGTGTGAGGAAGCACACTGAGGGAGGGTGGGTTAGTAAAGACACAGGAGTGTGAGGGAGCACAGTGAGGGAGGGTGGGTTAGTAAAGACACAGGAGTGTGAGGGAGCACAGTGAGGGAGGGTGGGTTAGTAAAGACACAGGAGTGTGAGGGAGCACAGTGAGGGAGGGTGGGTTAGTAAAGACACAGGAGTGTGAGGGAGCACACTGAGGGAGGGTGGGTTAGTAAAGACACAGGAGTGTGAGGGAGCACACTGAGGGAGGGTGGGTTAGTAAAGACACAGGAGTGTGAGGGAGCACAGTGAGGGAGGGTGGGTTAGTAAAGACACAGGAGTGTGAGGGAGCACACTGAGGGAGGGTGGGTTAGTAAAGATATTTCTTTCATTGTGCTTTCTTTTTCCTTTTGTTTCAGTTAAAGTATCACAGCTCTATTTCTTTGTAGAGAGACAGTATATATGTTAAGAGAGAGGTGTCCATATATACAGGTAGTTGTTCTGTACAGGCAGCTCTTCTGTACAAGCGCTCTGTAAGTTTAACTGTTCCCAAATAAAATACTAAACTGGGTAAATTTTGCTACATCCAAAAAAAAAAAAAAAAGAGCTTGCTCAGATGACAAAATCAGCAAAAGATAGTTAATCACTGAACCAGGTCCGTTCTCTTCAGTGTTTAGACTGTATTTTGAAAATGTTTGACTTGGCCTGATATCAGCATTGCATGTTAAAGGTTTTCTGGATGCTTTGTTTGTGCTTCTGCTTTATATTCTCTTAACCTCTCAACTCTATGGGATTTTATGCAGTGTCCAGCATTATGTGCGGCTCACATTAAAATCTGCATTCAACTTTAACTGAAGCCGTTGTACACCTTTATTACAAGTCAGGGTTACCATAGGACTCCATGTACACAAGGAGAGTGTGGAACAGTTCAGGCTTTTCACTCCCATTGCAGTGCATTCTGATACATTTTACCTGTCTCAGGTACCTTTCACAGCAGGACTACATTGACCAGAATGCATTGGGGCATGAGTTGAAAATCCTGAACTGTACCAAACTGCCCTAGTGTCCATGGAGCCTCTTTATTATATGCCCATTTTTACAAGCAGCAAGTAACAAGTCATGCAAATCATTTGTTGGCTTTGTCAGCACAGAAGCAGCATTTAAAACAATGCCATCATGGGCTATGTACCACATGGTCACACAGCTGAATTGTATAGCAGGCAGAGTAGGTTGTTCTTGTCAGTGGTTTTTAAATTGTTCATTCTCTCTGTAATAGAGAAGTGTAATTATAATAACGTTGTAGTGAGTATAACAGGCAGTGCTGCCATTGTGGATTCTGCCCCCTGTCAGTGAGATGAGATGAGGTTAAAGGGGGAGAGTGTAACACTGCCATTGTGATGAGATGAGGTTAAAGGGGGAGAGTGTAACACTGCCATTGTGATGAGATGAGGTTAAAGGGGGAGAGTGTAACACTGCCATTGTGATGAGATGAGGTTAAAGGGGGAGAGTGTAACACTGCCATTGTGATGAGATGAGGTTAAAGGGGGAGAGTGTAACACTGCCATTGTGATGAGATGAGGTTAAAGGGGGAGAGTGTAACACTGCCATTGTGATGAGATGAGGTTAAAGGGGGAGAGTGTAACACTGCCATTGTGATGAGATGAGGTTAAAGGGGGAGAGTGTAACACTGCCATTGTGATGAGATGAGGTTAAAGGGGGAGAGTGTAACACTGCCATTGTGATGAGATGAGGTTAAAGGGGGAGAGTGTAACACTGCCATTGTGATGAGATGAGGTTAAAGGGGGAGAGTGTAACACTGCCATTGTGATGAGATGAGGTTAAAGGGGGAGAGTGTAACAGGCAGTGCTGTGTGATGCACTGCCATTGTGGAATCTGCCCCCTGTCAGTGAAATGAGATGAGGTTAACAGCTCTATAACCAGGAATACAGACGAGCCCGGCTCTTTTGCATTGTGGATAGTTTCAGATCAATTTACCTGCCCCATTTAACTGCAAACGTGAATGTCTGTTGCATTAAGGACAGATATATATATATATATATATATATATATGTGTGTGTGTGTGTGTGTGTGTGTGTGTGTGTGTGTGTGTGTGTGTGTGTGTGTGTGTTTCATTAAAATCATTCACTTCAATAGTTAAAATCATTCACTAAAAATCATTCACTTCTACATGGCTTACACCAATATCAGTATCTGATATTTTTATAATAAGTTTTGTTTAATGCCTCCCTTTCAGACATTAAATACTGAGCTTCAACCATAAACCCCAACCCATTACCCTAACCCACTCCCCTAACCCTAACCCTAACCCTAGTCATGAAGCACCCCAACATTATCATATCAGTCGTGCTGCAGACACTTTGTTCTTCCATTCCTTGGTTAAGTGTGTTGATTTATAGATCCACAGTGGCTGGCCTCACGGAGGTGCAGCTGTAAGTCTACAGTCACAGCAGGTAAATGTGATCGCTGGTGCAGCAGACGAGACTGCAGCAGCTGGAGAGGTGTTTTTACAGTCATTGCTGTTGGATAGCTGATCACAGCTGGAACAGGGCGCACTGTTCAGGTTTTGTGGCTCTAAAGGATAGTGATGACTGAAGGACTCTGCTTGACGTGAGAGGCCATTTGCAAGGCCATCTATATTTATATAGCTATTTGTTGCATTTATATAGCACTTTTTATTTAAAAGTATCACAAAGCAACGTACATTACGTAGCAGAAAAAAAGAACAAACCACAATATATTTGTATAGCATGTCACACATACAACTGCCACAGTCAGACCATTTAAACAACAGGTGTACACATAATAATACAAAAGCAGCAATTTTAAAGTTACATTAAAACCCACTATGATAAACAAAAAAAAAAAAAGCCATTTTATAAAAGTGCGTTTAAAGTCTTGACTTGAAAGCTGAAACAGTCCCAGCTTCCCTGAGAAACAAAGGCAGAGCATTCCATAATTTAGGAGCTCTACAAGAAAAAACCCTACTGCCTGTGTTGCTCTTGTTGACCCAGACTGCGGTTTGGAAGATACAGGGTCAGTAACCCTTGCGAATAACTAGGTGCTAATCCATTCAGGGACTTGTAAGTCAACAGCTAAATCTTTAAATCAATTCTATACTGCACGGGGAGCCAATGTAAAGAGGCCAAAACAGGGGTAATAGGTTCACTTTTCCTGGTTTTAGCAAGAATTCTAGCTGCAGTTTTCTGAACAAGTTACAAACGGGATACCACACGTTTTGGGACACCAGAAAAGCCATGCATTAGTCTCTTAGCATCAGAAATGGAAATTGGTTAAATAAAGTTTTGATGAGAGACTGCAAGGGTCAAGCTCATGTAATCCCACATTTCCTTTTAGTTGGTTCTGTGAGTCCACTAGCATAACCTCGGTTTTATCTGAATTCACTAAATGCTTGATGTCTGTAAGGCAAGAAACCAATAACACCCAGGCAGAAGAAATTCCTGGCTTTAGGGACAAATATAGCTTGGTATCATCAGCATAGCAATGGAAGTTCACTCTGTGTCTGCAGATAATGTCACCTAACGGTAGCATATATAATGAAAACAGCAAGGGACCTAGAATGGAGCCCTGTGGAACACAACAGACAGCTTCCGATAATGCCGATTTTACCTCCCCAATAGAGACGAACTGAAATTTATCAGAAAGATAAGATTTGAACCAGGATAGGACAAGACCAGAAAGTCATACAGTGCTTTCAAGACGATTCAGTAGGATAGAATGGTAGAGTATCAAAGGCAACACTTAGATCTAGAAAAATTAATACTGGTGGTTACCAGCAGATCATTCACAGCTTGGACAAGGGCTGTCACAATGCTATGTGCAGCACGAAAACCAAACTGAAACCTCTCGAATATACCATTATAGAACCTTATCTAAGAATGGTAGGTTGGAGATTGGCCTATAGTTATTGAGGGTCCAAATTGTGTTTCTTAAGCATAGGCTTTACCACAGCGACCTTAAGAGCTGAGGGAACTATTCCAGAGGAAAATGAACAATTTATAATTTTTTTAAATGTAAATATTAATAACACCAAGAACATCTTTTAATAGTTTTGTAGAAATAGGATCAAGAGAGCATGTAGTAGCTCTCATATGTCGAATTAGCTCTGTCAGTTCCTGTAAGGTAAATAGAGAAAAAGCCCCCATAGTAGCTTTAATAGGTGTAGTTGGTAAAATTGTGCTGGAGTCCTTCCACAGGTGTTTGTGGAACCTCATTTCTGATGTCTAGTATTTTATTTTTAAAGAAATTCAAGAAGTCATTGCAGCTGTGAGAGAAGCCAATATCAAGGGTAGGAGTATTAGGGGAAGGATTAATGAATTTATCTAGAGTAGCAAAAAGAAATCTAGGATTATTTTTATTGTTTCAATTAAAGAATAATATGATGATCTAGCCAACGCCAGAGCCTTCCTTAAACAGGTGGCCCTTCCATGCAATATAATGAAATTGCAATTAAGATTCTCAGAGTTTTAATTGACGCTACAGTATCTAAGATACAAGTCAAGGTGGTGCTGTAGGTATTAACCAGCTCTTCTACTAATGAGGACTCAGAGAGTGGTAATGAGCTCAAGACATCAGAAAGCTTAGCAGCAGTTGAAGAATTAATTACCTGGGATTTAAATGTACAGTCCAGTCTTTGTAGACACTGGCAGATTCACCTCAAAAAGAATGGCAAGATGATCATAAATATGAAGATCTAGGGTTATGACTTTCTTAACAGCTAAACCAAAGTATGGCCAAGATTATGCGTAGGACCTTTGACATGCAAGATATAATCTAAGAGTTAGAATCAGAATCAATGTCAACATGAAGGTTAAAATCATCCAATAAAAGAATCCTGTCATATTTGACTGTCAAGATAGATAGCAGATCCCCAAATTCAGTCAGAAATAGCAGCTTTGACTTAGGTGGTCTATAAATAATTACAATTATTACATTTCTTTATTTCACTTTTTTATTTCATCGTGCAGTAATTGCCACCTTCCCTCAAAGCCAACAACTGCAGGAACAAAGCAGTGGGAAGCCAACACAACTCTCACAAGTCTTTGTGCACCCAGCTGAATTATCATTATATATGCCAGGTGGCTGCCATTAGTCATTTTGTACAATGATTAAATGAAAGCATCGTTGGGTGAATGGCAAGTGCGGGCAGCAGCACAGGAACACCATGCTTCGACTACAAGGTCTTCACTGCTGGAGCTGAAAGAACAGCTCTGATTTAACTCAGGTCAGCAGTATTGTAACTTAACCCTACCCTCGATATGTACAGCCTTCATGCACTGTATTATCAAAAGGATAATATTCACATACTTCAGAACATTTAGATGTAGAGATTATTCCTTTATTTATTAAGACTATCTCTCTAAAGCTAAGGCAAGACACTTTGGGGCTTGAAACTTGGCTTCTGCAGACTAAGTTTCAGGCTACTCCATGACGCACCAGGGGAGACTTGGGGTTTGATACGTAAAACTGAGGTCCTATTGTAAGTGACTCTGCAGCAGCAGTTGTGATACACAGTTCACCCCCTAGTCTCTGTAAGTTACTTTGGATAAAAGTGTCTGCTAAATGACTAAATAATAATAATAATAATAATAATAATAATAATAATAATAATACAGCAGAATTGCCTCAAACTAGGTCTCCTGGAACCGGGTTTCAGCCACTGTTCCTGAAGAAGTGACTTGTGTTCCCTCAGCTTAAAGGAGATGTAAGAAGCATAAACACAAGTACTACTTGATCTCAACATTGCCTATGTTATTATAGAATTCCTAATTATGTTTTTCTCATTTTTTTTTGTATACTACCTACCTCAAAATCTTTTGAGTGTTCTTGTGAACACATTGAATAAGTGTAATAAAGAGGCATAAACCCTGGGAAAAAATAAATCAGTATTTCTTAGAAATAAACAACAGTGGACGACTGGAGTCTGTAAACAAGATGGAGTGTTTCAATCAGGTATTTCCTGTTGAACAAATGTGGTAGGTATTGAGCTCCTCTGTGACTCCACTGTGAAGCTACTTACAGGAGTCACGCTGATGTGAGCATTATACTGACGTTAGGAAGCCATTTCAGATTTCAAATCTCTCAATACATCTCTGGAGGGGGGTCGAAACTGCTGTATTTTTGGCCAGCTTTATACCAGTTGAATACTCAGTTCTTCAGAAGCTAATCAAATCTTGTGTCTAGTCATTACTTTAGATACTTGGATGGGGAATCCAAGAGGAAGAGAAAGGGGGCACCTGCAGTACTATGATGTGCAATGCTGTGGAGCCGCTCTGTTGAGAAGTAGTTAGGATACAGAGGTGTATGTTAAGTTATTTTATAGAAACAGTATGCAGCATGCATATATAATCAAGTCAATTACAATCAAGACAGAAATGCATTTTATATGTAATCTCCAAGAAAACTGACATTTTATAAACGGTCAGAAATAATTTGATTTGTCAATTGTTATGAAATCTACATTGTTGATTAAAAGCACTTCACTCTCTTCTCTCTGGTGCAGATCTTAAAACTCAATAGTAATCCAGCCAAGCATGCTGCTTTCAGTCTGGTGCTTATTTGCATACAGTGCTGGCTTTTCACAGTCAGGTGCTCCATTTGCATGTGCTATGTTTTGCAAAACAAAGTTTTTAGTGTTACTGGCAATAAAATAAGGTTTGCAGTTTGAATGAATGCAGCTTATTGCTCCTGTAGCCTCACAGTACTGAGAGAGTGCTCATCCTTACACAACAATTTATTTTTAGGATAGAAGAAACCCTAGCAGAACCCTGGTCAGTCCACAGTGTATTTGGAAATATTGTCTAATAAGGTAGCATGCTGGTGCTGATATGCAATTGATTACACTGGCGTGTATTGAGTCAGACCACAATGATACTGTTGGCATATAAAAACACTAAGCTACTACCATTGTGGTTCTATCAAGGGTTCATATTACTGGAGCTGCCCTTGTGATGCCATCGCTTTTAATACAGAACCATTGCATTGTCAGCTCTTACACACACAACAACCCCCAGTCACTATTTAGACTAGGTAATCAAAAACATGCAGCCGGCACAGCGGGCTAATTCACTAGTCTTCAAATCAAGCTTGGGGAATAAGTCAAGTGAGTTGATCACATGTCCACATTATTGAGCACAGTTCAACACAATGGGAAGTCTCTGCCCAGGGCTGAATTACAGTGTTCAGACCAGGCATGGTCTGGGTTGTGAGGTAAAGCCCTGAGTCATGCTGCCTGTCAGCACAGTGCTTGACTGTAATCTTGCATCACCACCCTTCACCTATCACCGGTACAAACTCACAAGCACCTCTATTAGAAATACACTATCACTGCTGTCGATTTCCAGGTTGTTGTGTTTCTGAGTTTGAATTTTTTAAGGTATATACCCGTATGCATGCTCAATACATTTATGTTGAGCACCAAAGTCTTTTATATATTACAATATGGTACTGTTTACCACCCAAAATAACATCTTTGTTATTTTACAGAGGTACAGAGAACACTGTCATTGCTATCTGGGTTGCCGTTTGATTTACAAGATGGCTCAACACATTACAATTATAAATTAATGCTTTCACCAACCTACCTTTCTACATGAAACTTCTTTATTGCCTGTTTCAATAAAATAAACATAAGCAGGGAACACTGTAGTTCCAATTACCGGTGGATGAGTCTATTGTAATATCACTGAAGTGTACAGACGAAACCCAATTCCAACACAATATCACACATTGTTACTGATATGGTAACATGGTACTGCAGTGGGTTTATCAATAGACTAGTCTACCAGAACCCCACATTTGCCTATAGTACAGAGCCATTGCATTACCATTATAGTGTCACATAATTTCATCTATGATCTTCTTGGTTCAATAAAACAATTCAAATTGACCAAATGGCAAAGGGCTGTAACAGCAGTTTTTTTTTTTTTTTTTTTTACAAATAATTCTTTTTATACCACAAGCGCAGGTATGTCTAGTGTGGGATACATTTTTGTTATTCCAGTTAAATGGAAGAACATGCTTGTTGCTTTTATTTCCAGTGTGTCTTTGCATCCATTCCAGTCCAGTGGTGTGCAGCTGAAATTCAGCACAGAGCTATGCTTCAGCAGAGCAGTGCTGCCACTCAGACCCAGCTGCTTAGCAACAAAAATCATTTTATGAAATTATTTCAGATTTCTGTTGGTGTTTTGATTTGGAATCCGATTTCCTTGAGAGTGAGTTTGGTCTGATCTGCCTGTGCCTAACTATAAATAGGGTTCACAATGAATCTGTGTCAAAGCAGTCTTTTGACAATGAAAGTAAAAATTTGCCCAGTTAAATAATCCCTAAATTGATTTAATATAAAAAATGTACACATTTTATTTTAAAGATATATTGTCAGGGCTCCCGTTTGCAGTGGTATCCTCCACAAACAATCCTGTAGTACCCTTTCTGTATTGATCTAATTTAATGTTACAGCATAATTGTAAGTCATTCTAATTAAAAGCAATTGCATTGAAGTGGAATTGATTATTGATTATTGATTGCCGCTGTGAATACTCAATACAAGTCTTGCATTAAGTCTTCCCTGTAAATTGCCTACTCACTGAATTGGAGGGACCAGTTAGAATCCATCAGAAGCTTTCATTAAAGGGTAGCAGTGCTCTTGGAAATTGGTAATATGTCCTGTGTATTGATGCCAGCCTGCTTCAGTGTTTTTAACATTCATAAGAAGGATTTTTATTTTACAACCTGAAGTTGAAATAATTTTTTTTTTTTTTTTTGCAGTGATAAGGGGGCCTTCAAGATGAAGATACCTTTAGGGCATGTAATCAAAGGCAGACTATGGAGAAAAAGTGTACAAACTGAACATAGACTCTTGCACCTTTCAGTTAAAATCACACTTAGAATAAAATAATATAAAAAAAACCCCAAAAAAAACAATGAAACAGAGAAAGCTGTGCTGAAAACATGCAATCCAGGTAGATCTAAATGGGAAATATTCCTGTAATGATCAGTTTTTGTGTGATGCACAGTTTCCTTAGTGCACAGTGTCCAATTTCAAGGCTTTGCTGGGAGCATTTAAGGTTGCCAGGAGTGGAGCTGAAGCAGGGGGTGCCAGCTGGCTCTGCAGCCACAGGCACAGTTGACTTGTTCAGCTCATCGATGACCACCCCCTTGGTGTACATCTGTGTTTCTATTCATGGCTCTCCAAGACCCCCACGCCTCAATCCAATAGAATATAACAATGTGTAGGTCTCTGGGAATCAATGTCTCTCAGTTACAGAAGTGCACTCGTCCATGCTTTCAGCATCATCATCAAATTCACAAGAAGTAATTCTGTTTGAGAAGCTTTCCATGCAGTCTTGACAGTTTGTGCTTGAATTTAAATTTTGGTCCAGTTCAAGCTCCTGCCTTCAACATCAGCATCAAATTCACAATGAGTGATCAAATGATTTGAGACTGAATGCGCTGCGCTAATTAGAATACATCATGCCTGCCACTAAAAGTGCTCATTATAAAGTCTTTACAAATGATATCAAAGAGGAAAAGTAGATCTGTTCATTATTCAATGTAGAGAAAAAAACACATCATTATTACTGCTTCCTGTGCTTTGGGCAATGCTGTAGGGTCCCTTTCAATTCGAAGATGACCACCAACGACATCATGTATGGGATATGCCTGCCCATTGGGTAGGTATTGCTGAGCTCGCTATACCAGAGCTGCTGATAGGCACCTTCCTGGGATGACGCCCCCCGAGGGATTAAAACTGTCATCCTGACGAAGCCATTTCTCTTTTTCCTACTCAAGACGGTACGGTAAGAACCTTGTGTTCAACTGAACGTGTTGATAGTAAAGAGCTTCTTGAGTCGAATCGAGTCGATTGTATTTCCCTTTCATTTGTGCCGAAGGCAGGCTCGTCATTTTCCCAGAATCAATGACTTTGAAAAAGACAGAGCCCTTTGCCTTTCTGTTTTTTAGCGACTTCCTTGCTTGCGTTGTAGGCCGCTCTTATCAGTCTGTCATCTGTGCAGTCACCCTTGTGAGTGGTTGTCTCTTCCTTCTTGGGAGAACACAGTTCCTCCATGTGGCTAGGCCTTTCCACATCCCTGCTGTCAAGTGACCCTTCCAGCCATGTGTTTCCTCCATGGAAGGCCCACCCACCTCAGTGAGTTGGGCCTTCTAAACAAACAGTGTGCTTTCGCCTATCTATTTCAACTTGCCCACTGCGGCTTCAGTCCTTGTGTCTCCCTGGTCTATGCTACGCGCTGACCAGGTGTGTGACCATGCGGTTAGGGTAGACACAGTTATCTTACAGTTCCTGCAAGAATTGCTTGAGGCTGGTAGGCCACCTTCCACTTTGAATGTGTATTTAGCAGCTATTTATGCCCCGTGGATTCGGTATCTCCGGGTGCACATTTTTTGGCTACCTGAATCCTTAAAGGCGTGCGGCGATTATGTCCTCCGATGATGACTGTTCTCCCCGAATGGAGCCTTGATATTGTCCTGGAGGCTGTCACGAAGGCCCCATTTGAACCCATACACTCCATAGATGGTAGCGAGGTGTCATTGCGTACAAACCCTGCTTTCCTCCACAAGGTGATCACAGCCTACCACATTAATCAGTTTGTGGAACTGGAGTCATTCCATCCACCCCCGTTTTCTTCAGAGGAGGATGAGAGATTGAATGTCCTTTGCCCAGTTTGGGCATTGAGATGCTACGTGCATAGGTCAAGAGCTCTGCGTCAGTCAGACCAGTTCTTTGTCTGTTTCGGGACACGAACCCTAGGACAGCCCCTCTCAAAGCAGCATCTGTCACATTGGATTGGGGACACATATGATGGTGCTGGCTTGCTCCCACACGGGAGGGTAGCCGCACACTCCACTAGAGGGTTAGCTACATCTTGGGCCCTCTTCAGAGGGGCCTCGCTGTTTGATATTTGTACTGGGGCTTGCTGGGCTAATCTACATACGTTCTCCAGGTTCTACCGCCTTAATGTGTAAGATCCTGCCCTGCCTTCGTTAGGCACAAGGGTCCTTGTGGGTCTGTGTAAGCTCACACCGCTAACCCCTGGGTTATGCGGTTCTGATGCGTCCCTCATATGCTGCCGTTCCTTCTCCCTCGCGACGGCACTGGTATTCATTACCCACACATAATCTCACTGGTGGTCATCTTCGAATTGAAAGGGAACGTTAGGTTACTCATGTAACCCTGGTTCCCAGAAAGAAAACATGACCACCCATCGCGAGGTAGCATCGGTCGCCCTCACGGGCTCGATGGAAAAAGAGAAATGGCTTCCTCACAATGATGGTTTTAATCCCTCGGTGGGCGGGACCGAGGAAGGGGCTTATCAGCAGCTCTGGTATAGAGAGCTCAGCGATACCTATCCAATGGACAGGCATATCCCATACATTATGTCATTGGTGGTCGTCTTCTCTTTCAGGGAACCAGGGTTACGTGAGTAACCTAACATTCTGTGCTAAGGGCTGAGCTATAAGCCTTTTTATAGAAGCAGGTACTTCCTACATTGTTCCAAAATTCTGCTTGTTTAATAAAGTGAATAGCACAATCTAAACCAGTGTTCTGTGAACACTACTTGTCAGAAATGCCAAAAGAAAAGCACAAGATCTTTTCTAGCTGTTTAAACTGTGATGTGACATAATGGTTTGGCCTAGATGACACAGATGTATGGATTATATTAGTGTGTGTATTAACGTGGCAGTCCTGTTAATGACTCTGATCAAGTGTGAGTCACGAGGCTTAATTAATAATGAATATGAAATCAGTGCTAACATGCTCCATGTGAAGTACCTGCTTCCAGGCCAACAATGGATCATTTGTAAGTGTTAAGAGGTTAACTATGATGCATGTAGTGATAGAAAAAAAGCTGCTGCATTAATTAAACTGCCATTTAGTCATAAGCAATGTGGGACGCATTAAAATAGAAATGAATCGTTTCTATTGTGTCTACTGTAATCTTGCCTCCATTTAGCACCACTTCCACACAACAGATTAGCTACCTATTCAAGATAGGCTGCTATTAAGAAATGACCATATTGTGTTACTCAAAACACAACCCGAAAGTACAAGTTCACAGCAGCAATCCCTTTGTATTGCCACGCAGTAGTGAGAAGGGTATCGGTCCTGTTGTTTGCATTTTGCAGTGGTGATAAGGTAAAGCTTTTTTAAGGGTTGTAATGAAACATTTTTGAAAGAACACAACACCTTTTGCTATTCCCAGCTCATGAGTGTTGGTATTAAAGTATGGTATCCAGGGTTTTTTTTCTCATGGTCAGCTCTAAGGGGCATCGCTGCCATGGCAACACAGTTGCACACCGTCCACACTTTGGGTCAAGAAGGGTCTACCATTTGTAATTTCCCAAGAGGTCCCGCCTCAAAGGAAAGGTCACTGCCACTCTTTATTTTTATATGAACTGTGAATGTTTCCAAAGGACTCATTCGAGGGGCACTTGGCCATAAATAATAGATTATACTGGGGATGCTGGCCACATAGATCATGCACAGGACCCCTGTGGGTTATTGTTTCTGACAGAAGCAGCTTAGAAAGCATGAATAATCGAGGAGACCTTGGATTACCAAGAGGCGAGTTCATTGAAGCTTCATTGCATACCTGAAGAAAAGTGTATAGTCAAATAATGAACCTCTTAAGGAATGAGAGAACTACTAGAAAACCTGGTGTGTTCAGACAACAGCAGGGAAAACAATTCAGCTTTTGCTGAATGAATGAAAGTGGATGCCATTTCATACATCTACAGACCGGCATTCTAATTGGGCAAACAGGGAACTCATTCGAAGGACGTGGAGCCGGTAACCTGATTGATGCAGAGTACATTATTTCAAGAGTTTCTGCTTCCAGCCAGGCCAGCTTCAATTGGAAATAAATCTTGTGGCTACATTTGAAGGATCAAGTGTAAACCATGGCCTACATCTCTGAGAAATCATAGAGAGCATCATAGGGAGGCTGAAGACCTGAGCGAAGAAGACTAATCAATAATGGCCAATTTTAGCTACTCCAGTGTTCTATTTCAATACTTTGTTTTTTGTAATGTTTTTTTTTTTTGTTTGTTTGTTTGTTTGTTTTGTTTTGTTTTATTAATCAGTTGTGTTCCATATAATATTAAGCCAAAATCCCAGCTGTGGACCTCTTTGCTCTCTTATTCCATTACATCATCTTGACCAGTTTTAACTAGTGTTTATTTATGCATTTGCTTGTATTTTTATGTTTTTTGTTAGGTGTGTGAGCTGCATTTATTGTTCACATCCATACTTACTGACAGATGAGTTTCATTTATGTATTCATTAAATATATTTCTCTTATGAGTTATATCATCCTTCCTTTGTTAATAGGGGTTAATGGAATTTGAGACCTTTTAATTAATGAGCCAGGGTGGGTTTAGCGTAGTGCAGAATATGACCCTTGTTTGAAATGCAGGAATGAGATTAATGATTACAATACAGATGAGACATCCTCTCTTTCAAGAAGCAGAGCTGTATACCTGGCAGGTTTGAGGCACACTGACAGGAAGTTCGAAGGAGAGACACTACCTTTTAGTTGTCACCACAGTAGGCTTTTCTTTACTGTTTTATTCTGGAAGCAGAAATAAAAGGTACAATTCTAAGTGTGTAAACAGGGTTGTTATTAGTGCTGTCAGTATATATCAGCAACATGGCACAAGGCAACACCAGCTCAACAGAGGAAGTTGGTAGTCAACAAGGAGCAAAAGCAGGAGTAGAGGATGAGGTGTGTAAAGGACATGCAAGGAGAATGGGTGAGATGGGAAAGTGAGGAACAATGCAAGATCGGCTGGCAAGACCTATGGACAATGGAACAGAGCAGGATCAGTTTCCTCATCAGGTCAACATATGATGTTCTCCCATCACCACAGAACCTAAACCTTTGGGTGGGTGAGGATCCCTCATGTCCTTTGCATTCATCACCTGCAACATTAAGGCACATTTTGACTGGATGTAAGGTGGGTCTTAGCCAAGGACGGTTTACTTGGCGCCATGACCAGGTGCTGCGATGTTTGGCCTTAGCATTGGAAGACAAGTGTAACCTGACCAATAAGTTGCTACCAGTTCCATCAAAGCATTACACACAAAAGACAATATTCCTCTGTCCAGGAGAGCAACCACCAATAAAATGTGTTAAAACCAAGCCAGTGGAGGTGGGTTGTCAAAGAGGCAAAATAAGCTGATCCCTGGAGCTAGCATTACACTTCAGCCATCAACATCAGGAAGATATCAGATGGAAAGAAACGCAAATGGATGGAGATGCAGATGGATCACATTAGTTTACTGTAAAGCTACGTCTTAGTTGATGCTTATCTTGGTGAGAGTCGAGTTCAAATCAGCATGAAGTTTTAACATCTACTCTCATGTAATGGAAATCTAACAGTAATGAGAAAAGGTAATAATAAAAATATTTCCAATGCCTACTGTCACCATGGTTTACAATAGTTCCCAGTGATTCATCATGCTATCAAGGTGTTTTGTTATACATTACCACACATTGCTATGCTTTTCCAGTGGTTCAGCACAGTACGCTTTTCTAAGGATGATACATCACACATGCTCCATGCTTTCTCTTCATATTCTCAGGGGTATACAGATTGCTGAGCTTCACCTGTTCAAAACACCACTTGAAGAACACTCAGCCCTTTCTAATATGGAGTTTGACTTGCATCCCCTCAAGAAAATGTTTCATGATGCTTGCCTGCTGCCATGCTAATGCGGTCTGCTTTACGCTGCCAAAGATTTCAGCAGCTGCTGCTGAGCTGGTGACTAGCAAGAGTTGGGAATTAGAACAAATAATTACTGGTTTTACTACTGGATACCAGCAAGCATAAAAAAAATAAAAAAATAAAATAAGTGCACACGTTTACACAGATTCATTTAGGGTCGGAGACTTGGTCTAGCATTATTTTGTTGTCATTTATTTAAATTTAGTCTTTCTCCCGCCTTTTCAACTTTGTTTAGAAAATAATTTATGCAAAGTATGTTAGTGACGTGGTCTTGAAATTTCAATGTTATATTAATGTTATATACAGTGCATTGTTAAACAGTTAAGTTTGGCCACCAGCTGCCACTGCTTTAAATATAGATTCATTTAGGAGCGTAGACAACATACAGGTCAGTTTTCTTTCACCAGTATAACCGGCTCTTCCACCAGCATTATCATTCTTGAACCAGCATGACAGGAACCCAGAACCCTACCTACACCAGAGCCAGCTGGATACTTAATCTGTACTTCCACTTTCAAATGTGTTTGTGCCAGCATGTTAATATTCTGTGTCCTTCCCAATATATCATTGCATGCGTGTGTAATGAATAAAGGCTACTAGTACCACTAATATATTCAAATATATGTTGTACACGTTCAGTGAATATGAACACATTTTCCGAAGGCCCTAATACCCCTTTTAAAAGAAAACCAGTCTGGAGAAATTGGGTTTTGGTATAAAAACTTTACTCCACACCAATTCCTTAGCTGTGATATTGCTGTTGAGCTTGGCCTATGTTGTATAAATGTAGATCTTTATGCACGCACCTTCTTCTCATTCCTCTTCTCACACACGCGGAGCAGTTTGACTCACACGGTTTTGTTCCTGTAAGGAGTCTATTCACGACTCTTGAACATCCCGGAATCGTTTTAAAGGAGGATGCAGCACTCACAGAATCTTGGTCACAAATTGTTGCTTTTTTATATTAGTGCTTGTTCAAGAAAAGGTCCTTTCTAGCTTTTATATGCGTCTCATTCTGAATTATTTCATAAAGCACACAAAGCTTGATCTAACTGGGCCTTGGTGCACAAAGGCACAGAAGACCTTTCTGGGAGGAATACGATAATTGTAACAGTTTAAAGTTTACCACGGTAAACTTACACAGTCATTTTGTACTTTTCCCATGGTTATACTACACATTTATCATACTTTACCATACATCTCTGAGCTTTACAATGCTTACCTATGCTTTACCATTATTACACCTTCCAATGCTGTTATTAAGGGAAATTTTGATTAGGGTACTGACAAAATAATTACATCCGTGCCAAGCACATTCATTCACTAGATAGAACTATGTGTAGTTTTGAAATAATCTATGTTTTTAGGAAACATGTTATCATTTTAAAACTTGCTATCTGGTATTACGCTAGGTTAAAGGAGTCATTGTTTGCAAGCCTAGTTTTTTTTGGAAAGTTTTCCATGTTCATTTTCACTTCAGGGCCGTATTTTCGGTCAGTAACCAACCAGCTGCTTCCCCTAATGATTGACATGCTCTGCAGCCAGTAAAATGCTGCTGAGGTAAATTGAGCCAGGAAGTGCAAGTGCATCAGATTTCTAGGCAGGCGAGGCAAGCAAACCGAGAACTTCCTTTTACCATGTGTGGCACCAGATGTCATTTTATTAAATCAAAATGTGCGATCGCGACATCATGTGTTTCTTTCCTAACTTCACATTTGAGACCATTATAGTGAATGGAAGTGCAAGACAGGAACGATGTAATAAAGTATTTTGTTAACTACAAACACCAAGAAATAACCACAGGAAGGAGTTGTATTGTTCTGAGCAGTTCTTTGACACTTATATTGTTCACTTTTTTTTGTCTTTGCCTTTCAACTTGTTTCAAAATACTGTTTTATATTTACTGTAAAACTGAGGTACACATCTCCTGGAGACATCTTTAATGAAGGCTGTTAAACGACTGTGGTGCAGAACGATAGATACACAGACACTGCTGATTAGTTAGGCTGGATTGAGATGGAGTTGTTTTTGTATAATATTGTTATTAAGAAGTGTACTTATCTGAATTTTTCATTAGATGCACCCTTGATAGATCTTATTTCTTCAAGACATAAATTCTGTATCCATAATCTCAGATTTAGTATTCTAAAAAGGAAAAGGCACGGTTTGCAAAGCCTCAATTGAATGTGTGCTATTAAGCAGCAGATTGTGATTATGGAGATATACACCATACAATGCCACAGGGATGTATTTGGTTCTGAAGTAGAAATGTATAAAACTGTGAATTGTTCTTGGTTTAGGTTACAACAGCTCTCTGCCACTGTTCATGCAGCAAAGGCTTGACTCGCTTTCACTTAATAAAATAAAATCAAACGTCAGGTGTTTATTTACATCATGAATTTATTTCTAAATATTTTACCAGAAAAAAAAAAAAAAATACTATTGAGATGACATGTTCTTTTTAAGGCTCCCCTGTGTGTTATCATTAATTGTATTGCTTTTGACAATGTACTTAATAACAAGTGTTAGACCAAGCTGGATACAACCTCCAGTGTAAAGGTGAAACACTGGCTACCTGTACAGCAGTACACCCTTGTATGTACAATGATTCTGGCACATAATCTGTATTATACTAGTAGCTCTTTCACTGGAATCCCAATTCCTGCTATCCTAACTGTTTTGTTCAACCTGACTGCTTACATGACTTGTTTTTGTTGCTGCTAATAATTTGTTTCTGTAAACAAGGTCCTTATGCATACAGTACATTTTGAAATAGCAAAAAAAAAAAAAAAGAGCTGCTTGTGTCCTAAATTATATTCATCATCAAACGATTGAGGATTGACATAGTAGAAAGGAGTCCCCTTCACATTGGTATTTGGGGCTTGTTTTTTCTGGAAATACTGAGGTTTAAGGGTTTCAACTGCACACCACGCATGTTTTTGCCACTGGAAACATTTGTTCTCTTCCGATAGGTAGCACATTCACAACAGACAAAGCACTAAATCCGGGTTTGTGTCAGGAAAACTGTTTGACTTCATGGAATGATACAGCAGAAAGAAAAATAAAGGCTGACATTTTTAAAGGAGGCCAAGTTGCAGGAGAATACTTACCTGGTGGGAGGACTGCTACTGCTTGGAAAAGGCTTAGATGCATCTGTGTCATAACTGTGCCTAAAATACCTGCTGAAATAGCCAAGGCTTTAAACATATTCCCAAACATCCCTTGTTTCACTCCCTTTACTTTAACATTGACTAAGATGAATCCCACTTTCCTGCTAATGCAACAGGTGTTGGGGGTGTACTCTTCAGTTTCAATTCCTGTTACAGATAAACCTGACAACAGTTTCCAACAGAAGTGCTGGGGGTGGTCAGAACCAAAACAGGGTTTTTGTTCTAAATATTGTAATGCTAATAAGTGGTAAATTTGTTTGTTTTTTTTAGCAAGTGAAGGAGGCAGTAACGACACCCCTTAAAACATTTTTATAATAAAATTTCCATTTATTATTGGTATGCAGGAATATGAGCTCATATTTACATGTGTGTGTCCAGTCATTCACATTTAAGACAGGCAACACAGGAGTAAAGATGATATACCCAAGTAACTTGGAGGAAGAAGCCACGATTAACCTGTCTTCAAAAGGACACCTACACCTGTTGCTTTGGAATCTGTAGTTTAAGCACTGTGAAGAGTCAGGCACATGCATGTATTGGGCAACTAACTTGTCCTTTTCAGGGAGCCAAGGTTACCACACAGTAAACTGCATTATCAGGAAAATGTCCTTGCACATGAATGAATCACTGAGTGTACAAATAACTAAAATTATGTTTATACTCCAGTGGGATTTAACATCCAACTTTTATTTTTAAATTATCTATTTTAAATTCAGCCAGCACTCAACCTGTAAACAAAAAAGAAAATGGAGTATGGAGTATATTTGCATAGGGCAATACCCCTTGGATGACAATGTAGTATGTGTAGATATTTGTCAATTTAGATGTAACTTTATACATTTGGTACTTTTGCATTTCAGCATTCACTGTAAGTGACTAACGGTTTCTGTGATGTGGCCACTGTTCACTGAGTCACATTGAGATCATGATGCCTAGTTCATGGTGACATATGCTAAAAGGTTTCTGAAAACTACATTCATGACTAAAGTGAAATGGGATTGTTTAATAATTGGCCAGCACTCATTATGGCATAGTTCAGCAGTGGATTCACAATGAACTCCACACCACTGTAACCACCAGCTGTATAGGAAAGGTATGTTTGACAGCCTTTTAAAAATGCACACAACTTAACAGGTTGATTTAATCAACCTGTACCCACCTGACATGAGCCACATGATTGCATATACAACCTTGCCATGCTTATCCCAGGATTACACCTTTAAAAAAGTGGTTGACACAATACAAGGGGATTCCCTGGTACTGTAAAACACTCAAATAAAATAAATACATTTTTTTTATATATATATATATATATATATATATATATATATATATATATATATATATATATATATATATATATATATATATAATCAAACACACTTGTGGCTTAATGAGGCAGGATGCAAGTTGATCAGGGCTCTCGGTATTGCAGGTGTAAGAACTTATCAATGCTCAACGGAATAGAGGATGTTTTCCTGTATCCTTCATGCAGATGATATGAAAACTGAAAGTGATCTGAACACCTACAAAATATAATAGCACTGAAAGGTTCTTATGACTCACTGCAGCCATTTGTGTTTGATCAACTATTGCCCGTTGGATCTATGACAAGACCTTCTCCTGCTGCATTACAGTACAAGGTCAATTATTTTGACTTGAGACATATGGAATTTGAAAAGCAATCACCTTGACAATAATCTACTCTGTACCAGTGTGGGACAGGCCTGTCACCTTCACACACCTCTGTCATCACCAGATGCTTGAGGTTATTTGCAGCCAAGCCAATCAAATAAGTGAAACCCCAGTCCTTGCAACACATTTACAAAATTGATTAAACAAAGTACATGAGACATCTGCTGGTCAACATATAATGCCCTGGGGTTTATTTGTTTGTGAGAGTTCTGTCACAATTAATTCTTTTTTTCCAGGTGGGATTAGAAAACCTCAAGGATAAATTCTGCCATTGGATTGGGCATTTAAATCCAGGTACTGACAAAGCACTAATAGTAGTGTGTTAAGTACCATGCTCTTCACAGAAGAGAGGTCCAATATTTCCAAAGGAAGGCACCCGATATTTATGGTTCTGGCCTTGCAGCCTTCTGGAGAATCTTTACAAGGAAAAGCTGGCTGTTTTTAGAAATTGGAATGATGATACACGTACAGCAATTACTGCATTCATCTCCCTTATATCCTTTTTTATGAACAAGTAACAAAAGAATGAAGTCTTTGAATACAAGGAGCATACAATCATTATCACAAGAACAGAAAGATACAAAAAACTGCTTTTTTTGTTTCAACAAATTTTACAAAATTAAAAAAAATGAGGGAGGGGCACCAAAATAATTTCAAAGCGATCAGGTATTAAGGACCCCCCCCCATGAACACTAAGAACTGAAATTATATATTAAAAGCAGCAAAAATAAAAATATATAGTGCTTAAATATCAGAAGCTGTGTTTGCTTCTGGTAAGAGACTTCACCTCCAGCTTGTTACTTGTCTTGGGACAATACAAATGGAAGATCCCACCAAGTAATACATTACCCACTAACAAACTGATGCCTTCAACCATCCACCCCCTCCCCCCCCACACACACAATTCTGTATGTATGTCACCATTAATTCCACATGATTCACAGAAAACTCAGGGACCCAAAGAGGACCCTAATCATGTTCACAATATACAAAATACCAAGGAGTCCACAGCTACCTAACACATTTACTACAGCACAGGAACCAATGAAGGTACAGGTGTACAAAAAAACTGTAAACACACCACAATAAATAGATAAAACAGCAGGTTCTGCACCATGCACATGATGTGAGGACCCATTTCATCTCTGCATCTCTCACCTCTCACACACTACTGTTTCTTTCTCTTATTTGGCCCCTCCCCCCCTTCCCCACCCACCCAAGTGCAAAACATCACAAATGAACAGCTCTGTATTCAAGTAACGTATATACAGGGGTATTACAAATATGCAGTACTGTACATATAATTGCCATATTCATAATTTACAGATGTCAATTCTTATTAACAGTAACAAAAAAAATGAAAGCATGAGAGATGAGCATTGCAATTAAGTCCCAACTGCTGCCATGGAAACAATGTGCTGCATTCCGCCATCCCGTGCATTCACAATGCTACTGATGCATAGCACCTAAATGAGTTCCCAAAGCGGAGGTGTTGTCTCTGTGGAAACTACGTCACTTCCATGGCCACTGTATTGTCCGCTATACTGCTAAGTGCTGGCTTGTCTTTGTCAAGGTTTTCCCTGGAAATAAAAAAAAATAAGCCACTCACATAAATAACATGAACACCTTATAACATTTTCAGATCTTAACTGTAAAATATATATATATATATATATATATATATATATATATATATATATATATATATATATATATACATATATATATCAATATATATATAATATCAAATAAACGGTTTACATTTAGAATTGAATGATTTTGTAGTCTACATTTCTTGGACTTAGTTGTGCAAATCCTAATTTCTTATTCAATTATCGTATAGTCGTTTAACAACGATAAATCAAGGTTTTATTTTTACAAAACAAACTTTTTTTTTAACAGAAGATCCAATAACTAAAAAAATAGTGCGGTGCATAAGTTAAACAAAAAAAGGCACAACTTACATTAAAATAAGAACACTTCCAAGATACAAAAGGACTTGAGTTTAACATGATTATATGCATGTAATAATAATAATAAATGTATTTTAACAGAAGTCATTTATCTGAACGATGGTTGTTCATTACTGTTAACACTGTATGTCCCATGCAAAGAAACACATTTTAATTACTCATAAATCCTGACTAATTTAACTACCATACTAAATTCAGGTTCCTAAACATCAGTTTGATACATATCCTTACCTTGGTACAATGTCCATAGATGACGAAGCTGTAACCTTGGGCATTTGACAGTTTGTTGTTGCAGCCAACTTTAAGGCAGATGCCGGAACTGCATTTATAGTCCTAGGTATATGGCGTGTATTGAGAGTGGCAATGGAGTTCACAGCAGCTACTGACGAGGGTACACTTAATCGAATACTGTTCCCAATCAGAACCTGAGTTGTCGAGTTGGCAGCAGTCCCATGGTGACTCAGTGCACTTTGGGAACTTGAAGTCTGTGTGTTGTTGGAGGGCTGTAGAAAGGTGGAACCCACAGTTGTTGAAGACTGGCTAGTATGGACAAGAGCAGTAGGTGAAGAACTAGCGAGGTGTAAGCCCTTGTATACTCCTAAAAGAGAGGGGGGGGGGAATATACAGTCTGATTAATGGACAACCTATTCTTAAAAGGTACACTTGTTTTATTTTAATTCTAAAAAATTGAAATCAAAACGAAAAGTAAAACTAACAGATTTCCCATCCAGTTATTCTGCATTATTAGTTGAGTTTGAAATAATCCCTGATAATGTATTTATACATGGTAGTAAATGCTCTTTTTTGCAGCATTAGCATGATGACAGGTGTAAACATTTAATCCAAAGCCAGATTGCTACTGCGGTGTTAAATGCTGCTTAAAATTCCTCAGTTTGTCAATGAGACCTCATACATAACAGCAGTGATTTCAATAAATTGACCTTTACTGTATGATAAGAACACTCTCCTGAGCCCTCCACAAGTCGTAAGTGACTTCTATGGAATTCTGTGAGGGAAGGTGTTCACATTTCTGAATTGAATCATCTGTTACAATGTTCAGCGTGGGTTACTTTTACATCACTTTTAAAAAACACTTATATATGTGAATGGCCTTGCATGGATATCATTGTTGTGCTGCTATCCTGGAATGTATAGATAACCTCACCTGAGGCCTGAAGGATGCCATTGACTCCGATTCCAAGCACCACGTCTTCCTTTGCTTTGAATGCCATCAGCTGCTCTGTCGTCACCAAAGCAGAGGCAGCAAACTGGGCACTGATAGAATCCAGCGTCTTTGACGCCAAACCCTGGAAGAGAATATCGAAAAGCTTAGCAAACTGGAATCCTGTTAACTGTTACACTGAAAAAAACATGTTGCCATATTGTTTTGGTAAGGATCACAACATGTGTTGGAGGTTTATTAAATAAAGCTGGCTCTTTGAGCTAAAATTATATATATATATATAAGGCTTGGCAGGACAAGGTTCACAGGTACAGTGCTTTTTTTAAAAACTCGCAATGCATTATAACGTGTCTGAATGCAATTGTCCACAAGACAGCTAAAACAGGTGCCTGCGTGGATTGGGATAATTTAAAAAAAACACCCTAATAAACTCTCTATTAACTCATAACTCTCACCTGTGTACTGTTGGTGGCAGATACACTATTTGCTTGTTGCTGTTGAATCTGTGCAAGCTGCTGTTTCTGCATCAGTGCTAGTTGCTGTTGATGTTGCTGGTATTGTTCGGCTGTAAATGCTAAACACACACATTAATGAGAACGATATTTTACAAACAAATCAATCCACATCATTGATTGTCATAAATGCCCACTAAATCTGTCGGTGTACTGTAGTTATGACTTGGTACAATCAATTGAAATAATCTTTTAGACAAGGAATCAAATATAAATCTGCAACTTAAGTTGAGCATTATAGAACAAAATGATGCCAGACTTGCAAATGTTCTTAAACACACAAGAAAAACGACCAGCTGCTGGTTTCATATCTTGGTCTGCTTTACACAAGATAAGATTAGTTTAGTTCTAGATTAGTGCTAAAATCAGCGGGTTGGTCCCAAATTTTCCAGAAAGAAAACTATGAACATCCGGAAAAAGCAGAGAAAACTTTTCAATGGCCGAGTGAGACTGATAGCAGCCGGAAAAAGAGGGGCGTATCTGAGCAATACAGATAGCCCCTGCACCACAGAGACAACACGGACACAAAGGAGATAGCTGCTTCCGCATCCAGTGCTAAAAAACAGCTTTTTGAGATGTTCTAGTAATAAAATAATGACTTGGATCGCATTATTAAGGAGTTTGGTGATAACTCAAGTGATCAGGAGAGGATTTATCAGTATGCACGTCTGTAAAGAGGTATGTGAAATACAGCGAACAAGGGGTGGGGCTTGGCTGGAGATGCAGTACTGATGTCCTTTTGCTATGCAGGGCCTTTTAAACCTGTTTCTCTGGGGGGGGGGGGGGGGGGGGGGGGGGGGGGGGGGGGGGGGGGGGGAACAGGGGGGGGGGGGGGGTGCGGGGGGGGGTGGGGCAAAAACACGAAATTTTTTAAAATACGCGTACACTTTTATGAAAATACCCGACGACTGACTGGTATATTTGAATGAACGACTTGTAAGGGTTACATCTGACACACGGTTGGTGTGGTCAACTGCCAAAACAACCATTTACTGTAGGACCATACTAAATGGCATGTCCGATTTTAATTATAGATGTGGTTAACAAATAAAAATAAATTCTTTAGCAGGGGCAGGTCTTACACCAAACCTGACTGTAAAATTGTATTTTATTTTCTATAATTTACAAAAGTCTTGCAAGCATCTAACGGTAGATGACTACTGCTCATTTTTCAAAACTATTTAAAACACAGACTTAGTATATTATATTTAAAATATATATTAACTGAAAATATTCCCTGGCTGTTTACTTGCTGGCATTATTTAATGGTTTGCAGAAGTTCAATTTTATCCCGAAGGGAAGATAGGTCTCACTCTTTCTTTAGCGGTTCTGATTTTACTAATCCACGTTAAATTTGCTGTTAATTCTACTGTCTCGGCAAATTCATCAGCCAGTTTTATTAGATTTTATCATGCTTTATATTTATCGTTTTTGTATTTCTGCAGCCAGTCACTAGGTCTTGTTATCAAACCACCGTTCATTGAAATGACACCTGTCTGGCATTTGAGCGAAATTAAGGGTTTCAAAAGACACAGCTACTAAACCGTTATCAAGCAGCAACCGTTATCTCTCCCGCCAGCTGTGGCGAACATCAAACTCACGAGAAACACTTGACAGATAACGCGGTGAGCCAAACAAAAACAGTTAGCCAAATCAAGTTTGGTGTTATCCGATATTGTGGGGGGCCAGGGCTTAGAAATGTGGAATGCAAGTAGTAAATTTAAGTACCACCACATTTTTTTAAAAATGTCCATGACCCTGTAATACAATGCTAACTTTCCAGGGTGTTCCAGGACTGGATTGTTAACCCTTAGCAATCTATTTACTCGGCGCTCGTCAGGCACGTTGGGTCCAATTTATTTTCACACGTGGTGTTTAAAATATTATTACAGAGTAAAACCGGTTCAAAAAGCATTGAATCACAAAAGTCAGTACTGTATCTACAGCCAAGCCCCACCCCTTGCTCACTGTATTTTTCACATACCTATTTATAGACGTGCATACTGATCACTCGTTTTATCACCAAACCCCTCAATAATGCAATCCAAGTCATTACTTTATTACTGAAACATCTCAAAAAGCTCTGCAAATGTCTGTGATATTCTCTGAGCTCTGGATGCAGAAGCAGCTACCTCCATTGTTATGTCCAGAGAAAAAACGCCTAGACACTTATACTTTACGTCTTTTTGATGATGTCGGACCTGGTCAGACATAGGACCGCAAAGGGTTAAAGGAGTTTTCCAAGACTCTTCAGGTTTTCAAGCAACTGTATGAACCCTGCACAATGAGCCGACAACTGCACTGGCTGGTATGTGACAGCCGTGCTTCCCTCACCCATATTAGTTCACATTTATGACTTTTTATTGTATTTAAAAAAAAAAAATTAGGTTAACTCTTAATTTGTATTTTACATTGTGATCCCTATCTTTGGAACCTGACGGCTATTGTGTAACAGTTATTCTCGGTCTATAAATTTCGAAATCAGTACATACGCACACCAGTCAATCATAACCTATCTGATACAGTATATGAGACAGGTTACTAATGTCCTCAATGCAGACAGTTTAAAAATAATTTACTGTTCTCACAATGCAGGATCTACAGAACACTGTTTAAGATTCAATACATGCAACAAGACAAAGATGGTTTTCAGTTGTGCCCTCACACTATTTTACATTCAGGGTTGCACCAGCTATATCTACAAATGGCTGTAAAAGCTTATGCATCTTGTTACAAATGTAATAAAAGAAAATCTCTGAAGACTTTTAAAGCTTATCTCAACCATGCAATGAAAAGTAACTACATGGCTTAAACAGGTTTTCCACCAAAGCCACTGACACTTTTCAAAGGAATGCACTTAATTTTTTTTTTTAAAAAAGCAAAAAAAAAAAGCATTCACTGAAAACTAACACCCCCCCACCCCAAAACATATGCAGACTTCCTTAAAATCAATTGCTGTCCAAAAAATAAAGATTGTAGTACAGAACTAAAAATCAATGAAACAGCATGGTACTGCACATAATTTCATGCAAGGAAACACATTCCAATTACCTTGTCACATACAAAGCTCCTAATTGTGTTTAATTAATTCAGAATACAGTTTTTGCAATAACCTACACTAAAGTAAGCCAGTGGTTATATCCAACAGATAGAACCTACCCACAATCTGTGTGGAGCGGGCACCACTCCTGTCTGGTAGAGAGGTACTGCCTCCCTGGGTCCCAGGTTGTGCTGAAGCTGTTCGATTGAAACCCCTGTACAGTTTCCTTGAGGATACTTCTGTGTTCTCTGTGTTATATAAGAGTAGTGTCCGGGGTCTAAAATGTCTCCATCGACATGATTTAATGTTCAATAGTATCTGATTGAGGTCTCTAGGGGGATTTCTGTCCGAGGTATTTGTTTCTGAGGTACTGGCAAACTTGTCAATGGGAGAGTGTTGTGGGGAGGCAAGCATTTCCGGATCCAGCCGATGAAATACACTGTCGTAGTCTGTATGTGCTCTGTCCAACAAGACCCTGTAGAAAAAAGAGAAATACACTTATACACGCAACAGACCGAGGAAAGGATAGAAGCACTCCTTTAAATGTAGTTAAACGCCAATGTTTCTCAACTAATTATTTAAAAACAGGAACCTGAACTTAATTACATTCTGCAAATTCTAAGATATTACTGAAACACAGAATCTTATTTAAGTGTGTATATGTATTACATGTTCATTTAAAAATGTCACTTTTTCAGTCCCTTGGGTGAAAAGGTGCAAGCCAAAGATTTAGGAGAATCCGCTCAACAGGAAGAACATTCACCTCTCCTAGAAGACTCACCTTCCACCCCGTCCAATGCGCCGCCGTGCAAATCCAACACAGCGCCTGGGTACGGTCAGGGTAGTGAGGCAGTATCTGTAGCGCACGTCTGCTAACCCTCCTTCCTCTGGACTACACCAGGGCCAATTACCAGTTTGGTCTGATCGACACTGCGAAACAAAATACAAATCTAAAGTTTTCTGCACAAGAGTAGAAGAGGATAAGTTGAAGATAAGCAGTAAAAAATAAATAAATAAAAAAAACCACCACCACACACTAGTCAAGACACTTACAGCATAATAATGACAGCCTGCCTTCCGACGGAAAGCAAAGGGACCATCTGGGTCATTTTCTTCCTCAGCTTCCGAGGAACCTGAATGGATCTAAAAATAAAACACACAGCTTCATGAAAAAGCATCACATTTCTGGGGATTTGTTTGTGAGTCACTTCAGTGTTCCTTATTGAAGCAAATCTCAAGCAGCCTTGTGCTTCATGGAATTCAAAATCTCCAGAAGCACATGCTCCTATCAAAATCCATTAAAGTCAATTTGTTAAACTGATTGACAGAATTTGCGACAATGGTTTCACAACAAAGCAAAAGAACACTTGATCCTTTTGGTTTATACAATTTAAATAACCAATTAATTCAGGATGTTCTAAATCCTTACAATGTATAGAACTCTACCTGGGGGAAAGATTCTTCATCTGAGCTGGGAAAGTCGTATTGATTTAAGTCTTTTGCATTAAAGACTGGCAGTGCAGCAGGGCTTGTTTGCAGAGTTGCAGCAGCTGTGGATAAAGGTAAGACTTTGGGCTTCTTCTCATATTTCCTTTTTGTTCGAACTTCTGTCTTCTCTGGCTGCAAATACATAAAGGAGAAATTATAGGAAAAAAAGATTTGGAAAAATAAACAGAACTACATTTTTAGGCAGAGCAGAAAATACAAAAGGTTGAACATTGTCAGACAACTTTAAAGATCTGTTCCAAGAATGGTAGCTAATCATTACTCATTAAATACTATAGGTGGAAAAACTGTGGGATTCTTATGGCACTAAATATACACACTAGTTCGGCCTAATCTGTGTTACAGCAGTTTTGAAATGTTTTATATTCATGTTGCCCTGGCCTTCGTTATTATAAATAAGTAGGGCATAGCTTATTTTAGAAAGACTCCATATACAAATTACAGGAAGAACACAAGCCTTGTACCAGATACCAGCCTGACAGATGGCACCAATATCCACTAAAGTGTTGTCTTTGCCATTACCCAGGTACTATACACATTCACATTTTTATGGGGAGATTTGGAGGAAAAATGAACTCACCTTATTAGGTCTATATTCTTTAAGCTCCATGTGATCCTGGTGCTTAAATTGATTGCTATTTGATAGTGGAATAATGGGCAATGTGTATGTGGGTTTCACTAGCTGTCGCTGTGCCAAGACCTCAGCCATAATCTCTCCACCAAAGTCAGCTATGCTATACCTGAAAGAGGGTAAAGGATGGTAAATATGTAGCACAACAGCTATTAAACAATATTAAATAATGCTGGGACAAATTTTTTTTTACATGTATGTGAAGGCAAAAAAATGTCCATCAGGAATTATTTTGTCTGTGCGAGATTTTATTAATATTGTTGCGGAGGCTGTGATTTACTCTGCTTGTGCTGTTGCTCTCTTTCTTTTGCTTGTCACTGCTGCTGATGTAAGTGGGAGCCATGTCCTGCCAGCGCTTCATCAGCAGGCGCAGACAGTAGGGGCGTTCTCCTGGTGCGCTCTGACTAAGCTAAGATCAGCCCCAAGTGCTGGCGAGTGTTGCTGTTGACTCCATTTACTAAATAAAAGAGCTATCTATTTCAGAAGACACAAGTTGTACGCTTGGATTCTTACCGCCGCTACAAATACATATTTAAGGGGGTCTGTTTCCTTAAATTTTAAATTGGGGTCTGTTTCCATCTACAATATGATACACGTCACACTTGCAAAAGAAATGACTTGCAAAAGAAATAACTTGCATAGTGATCAACGTTTTAATTTTCATGATGCAATCCTATTTTTTGTTAAGTGGAATGCAAAAAAATAAAGTAAATATTGTTTTCATTGTACAATGAACCCTTTTTCATGTTTATTTTATTTGAAGTGTTTATTCAAAGTTAAAAACTAAAGTTACTACTTTATGAAAATGTTTATTGTGAAGCCACAACAGTGGCAGGGATTATTTAAAAGAAACATGTCTTCTAGTTTGTTTTTACTTGAAATACACACAAGATTTAACTACTGTATTGCTTTTTGTTTTGTAGTTAATTCACAAGGGTAGAGCGCAGCCTTTCTTACTTCTGGGATATTTTTCAACCTTTACAGTGTTACATATAATGGCTTTGATAACGTTTTGAAAATGAATATCCAAATCTTAAACCAATATCCGAACATGAAAATGTCGTGTTCGTCCCAGCACTAATATTAATGTCAAATAATTCATGTGGATTATATAAAACCACATTTTTTAAAGCAACATGATTTACAGCCATTTCATAATCGGTCTACTTTAACCCTTTGCAGTCCAATGTCGGACCTTGTCCGACACAATTAAAGGCATAAAGCACAGGTCTCTAGTCGTTTTTTCTCCGGAAAAAGCCGATAAAACCATTCAATGGCCGAATGAAACCGACCGGCTATTTTTTGGTAAGTTTACCGGCTTACTTTGGCGAAAAAAAAAAAAAAAAAAAAAAGGGGGCGTGCGAGCAATAGCCCTAGCAGCTGAACCATACAGAGATAAGCAGGACAAAGGAGGTAGCTGCTTCAGCATCCAGCGCACAAAGAATATCACGGACATTTGCAGAGCTTTTTGAGAAGTTATAGTAATAAAATAATGACTTTGATCAAATTATTGAGGAGCTTGTTGATAAAACGAGTGATCTGGAGAGGATTTATCAGTATGCACGTCTATAAAGAGGTATGTGAAAAATACAGCGAACACTGGGTGGAGCTTGGTTTGGAGATGAAGTACTGATGTCGCTTAGCATTGCAATGCCCTTTAAACCGGTTTTAATTGGAAAAAATATATATTTTAAACAGCGTGTGTGAAATACATTGGACATGACATGCCTGACAGGTGCTGAATAAATGGACCTCAAAGGGTTAATGTTAGAGGTAAAAATCAGACCACAGGATGACCACTGTGTGAGATCTACAAAATGTGTAAGTGCAAGGGTGCATTGTCACTTAAACAGCACCACGGTGGGTAATGTCAATTCATAATTTTTTTTTTTGTATAAAGCTTGTCATGAGTTATGAATTCAATCTATAGCAGAACACAGACATGCAATTAGGAGAAAGGAAATTAATTCACAACCAGCAAGAAAAACAGAACACTTAAATTATTGCTGTTGTCAAGCAATCGACATTAAACCCCCAAATGAATGTTCCCTCTCCACATGACAAAGTTCTGATGCAATTATCTCCAGCAACCCACTACTTTGGGACCAAAGGAAAACGTTTGGGGACAAACAGAAGTCAGTAAATTGGCAGCAAGTTTTGAACGACTCTTGACAGTTCGAACCACTCAAAATATTTTAGTTTTAAAAAACCACCTGCAAAAATTCAAAGGGAAACATTTATATATAAATAATAAAAAGACCACCTAGAAAGACCACCTACCCAAATGAAGGCCATTTCAAAAATCAACAGTCTCATTTAGTTTGACTTTATAAAACACTGCGGATTCGTTTACATGTATAGTTCTACATTAGCTTTAGTCTGCTGCCAAGTTTCAATAAAAGGACTAGCCCCACAGAATACTCTTACCTCTTTTCAATGATCTCCAGTGTCAAGTGCAGCAGCTCCCGCTTACTCTTCTCTCTCCTCTTGATCATTTCCAAGATGGTTACGGCTCGGCTCAGATCTCTCCGCAGCTTCAGCATTTTCTCATAGGATGCCTCATCGTTCTTCCGATTCTGGGGAAATAGAAATAATTTTCAAATAATGCAACCAGAGGCGAAAGGACACTCAAATTCAAATTGCATATTCTATTTTACATATTAATAAAATAAGCTAAAATGAAATAAAAGCCCAAACTGTATACAAGCCCACCTTTCTTGTTTGCATCTTCTCCGTTCTCCTTCTAAAGGCAACGTAGGGGTCGTTCGTACTGGAGCCATCCCGCTTCTCCTGCTTCACCACCGGGATGAGAGAGGAGCCCTGGCAGCTTTTCCTTTTCCTGATCCAGTACTCATACGCTTCTCTGATCAGGTCGTCGTCCTCCTTCAGCAGCAGTTTGGCCTCCTGGAGAGTCACCAGCTGAAGGTTAAGAAAGTTAATTCAGCCTCCAGAGTACTGGATAAAACACTACACACACTTCCTGGGATTTTACTGCTGATTTCAATGGGCTAAACACACATTAAAAAAAACAAAACAAAACCGCATCAGCAGGTGTATTTTCTGGGACTAATTTTAGGCGACAGAGAACTAACAACTAAAGACACCTTCTAAACCAGTGCGCACATATACAGAGGGTCCTCATACTCAGAGTCAGAAAGGTTAAACTTCAGGAGAGTTTATGCGAATAAAGTTAGAAACAACTCATCTATAGGAAGCTAGGACTGTATGATCAAAGTTTTAAGCCAGTTATCGTGTTCACAACGTAGTCAGACAAAAATGGCAATTAGTTTAGTAATGGTTTTAATGAGAATATGGTGGCAGTAGTAATTCGTTCTCAGGCATTACCTGCTGGCCACTGCCCTTTTCTAGACGGTCAATCATCTCCTCAAACTGCAGAGGGCTGATCTCCATCTTCTTTTTCAGCTTATTCACAAACGCCTCATCTTCTGAATCCATGTCGTAGTCCGGCTGCTCAGCATCCAGACTAAAAGCTATTATGAAGAAAATAAAAAATCATCATCATGTTTACAGGTGCTGTCTTCATGCAGTTAACATTTTCATTGCAATCTATTTCAGGCAGAAATAAAAAATGATTCTGAAATATTAAAAATGTTACGTTCCTTGCTGTCAAGAGTGCCTTCCAACATCAAAACTAATGTTTATGCAAGAAGAACATTACATTAGCATGGTACAAGTAAGGACTAAGAATTTACAATATCTAGTGTTAATATTATCTAAACTGCATACAAAACAAACAAAATGATTTAAAAGGTTCAGTAAACAGAAACTATGCAACTGTATACCAAATACATTCTTGAATCTAAATAAGTAATCTAATTTATGTACTCTAAGGGGAAATAAAATTTTCTGCAAAGATCCAATAGCGCTTTTACCTCTAGGTTTAACAGAAAACCTTTCAATGGCTATTAAATCGACCACCACAAAACAATCTGCATTATTCATTTCCTAAGAAGGAAAAGGTTGCCACCAAAATATTTTCCCCATAGTCCATTCAAACTATCCCACTAACTTAATAGCTATAGTATTGAGCATGTTGAACCCCAGCCATTAGAAAAAAGTGAGTCACAACATTTATACCCATTTACAAAACAGGGATGCAAGTCTGTTACAATTGGTTTGGTTTTCGGTAAAAACCAAAACTTCATTTGTGCAGCCAAGCAACAAGACATACCACAAGTACACACTTTTTTTTAATTTTATCTGACAAATAAGCTTGATAGTGTTACTGAATCATTCACAGCCAGCAGTCCAGATAAGCTGTGTACCTGCCGTTTTTACACGTTAAATTCCAAAATACATACTAAATTTAATGACAAGACCTCAGTGTGAGGGACGCCACACCACCTTTTTCACATTTGTGTATTGTCGGGGGCTGCATGTCAGATGCCGCCAGTGGCCCGCAGGCCTTGCAATGAAGAACACTGCATCAGACGTTTTAGAAAGTATAAAACAAATGTAGTAACAGATTTTCCTGGTACCCCCATTGTCAACACGGTCGGTTGTGCAAATCATGTCTGAAAAGAACTGCAGTTCATGCGATATACATATGACTATAGGCAAGGCCGTTGCACAAATTTCAATCAATATGCCAACAGAATGCAGAATACAAAGTAATCATGTCAACTCCCGAAGACGTGGAACTGTTTCCATCATAGTACAAAGAATGAATTTGATGATCTTTCCTTCTCTGGTTTTAAAGACCATATTTAGGAATTCCTTAGAGCCTCCTGCCAATGCTTCTCCTTCACACCATCTTAAACAGAGGTCTATTTGTTCTATTCTTTCATCTGTGCATGCTGCTGATTAAGTTTAAACCACACATGTTTTTACTGTGTTTGCACTTTGCAATTGTCCTTTATTTATTTAACTAGGAGATTTACCCATTGAGATGGAGTCCTCATTTACAAGACGGTCCTGTACAACAATTAAACAAATAATAAAATGGTCGGGAGATCTACACTAGTAATTTAAAACAGTCCGGACTTTAGTGCTGAAACTGAAGACACTTTCATTGTACAAAAAAAAAAAAAAAAAGTTTGCTTTTCTTGGCAACATTTGGGAAAAATCATAACCGTTGCATCTCTAGAGAAATATGTATCTAAAGTGCAAATGCTGACACTTTCCACCATCAAAGAAAACTATAAGAAACTAAGTACTGTAACAGACAAATATTTTGACTAGTGCCTTCCTAGTGTACAGCAGAATTCTAATAAGCATTTTTTTATTTATTGATTACTTCCTACTAAAGGGCCTTGTCCTAATTTTTTTTTTTTTTTTTTTTTTTTTTAAAACAAAACCACACGTTTCACAAAATAATAAGTTAAAGCAAATTTTTATTAAATATAAGTGACCTATTTTTGTTGTCGCTGCATAAGACAATGAAATTGATTTTAAAAAATATCCTCTCCATAAGTGTTACACAGGATAGACAGGTCAGATAGAAAACACTCACTATTGCTGGCAGCAAAGAACCTCTCCTATCAATTTAAAACACAGCAGCAGCCTACAGTACCACATTAACCTTTCACATCTAGACTCTGGATCTATTGTACAATGGAGCTCAAATGAAACGAGCTTGCAGACCTGTGAGAGACAGCATTCATCTCAAGCACTGTCCTTAATTTAAAAATAAAAGATTGCACGGATATGGCAGATTACATTGGAATCGAGGTCTGACATGGTATACAACAACTACTACCCCAATGCCAGGGCTCTTAAATTGCTTAATTATTTTGGCTCGGACTTCACATTTGACAGGAAACATACCAATAATGCTACAGTGAAACTAAACTTTTAACTCCAAGACTACTTTTCTCTATTCTTTACCTCATGTAATATTACAATACAATTATTATTTAGCATTAGTAAGAACTGTTAACTCAACACACACCAACAAAACCATTTATGAGTTAACCCTTTGCGGTCTATTTATTCAGAGCCTGTCAGGTTCAATTTATTTTCACACATGCTGTTTAAAAGTAATTTTATTCAAAGTAAAACAGGTTTAAAAGGCACTGCATATCAACAGGACACTCAATAGTGCATCTCCAGACCTGCCCCACCCCTTGTTCGCTGTATTTATCACATACCTCTTCACAGTCGTGCATACTGATAAATCCTCTCCTGATCACTCATTTTATCAAACTCCTCAATAATGTGATCCAAGTCATTATTTTATTACTATAACATCTCAAAAAGCTTGGCAAATGTCTGTGATATTCTTTGACGCTGGATGCGGAAGCAGCTATCTTGTTTATGTCCATGTTATGTCTATGGTCCCCCCCCCCCCCCCCCCCCCCTTTTTTTGGCTTCTCTCAGCTCCTATCAGTCTTACTCGGCCATTGAAAGATTTTCCCCGCTTTTTCCAGAGAAAAAACAACTAGGGACCTGTGCTTGATGTCTTTTTGATGATTCAGACGGGAAAGGTAAAATTGTAATGTCGGACCTGGTCCAGCACAAGACAGCAAAGGGTTCATAATAAATCAGTAGCATCACCGCTTGTCCGTAAAACCTGCTGCAACAAGACAGACAACTCTCAACACTCCAGAGATATCTAGGAGATAGTTTTCACGACTTTCAGTACAACCCATTTATAAAATGTGTTATTATAGGGTTATTCCACTAAATCAGAGTTCCCAACATGGCAGCAAATCTCTGTACCAAATTGGTCCGCAGTAAAGGGCTTTGCTATATTTTACCAAAATTAGCTTTACAAAGTCCTGTTTTCTTAAGCCTCTCACCACACTGAATCATGTGTTCCTGTACTTACGCTGTATGTGAATAAGCTGCTTTGGCATCTTGAACTCCCCAGGGTAGAGAGATTCATAGTAGGCAATGTTGCTTCCTGCCTCAGGAACGGGAATAACCATATTATCTCGTTTCTCTCCATACACCTGCTGTGCCGAAATTGCCCGCTGGAGATGGTGTTCCTACAGAAAAAAAAACAAACAAAAAATAAACTATTGGAGTCTGCATTGAATACTGGTAATAAAATGGAAAAATACTGCATATGCGTACAGTACCTATATTTCTGGGCTAAAAAAAAAAAGCTAATTCTTAGTCTTCCAATTTAATCTAGTTTGCACTACAGGATTAGTATAATTTTTATTCTGCATGTATGTTAATTCTTAACTTCTGGAACGTTTACTTTGCACAAGTTAAAAGAAGCCATGGGCAGCACTCTTTAACCCTTAAGTGGTGAGGTGGGGTAGAATTACATAACTAATGAGGTGCGGTCAATATGACCCTGTATATTAATTGATTTCTATCAATAAAGACAAAGATTTTATTATTACTTATAACGAATTCACTGAACACATCTACAAAGCCTTTTAAATAAGCTCTGACAATAACCAAAGTGGGAGGGACAAACTTCCTTTTCACATCTCCCACAGGAGATCTTGGTATTCTTGTATGTGCCCTGTGAAGAGACACAGGATTGTCACTCATGCCTCTAAATCTAAAGAAAATACAGTAAACAGGATATCTGTGTGCATACGTTTGTTAAAGTCATGAAATGGGGTCCATTTGACTAAAAGCCACTTTGGCAGCATGCTGAAACTTAATGAAAGCAAAAAACAGGTTAGGTATGGTATGCTTTGAAAGACAGAGAAGTAGCTTGAAGATATAAAAAGGGACAGGCAATAAGCTCATATTGAAACATAGCCCTGGGATCAAACAGACCACACCTCACTGGTGTCCTGGTCAAATTCCATTACATAACAGAATGGATGTTTCCTAAAATTCTCCCAATACCATGGGTAAAAACAAAGTCATACAGCCACTATAAGGCTTTGCATTGCACAACCTTTGCAGTAAATAACTATATCCAACAAGATTAACATTTATTTCATTACGTTACCAGACAGCGACTGACAGATAATATTATTGCAACATACATCCCCCGCCACTGCTGCAAATACAAAACTTGTTGGATCAGTATCATGAAAAGTAGACTAATGTTTATATATTCATGTGGCATTCATTTTAAATTAGTTAACACTGTAGTGTCCAGTTAAATCAGCAACTTAAATGGATACTATCTGTGCAATGCGCTGTCCACTACACAATAGAGCTTTACAGTTTGTACATTAAGGTTATAATTTGACATCTTGTTTCACTATCAATTTCATGAAAATCAGCGCAAATATATAAGGGGTTTACATACAGTAAAAGAAACTTCCACTGCAGACTTGAACCACACAGTCCAATGAGTCAGAGCCACACTGAACTCTGCCTCACTGAATTTCTTTAGGCATTACTGCCACCTTCATCACTACAGTAGGTCTTAAGAAAAACACCGTGCAGCTCTAGTGGGGAGTACCAATGCTTATAAACAAGTGTCAGACTGTAGATTATTATACTAAAGAAAAATACCTGTTTCCAAATAAAATAAGCTAAAACCATCAAGACAAACAGGCACATGTAACAAATCTATTCACCCCCTCCCCCCACATCAGGGTAAACTTTAGGGCAGACTGCCAGCATGAGACCAACACTCTCCTAGCCAACACAATGCTCTGGGCTGACAACGCATAGTGCATCACACTGAAAAGCAACCCTGTCATACAATACTGACACTCAGCCTCTTAGCTGCTGCAGAAATTCACACCTTTGGCTTCTCTACTTAAAAGGCAAATCTTCTAACACCAGGTCAACACACAGTTAATTTACTGACGTATTTTAACACTTTCAGTACCAAGTAACTTTGCACAAAAAAAAAAAAAAAAAAAAAAATAGAAATAAAAAAAAGGACCTACCTCAACTAAGGGACAAACCCAAGACCAAAAAAAAGTCCACTATTAACATAAAAATGGTTTCTTCAATTCATCAACACTATTACACCCAAAGAGGTACGTCAGGAAAGGATACACTGACAGCAGACAAGTGTTTGTGAATATAAACAAAGCATTTCAGAAGGCTTTGTATAATGGGAATGGTACTTCAATAGAATGGTTCATTAGACTGTCACAAAACAGATTAAAACACAGGAAGCAGACAGTAGTTGTAAGAGGGGGAAACCTCTAACAGTGACAATGTACTCGGAGTGCCGCAGGGCTCCAACATTGGCTCACTCATGTTTCTGATAGGAAGAATAGGACTAGGACTGGCACACCAAGATTGGTGTGGTAACAGATTAAATCACTCAGCAAACAATGTAGGGAAGCAATGCTTGGGTACACTGCCTTCAGGTCACAAACTGAATTACATTTTTTTAAAAATTTCAAGACAGTTTGTGTGAACTCTATGGGAGTTTAAGAAGTTGACTTATCATAACTTTGAAAATAACACACTGTGTGCATTATAAAATAGATGCATAGATAGGAAACTTAACACGGTACAAGTGACTGAAGGGTACAAAGCAAATAGTGTAGATGCAAGGGGGTTATGATGAGGTTATACAATGCACTGGAGTAACCATGCGTGGAATACTGGGTTCAATTCTGGTTCCCACAACACCAAACTGACATTGTGGACCTGGAGAAAGTCCAAAGAAGAGCAACCAGACTAATCCCAGGACTTAAAGAACTAAGCTATGAAGAAAGAAGTGAATCCATTTAGCCAGGAACAAAGAAAATCAGGAGGGACATGATTGAAGCCTTTAAAATCTGAAAAAGAGTTGACATAGCTAACCCAAACCATTACTTTAGCACAGTACAGAAAGCAGGACCAGAAGGCACAACTAGAAATGAAATGGAGATGTATTTAGGGCAGAGGAAAGGAGGCACTTCAGACAGAGTGGTGAGTGAATGGAATGGGATACCTATTAATGAGGCAAAAACACTTTGATCCTTTAAGACCCAACTGGTCAAAGTTCTGTGATCAATCTGCTACTAGGAACCGGACGAACTTAGATGGGCAAAATGATTTCCTCGTTTGCAAACTTAGTTGCCAGGAAGAGAAGTTAAGAGATGAGATATGCAACTGACATCCCTATACCACAGTACCTGACCAAGCAAGCAAGCGGGACTTCTCTTCTTTGATGATAAATAAAAAAAAAGGTGTGAAACAAATACCAAAAGATAAACAGTAAATCAACACATGTTGAAAGCATTTACCCCAAGGCATGTATGGTACAAACAGTCCTGCAAACAAACGATGGACTAGGTATAAAGTATTAAAGCAGCAGGGGGGGGGGGGAGGGGGGGTCCAATGCTACTGTACTGTCCACTGTATAAACTTCACATTCTACTGGCTGGATAAGCTCTGCAATGCATACTTGACAAGAGAGATTTGTTACCGAGAGCTAGACCTATTTTTGTAACACAACCCAAAACAAACAGAACACAAGTAGACTTCCTGACCCCAGAGATCACAAATCAACCTTAGATATAAAGGCTCACCAAGTGATTCATCTTGAAGTTGAAAAGAAGCAGCACTAACTCAGTAAGCGCCAGGTATTGTGCATTTCCACAACCTACTGAATGAGAATCAAATGTTAAATCAAATGGAATTCTACAGTATTGTAAGCAAATAGGTGGAAGCGTAGTTATTTGTTCCCTGAACCAGATCCTCTGCTTCTGTTACACTGAACGCCCTGCAAAGTCAGTATCTTAAAAGTAAATTGAAAATGGGTGGAAGTAACCTTTTGCAACTGTCTAAAAGAAAGTGTGGTCAGTTGATTATATTTTAATGTTTTGAGGTTTTAATTAGTGTGGTCAGAAAACAGAATTCTCGTCCCCACCTAACAATTTTTTTCTTCAAATGAACTTGCTCCATACTACACAACACAGTACATCTTGTACTGTACATGCAAAATACCAAGACAACAGGCACCAACAGATGGCCACGCAAAGAGTCCTCCTTTAACATTTGCAGAAGAATCCAAATCAAGATTGCTGTCATTGTTCAGCCCCACAGTACAGTAAAACATTTAAATTATTCTTCCCTCACACTGGTTGATTTAATGATACTACCATACCCTTTAACTCATGTGAGCGCTGATGTAAACAAAATACATTCCAGCAAAGTAAAAAATAAACTGGAAAAACCATGTCAGGGACATTCATTTCCTTTCACGGCTGTATCCAGATTTAAGCCACCAATAACGTAAAACGCGGATTACAAAGAGGCACACCCACTAGGAAATATATCCCCCGATTCTGATACTTTGTATACAGAAATAAAAAAGATTAAAAACAGGTTCTTTGGGAAAAGCCTTGCCATTATATAGGCCAGTGTTTCCCAACCCTGTTCCTGGCGGCACTCCGTGTCTGCTGGTTTTTACTCCAGTGCAGCGCTCAATTACTTAAATAAACCGTATCAACAAACTAAACACTTAAATAACGGGGAAATGTCCAGTTAATCACATTTAGTTCAATGAAGGGTTCAATTAAGCAACTGAGCGCTGCGTTGGAACGAAAACCAGCAGACACTGTGTGCCACCAGGAACAGGGTTGAGAAACACCGATATAGGCTATACAATTTAGATGGGTCCCTTGTCCAATAATGTGGTCTCTGTTTCATTCTGGGGCTTTGGCGAGACCTGTGGAAATCGTGACATTGCATTTCAGAACACTATTCACATATTGTGTCACTGTGAGGTACGATGTAATACTGTATATCTGGAAGAGAGACTACATGAGTCATTCAAATGCTGACAAGTACCCTAGCTGTGGTGTCAGATCCTCTCAAATCAGTGCACTGTGAACGGTTGCAGCATTGTGCATGCCCCTCTGTACACATGCAATCATATCCATCCAGCAGGAACACGCACTGACTCAATGTAAACAGCGAAGAATCAAAACCACGTTTAAAAGCTGGCACGTTTCATGTTAGAAAATGTACCATCAGCGTCCAGCTCTAGCGGGTTTCTATCTGATGGTAGATGCCTGCTGCTACATCACAGCATCAGCTGTTTTATGAATGCCATTCTTAAACTGTTTTAGCTATAAGAAGCAAAAATAAAAAAACAAAACACCATATCTTTAAATATTATAAATACCATACCTGTACAGCGCAGCTTCTAAAGCTAAACACAGGCTTATGAGGAAGCAACCTTCATTATGAACATTCAAAACTGCATGGCGGACACACAAGATACTGTACAGTACGTAAACTGCTCTATTGAATTTTTTGCTTTCAGGACTAGACTAATCTTTGACCTTTAGTCAGTGCTGGTGCCGCAAAGAAATCAGTCACACAGTAGTAGACGACAAAGTTGAGTAATGAAGACTTTGAGCTTCGTCAACATAACCTGGCTCTCTTGGTATAGACGACATTGCACTTATCTCCAACACCCAAAGACAGTGGTTTGATCCTCGAGCCACTAAATCCTGTGTGACATACCTATACAGCAATTCCTAACAGCATCTTACAATGAGTGAAAATTCAAGCCCACCAATTGTTATTATGTGTATTTACTTTTCACTTGTACATTTCCTTAGTGCAAGACCACATTTTCTATACATTTCTTTATCGAGGATTACAGATGGTTGCCCATCCCCCCACAGGGGGGTATAGGTCAGTATTAAAGTAAAAACAATCTGTCCTGTGAAAACATTAGGTTTGCTGATCAGATTACATTATTTCCTGGTTATAATGTACTAGTAAACTGTATAAAATGTAAAATGAGGGGAAAAAAGGAGAATCGCATACATTATTACATTAACAGTACTGGACAAGACACTAAGAATTAAAATTCCACTAGAAATTCATCAGGGGTGACGGGGTAATCAAATGGAACTGTTTGTGAACAAAGTAAAATGGATATGTGAATAAGATCTGTATTATAAATGTCCAGAGTTTAAAAAATAAATAAATAAATAAAAAGTCAGGTGAAATGGTTAACGCAATGGAACTGAGACTCATAGAATACAACAGCATATGCACTATATGTCAAAGTGTGTGACATGTTTCATTGATATGGGTTAATTTTCTATGACCTTAATATTGCAGCCATTTCTGGTAAAGTCAATGCCATTGTCAGCACATATGCAGTCTCTGCAAATGTTTTCCGACACATGCAGTACTGACACCGATTTTTCTTGCAAGATATACACAAAACTTTAGAGAAAAATCACATCACAGCTATGTACCAAGTACCAAACCAATTATCGCAAAATGGCAAGTCTTTATCATCATCAATATGGCAGCCATCTAAAAGTCACATCTAAGTGGAGGGGGCTCTTTGATTTTATCTGGAGTTTCCATAGCACTGAAAAGTTGAAGTTGGCAGCTGAAATTGTTGCGATATTAGCAGCTGTAAGTGCACTGGCAGCTGATTTAAATTCCTACAAGTGCCCCACAGGTATTCTTAATTAAATGATGGTCAGGGAAGGTTACACAAGTGTTCATCTTTTTGGAGATGCTTGTATCAAAACAATATTATTAACCACTGAAATGCACCATGTGGTAAATAAAAAAAAGTAAACTACCTTCTTTACGATTATTGTATTAGCCTTAATTAAAATAAACCCAGCTGATTAACACTATAGCATTCTTTACTTTCAAATAATGCTAACTTGATGTGCACACAACAATGGTCACCAACAGCCCTGGGAGAATTAATTTAAAATGAACCTGTGTAAAGTGCATGGCTTTAAGGTCTGCCTGTCAAACACAACGCTAGTCCAATAAAGAAGAACTGGTAAGGAATAGTGCATATGTTGTGGCCATGGCAGCCATGAATAAGCTTCTTAATACACCAAGGGAATATAATGGAGAATGACCTAATTAAACCAGTATACCGAGTTGTCTTTCTAGGAAAGCATTGTGTCACAGGCAAAAAAAATAATCATGGGAAATTGATAAAAGTAGAGCTTTTAAAGTAATTCCAACATAGTTCATGTTTACTGAAATTACGCTGAAATAGGCAGTGTTTCAAAAAGACAAAACTGCAGGCATTTACTACTAAATTGTAACAGGCCTTGTCAAAAGTTTACTTAAAGAAAAAACAATCTTCACAAACTAGTTCTCATCTTCCTGTCTGTCCCTCTGCTTTGCAGTCCTGTGGTCTTTCTCCTTATTTAAACTGACCGTTTGCATGTCCCCACCTGCCACTGGATTACACTGCTCTCCACCATCTGAACAGAAAAATTAATTCACCACTCCCAAAATCACTATGTATGGTAAACTGTTATAATTGCAAGATTTAAAAGTAGTTTAAAAGTTAAGTTGTAGTTTTAAATACTGATGGCAAGAGCAAAGAAAGCAATTACCAAGAGATACAAAACACAGGTATGAGGGCACCACTTTATGGTTCCTGTCAGACGAGTACATAGATTGGTGGTACAGTACAGATTTCAGACTTGATGTAATGTGTTTGGAAAGGACAAAAAGCACATGTGAGCATTTACACCTAACTGGCTGGCTTCCCACACTCCAATTAGCACTACAGTGTCAGCATTCATGCATTAAACCACTACTGAGTGGGAATCCACGTTTAAAATTGTCAAACTAACCCAAAAGTTTACACTTGCATGGCTCATTTGATTTTGGCCATAACATAACTTAATTTCCTTCTTGGTCTTTGCTGTGGACATACTACTAAACAGTATGAAAGCTTGGGCACATTACTGCAAGAGCTGAAAAAAAGCATGGTACAGTATAACTACGGCTTGATCGCCTCAGTGTTTATTTTTAACAAATGCCCAAAATATTGTTTGCACTCACCTTTGAGGAAAGACTCCAGTTCTTCATTGAAGCCTCATGAAACCCGTTAATAGTGCTAATTAGCCTAATGCAATACATGCATTCTTTGCTTCTGATCAGCTGACAGTGGGAAGACCAAAGCATGCAAGTTCAAAGGCAATCATATGTTTCAACCAGTTTTCTCACCTCAGCTCTCCAATAGAAACTAAGGGGCTGGCATTTACCTAGCTCTGAAAGAACTGTACAGATCCAGATCTGAAAGAGACTTTGATTCACTTTGTTAAACACGAGCCCCTAGGTTAGCCTACAATACAAGTCATAACACTTATACTAAATCAATTATTCTACCTGACAGTCTTTACTTTCATTTTCAACAGACTAATTCTGTTCATGGTCTTTTCCCAACCGACTTTTTAGATAGAACCTTGAACTTAGTCAATTTGCAGCCTGGGTGCACATCTCTCTAGGATGACATCTCCTGCAAACAGGACTTATGCAGAGGCTGCAGGTTTACTATATATATATATTTTTATATATATATATATATATATATATATATATATATATATATATATAGTTTATGAAATGTATGGCGATAAGTCCTATTTCCACCTATTTCAATGCAACTGATTATAGATTAGGTTACCCCTTAGAGAAGCTATACAATTCAATAACGTTGTAATCAGGCAGTAGAAAGCACCAGCCTGCCATCTGAATAATTCATCGAAACGATCAAGCATCTGGAATTCACAAAACATGTCATTAACAGAAAAGAATTTCCCGGTTTGAGCCACAACAAGGCCCTAAAAAAATAAATACTGTCAACCAAACTGACTTCAAAAAGAGTTACAGAACACACTGTTACAAAAATAAATAAATAAATACAAACCATACGACAAACACTGGATGCAGCAACAGTCAGAATGACCATTTAATATCCAAAACAATCACAACTGTTGGAAAATCTCACTATGATACATACAACACAGCCTACATTAAAGCTAATATGGTGTTCTGTAACCAATTATGTTTAGTACAAGTTCCCTGCTTCTGCAAAGCACTGGAGGTAGTGCATACTTCTGTTTACTGCAGACCACACTTAACTCACATCCATGCAGACTGCTCCCTCATAAGCTTAGTAACACAATATTAAATTCCAATAGGGCTTGAAGTTTTCAGTTTTAACCGATACCCAAAAAAGCACCCCCGAAGACCTAGTTAGAAGATTGTGTTTTTTTGTAAAAAAACCAAAAACAAACAATAAACGTGTTTTTGCCAACGTATTTTAAATAATGTAAATCATGCACTACTCTTTCTACATAAAGAATATGGCTTTCAGGCGGGCAGTATGCAAAGACAGTGCAACTGACCAACCATACATTTTATGCATTACATAATATGCGTAATTCGCACCAATTGCTTAGCAACGGGCTTAATGACCATGAACCTAAATAAAACAAACACAGTGTTGCCAGTTCTTATGGCGTTGCGGTTTTATTCTGTGATGTACAGTTATGCTTCTACTAATGCATAGTAAAGTTGTTATTGTCTACAACGACTGCCTAATTATTATTAATATTATTACAACAGCTATATAAATATCAAACCTTAAGTCAGGAGTACCACAATTAATGTTTACTCTTAGGAAAATGTTTTAATAAATTCTTGTATGATGAGATGAATTACTACAGTACAGTCATACGATGGGCTGGGCAGAAGAAAAAACTAAAAATACATGAACTGTGATAGCTATGCGGGCAATAATGGGTGTAAAATGAAATCTGTTAAAAATGCAGCCAGAGTAATGTGTACATCCTCACTTCAACACAGTAAGTTAACATTTGTATATGTTCTAGTAATGCATTGCACTCCACAATAATGAAGCATACAGACTATTACAACTTAAGTTACAATTAAGTTTATGAAATAGAGCTAGGGTACCTAAAGCTCAAACTGTAAATCCACCAGCCTGATTTAAAACATTCTGTTTATTAAACGTGCGTGTCATCTATTCTATATAGCAATTTCTAATGTGCCTATATGTGAGAAGAGATATTCTGGTATATTTCTTATTGTATGTTGGCGTATCCATTTAAAACCAGGTTTCAAATCGATTTGGCATTTATAAAAAATAACACATTCATAGGATTACCTAGAACAGAGGTATTCCCATACTGTGGGCTGAAGCACATTCAGAAAGAGTTCCAATAGACCCTGACAGAGCAATGTTTTTCACTGCTGCTAGGTTCTGTGGATTATTTCAAAGCTATTCTAAAACTTTCTACCATGATGTACCTTTCACAGTTCTTGATATTTCTGCTCCTATACAAAATAAGAGCAGTGACCCCTACTTTACCTGCAAGAAGAAAGAGACGCTATGAAGGTCACACATTTGTATGACATGTTCAAAATTGTATTAGACATATATGTAATACATGACAGTGAAGTAAGGCCTTTCCAACCTATTTGTCTGATTTTTGAACAGATATCTGAACAGGACAATACCATATTCCCAGCACATGTAGACAATTGTCTAATTTGGCTGTACTTCTCTAATTAATCAATCATGTTGCTGGCTGTATTAATTTGATGGCAGTGTTTTGATTATATATTTATAGCCATTATTTAAATTGCACAACAAAGTGATCTAATAGGTTCTAAAAAAAAAGCTATAAATGCAGTGATCTATTAAAAAAAATCCTTATTTAAAATAGATAATCTTATTTAAAATATAAAACTAGCCGGATGTTATTTTATTATTAGTGTATGGTTGAGCATTTAATGTCATGGGTGATTTCCTGTCATATTTCAATCAGGCCTTGGTCAAAATTCGTAAATGTGTTCAATTACAACAACTTTGTCCAACAGACAGAGTAAGTACAGGAAGTGGAGATTAGTCTACATTGTATAACCGATCATTTAATCTTGCTCACCTTTAACAAATGTTAGTCAATTTAGTGCTCAAAAAAATGACACTGGCATTGGTAAGAACATTTTCTGTGAGCACACTTCTGTACCTAGTTGCCATTCAGTCCTGGGCTTCTCATGTTAAATATCAGACAAATACCGAAAGGTAGACGTTACGCTGACTAGATATTTGCTGCCCATCTTTGAGAGATGAGAGGGGAATGGATGGATATCTATATAGCTATACCTATATATATAAATAAATAGATATCATTCATATATTTTATATATATATATATATATATCTTCTCTCATGTACCAAAAGGTGCAAAATCCAAAAGGTAATGTAGACACACAAATGCAAATTCAGTTACCAGTAAATAGGCTATTTAAGGTTAATTTTAACATAACAAACTGAAATGTTTACATAACCCTGTGATTGCTATGAGGATTTTTAAAATACAAAAACAGCATTGTCTGAATTTTAATGCATAACTTTCCATTCCTAAAAAACTGATGCAAGCATACAAACTATGTTAGCTTTAAATGTGGTTTCTAATACGTTATTTATGCAACTACATGCTGTACAGACAAATAGCATGTGTAAGTTTCACTGCTCTTAAAACCAGTACCATCACACAGTCATTTAGAAGTAATATAATGAAATTCCCCATGGCAACAGCAGGATTTAACTTGCATCTTATGCTAAATAGTACACTAAACAACCAAATTAAAAGTGGTGGTTTCAGAATGGTTCAGGGCACTAATCTTCAACTGAACAATAGCCGCTCCACAAGTGCTAAAATGAACAATGCATTTTAGCAATCAAAGTGTGCACAACTAGATCACACATCTAATGCAACTGAGAATGGAAATTATTGTTTAGTTTTACACAAAATATGGCAGGGAGTTCGATTTATGATGTAGCCTTCCATTTCTGGATACTCCAGCTATTTACCATTAGAATTGAACTTGGGATGTTTGTTTAAACGTGTGGGTTAATTAAAAAAAAAAAAAAAAAAAAAAAAAAAAACACACAAGACAAAAAATGATCTTCCAAAATCCAACATAACTTTAATGTGGGTGGTATTTTGCTTCCTTGTCAGAGTACAAGCACTACTGAAGGTTTGACAACTTTGGCAGCCTTTTCTGTCCCTTGATCTTCACTCCCTGCTGCTGATGAAGCATGGGGTTATTGTTTACTAAAACTAAGGCATTGAAGATTGTCTCTAGAAAGATATAGCTACAAAAAAATGGGTAAAGGGTTGGATTGTTTTCAAAATATTAAAATGGCAGTTGACTTGCGGATTAGACCTGTGTAAAAGGCAGAGAAGGTGCTTGACAAACCAAATACAAACGCGCCAATGCTTTTGCGAAGAAATATACAAATACATTCACTTAGATAAATGCAAACAGCCTGTTAAATACAATTATGAAACATTTCGTTTAAAAACCCACTGCATGACATTAAGCTACTGAACTATATTGCCCAAAATTGCTTACTGGCACAAGAAACAAACAAAAAAAAAAACTATTTCACTCTTTTGTGTGGGTCTTTACAATGTTGCCAAGTAATGCATTTATTGGAAAACTAAATTTTGCCCCGACAAAGAGTATTGCACAAACCAATGTCTGAGTATAGTTCCTATAGTTTTGAAAGTTTGTAACACCGGGCGAGTAATTTTCACTGTACCGGTACTACACAGAACAGCAGCGCTGTCCACGACAGGACCACGTCAGGAGTACATTTCAGCACATCTAAATCAATGACTGAATTCGTCACCCACAAACAATGCAATTACCATATTAATCAAAGCCAATACCCGACTGGCAAACTGGCAATTACTATGTTGCGAGTTCTTCTAGTACCGGTAGACTTTTGTAATCTCTACTAGTCGTAGTCACATTGCATCTGTAAATAAACAGGAAACACATTCCCACCTCCATAACTCACACGTGTTCTATATATTTTTCAACCCTTTAACCACTCCTTGTTACCTGTGCCAAAATAAGTTTACGTATTTAGAAACAAGAATATACAAGTGTTTTTGGTATGTGTAACTGCTAAATGATAGGCCGCCTTACAAAACAAGCTTTCAGACCACGTCATTATTACACTTAAAGAGGAACACTGCAATACAATTAATGTGCGGAAAAAATACAACCATGACATTTAAGTAATATTACAAACACTCGTATTGTTGACAACTGCAGAGAGTTAGGTATGCAGGCTGAATCAGGTCCTGCTTGCAAACCTCTCTACCCATATGGAAGCTACCGCTTCATAACATGCAAGTTTCCAATTTCATACCACAAAAGCATTTTTACTGGAATGCTATGTAAACCTGTTCACGTAAATGAAACTATATTTCAATGCATTATCCAGCTCCTCTGGAGAAAGCAGGCCTTTCGGCTCTCTGGCTCCGCCTAGCTCCGGTTCTTTGCAAACGCACCAACACAAGGCCCAGCCCAAAGCAAAGAGAAAGTCAACGAAATGGCGGATTCGAGCCCAGTCACGTGATCCCTTTGTGCTTTGCAAATCGCCTCTATCAGAAAGAGCCAGCTACAACTGACCACAAACACACAATTTGCAACTAATATAATAATATTTTTCAGATTATGTCGTAAAATTCAGGTTAGCATGGACCGGGAGCTTTAAACTAAGCGTCTTTCTGGACAGAGGGAGAAATGGCGGCCATTTTGTGCAAGCTTGCGCAGACAAGATAGGGGCACCCCCCGTATAGTCAAAATCTGGACACATTTCTAAGCTTAGGTTTTTGGAGCTTTAAAACGTACCGATTCCTCTTCTTTCTCCATCCCAGTTGGCATCTGCGGCACTGCCCGGTTAATAGAGGCATATTCGTGCAGGTCGGGTAAGTCCTCGCAGCGGAAGACGGGTAATGGCTTGGAAGCGTCCAGCGCCCGTGCCCGAAACGACAATTTACTCATTTTTTATAATTCAAGATTCAGCATAAATCTATCCGATCCCCTAAAATTTAAAACTGTCCCGGCTTGAGTTATCATGGATAAGTCCTTGGCTTTCTCCAGTAGTAAATCACTATACTGGTTAAAAAAATATATATGGCGTTGCGAACGGAGCCGGGAAGGCCCGGATCTTGGTCGCTCTCTGTCGGTCTCTTTTTTCAGTCGCTCCGCTCTCTCTCTCTGGTTCAATACGCCATGGCCAACATGGCGGACATTAAAAACTCTTTAACTCTCCGCTCGCTCTTCGCGGCCCAACCCCCAGATCAGACAACAGCCATTCCCACGCGGTTCCGCGCGCGTGCGCGCTCCCGCCGCTCGGGGGGGCGGGGGGGGGGGCGCTCTCCAGCACGAAATAAATAGGAGAGGGGAACCCCCTCCCACCACCGACACCAAAAAAAAGAGGTGCGCGCTTCCCGACACGAAACAAAAACACATGCACGTCCCCGCTTCTGTCAGAGTGGAGACAGATTCGGGAAGGGAAGCCTGCAAACAAGCCGAGCAGCGCCCTTTCCCGCGTACAAAATAATAAAAACGTTTGCAGGGAGAAAACACCGTTTAATATCAACGACACCACTACACCAACGACATTTCCACGCATATGCGTTCTTCCCAATAAAATAAAATACACACCAAAAGTCATTTTAAATTGAATGGGAGAAATCTTTGTCAGCTAACTTAAGTATTTAATACAGCCAATAACCGGCAACAGTAGTTCTAGAATCATTAAGAAAACATCAATGACAAAAACATGCGCTCTGTGCTAGCTGGTTGTGGTAAGCGACAACACACACAATCCACTTCTGGTCCATCTGTCAGAGACAGTTAACCATGCATGTTACCTGTACTTCAGCATGCGCGGTTAGAAGTCACACTTCAAATGCACAGATAGAGCAACTCAACGATAGATAATGTCATGTCATGCCATTTTCCAAACTTTGAAAATGTCGCCCTCTTCCGAATACAAACGCAATTGCCTATATTAATACACTACAGCCGTTTCATGCAGAATGCAATAAAGCCAAGGGTATTTTACCTTTCCAGTGGACACACCGCATAAGACGGTGTAAAATTACAAAGAATCACCGGTACGTTCGCCATTAAACTGGCAGTGAATCCTGCTTTTTGCTTCTATTGTGCAATGTTGATTTTTGTCCTACAATTCTTTCAGTGATCAAAAGTATTTTCGAAGCCTAGAATAACAAGCCTGTGAAAGCGGTATTCCGTCAATTTGTCACGCACTTTATCACCAACAATTCATCACAAACCCCTGTGAAAGCATATTCTTAAATACCAGGGAGCAACACTATTTCTGCGTCAACTCCCTTTGCACCTGCTTAACCCATTAAGTGCCACTGTCCTCATTTACTTTGTAATTTGTTGGAGTATTTTTAACAGGCTTACCAGGTTTATTTTGAATTCTCTTTAACTACATTGTTACGATAACTTAAAAAATAAAAATAAACAAGTGAAGTCTAACTGTAATGTATCAATGACATAAATACAGCTTGTGTTCTGATTTTTCCAATAGAAATTAATTGGTAGTTAATGGGTTAAAATAGGGCCCAGTCTTCCAGTTTAACTTGGGGTTTGTTTATCCAAGTCTAGCTTCACAAAATTAGTGTCACCTGCAGCTATCTGGAGTCAAATGTACCATCCCATGAAGCATTCTGCCTTGCATTAAAATTAGTGCCGGTAACCCAAACTGAGCACTTAATCGCTCACACAGCCTGACATGAGCAAGCGAGACCCGCAGGAGATCGATTACATCTCTGTTTCAATTTGAGATTGAGTTACAGCATATCTTGCAGCTCAATCCATATCATGACAAGGGCTCGAGTGAAAACAAGGCAAAACTAGAGACTCTCTCCATGAACCTTTTCATCACTGCAATACCACCTCCTACCAACATTGTGAAAAAAAGAATGTGCCACTCTGCAGCTCTACTCATAATAATACTAATATGCTACCTAGACAACAACTAGGTGGGCAGTGTAGCAGTGTGAATACTCATGAATATTGTACATACTTGGCTTTAGTTCTGGACACCCTCTATGTACAAAATTAAACAGAGCACACTTTTAAAACATTTAAACTAAAATGCAAACGTCAGCTATTTCACATGCATTGGAAGAGACCCCCCCCCCCCCTGTACAGTTTAGAAAGGGTATTATCACCTTGGATTCTACAACATCACTACTGTTTGTTCAGCAGTTTTTTTATTTATTTTAATCCAAGGCGTTGATGCATGTTATCTAAATGTATCAATCTTGCAACCAAGTGGCTTAAACAATTTTTCACGTACCAAGGAATCTCAATCTGTATTCATGATACCTTAATTGCAGCAAGAGCCCAGTTTAAAAGGCTAGTTGCACTAGTCAAGTACTTGCACAGGCAGCTTCATTTGATAAAAGATAACATGAAAAGAACATTTTAAAAAGCAGCATCACGAGAAACATTAACAGCTCAATAAAGTACATTCTGAACTCTGAAGCAGTTAGCCAACTCCTTGGCTTGCTTTGTTATTTAACTGAAACCAGTCACTGGAAACACACCAAGAAAACCTTACAAATGTATTTGAAACTTGCAAATAAATAAATAAATAAATAAATAAACAAACAAACCACACTTACCAGAGGCTTGTTTCAGCAATCTTGCCCGAGATTGTTTCAAGTACAAATCCAAGGCATCAAGAGCTTCACAGTCATCCAATACCAGTTTTAATATCCATTTAAAACACTTTCCAACTGAAGACCTGAAAATATAAAAACAAGTGAACAGGAGGAGTGAATAATAAATCTCTTTGGAGTCAAGCAACCTCATGTTTACCGGCGCTTAAGCAAACACTGAAAAGTTGTAAAAAAACATTTGTTGTTGTCCCCCCCCCCCCCCCCCCCCCCCCCAACTTAAAGACAATTAACTATACTACATAAAACATATCAAACCCAACTGGAAATCTATTCACTAATCTGAAGCTGGATGCCAATCTTAGATGATGGAGCGATCCTGTTCAGTTCCGAGCAGGCATTACACTGGCATATCAGCAACTGCCATCTTCTGTTCAGTATACTGGTACTCTTACTACAAATGACATTCGTCATCCATTTCAATTTAAATGAAAACAATACTGTAGAGAGTCTGCCACCTTTGAAGAACATATACAAAAACTAGTAACCCAGCTTCACACTGTGGTATGCAAAGCAGCTGGTGCCAAGCAGCTGGGAGAAAAAAAGTCAGTAGAGCCAACAGCATAGACATCTCGGCCGACCACAGTTCTAACTGTCGTAGCTGCAAAAAAACCAAAAACAAAACACGCTTGTCTATAGATCTCAGCAAGGCCCAGAAAAAAATGTTTGAACAAACATTGCTTCAGATGTACTGTACAAGGAAGGAAGACTAAAACATGCGAGTACTTAATGCATCTCCCCAGTCATTTTACTTTTTACTCTTCATGTTTGCACAAATGAACCAAAAGTAATTTACACAAGACATGCATTTAAAAAAAGGAACTTGGTGTACATACACCCATCATATGGTGCAGCCTCCAACAAGGAATCAGTTATGAAAAAAATAGGTCAGCAATTCCACATTTACCTTATGTAAAGTAATAACGTGCACAAAGCACACCCCCGAGAATCTAGCATCCGACCCAAAATTTCTGCTCTTCTACAGCTGCAGAGGCTCAGTAATACAAAGGGTGAGACTTCCTGCACCTGGCTGTCAATGTAAGTGAAGATTACAGATACAAGTATGGCATCTGATTTTACGTTAAAAACAAAAAAAAAAAAAAACTGTATTGCCTTCTGTGTAATCTACAGTACATCCGTCTAGATTACTGTACTCTGTCTCATAGCTCCCCATCTTTCCCATAGTCGCTACTGGGTAGCTAAGGGGGCCCGTCTGATCACTCAGAACTATCTGAAGGCTCTAGTGTTCCTGTCTGGAAGCTGTTCATTAACTACAACCCAGAACCTCTTATATAACAACAAAACAGGAATATTACAAATAACTACCAAAGTATTTCATCTCCTGACTAAACTGAAAATCTAATCCCTAACTGTAAACACACAGTCATAAATAAGGTAGGCTTTCCCATAGGATGAAGGGCAAGAACAACAACATGTATTTTCATGTTAGGCCAATAGCTCTTCACCGTGAAATTCACACGCAGCCCATTGTCAGCCAGTGTCTTAATGATGTTTATGAACATTAGTTCATCTACACTAGGCCTCACTGGCTCCAGAGAATCTGAGCTGACAATGAATATAGCATCTCAAGAGTCACAATAAACTGAAAGCAACTCACAGCAAAGCAACCTGTATTCAAAACGGCATTCGCACTCAAGCTTATTCTGTCATCATACCAACCACAGTGTGACCCAAGCAAGCCAAAACAACCAAAAAAGAACAGAATTCAGCTGCACTGATGCAGGGGTTGATTTGAATGATCCAGACAGTAGCGTTTCCAAGGACCACCGCCATTACACTTCTAACCCGGTTTTTTCAAAGAACTCATTCCTGATTTGACACTTGTACAAATACCGAGACAGACGATTACACTCGGAATGAATGGTGATGAAGCGTTTATTTTATTGTTACCACACGCAGGACCACTGCTTACTAAATCTCTTGGTATCTGAATGGATGAACACCATTTTAAAACAAGCAAACCATTAGCATCCCAACATATCTATTTCCTGCTATTGCAGCATATCTATGTTGGATATTTCTTCTTTATTTGATTCCAACATATATTTCTGCAAATGGTAACTACCAAGACTGGTAGCATATTTAAAATCACTGGGGATGTTAAAGGACCTCAATGGATTCTGCAGCAACAACCTTAAGTATATTAAAAAAAAAAGCCACTCCAACCATCTGTCCCATGCCTGTCAGCGCTTCAATTGCTCTGGCCACAAAGGAACTGCGTCATCACCTAGCAGGGAAGCGTGTGCTGGATAAGAAGCCGACAGAAGAACAGAGCTGCACATTTCAAGCTTTTCACTACTGCTGGAAATGAGGCGTAAGATATGCAGTTCTCCATTTAGATGCAAAGACTGAAGTGGCAGCACTAGCAGGGATAGAAGAAAGAGCAAATGTCCCACCCAGTTGTCTTGCATTAGTAGTAAACAGATATGTGCACATTTGTACAGGGAGGGATACCAACATATTTAATATGCAAGAGGTCCTGGTGGGGTGAAAGTGGTGAAGACATCAGAACCAGAGGAACTGGAGCACTGAAGCACCCCTCTCCAGTCACTCTGCTTTTACTCTTCTGTCCCAGCACTTGGGAGAGTACTGTACGCTATCGCTGCCGTTATTCTTATTGGGGCATATTCCTTTTGAGTCCCTTGGGCATGAGACGCAATTAAAATAACAATGAATTGATATGAATTGAACATGAACACCTGAAAGTTTTCCAGTGCTTGAATGAGCCGTGGGAATCTCCCCCTCCACTCAGAGGTATGCAGCCATGGATCTGCTTTGATCCCACTAATGAGGAAGATCATTCTGACGAGCAGAATACAGGGTGGTTAGAGGCAGTAAGCGAGTTCACTGCACACTATTTAGAGAGTGTGGATATGGTGTTAGTTACATAGTCTGGGATTACATTTTAATTAACAGTGACCGATAGGGCATTTATCCAGTAAACCTCACATGTTACCTAACCATTCTTCGATCTCACATTTTCCTATATGAAAGAAGCACATAACGTTAAATGTGCAATTGATTTTTTAATGATGTTTTCTTTTATTTCATATCTTTTCCGTTCTGTGCTGCCCCTTGAAGGAACGCATCAGGCACATGCGAGTTGCTTCTGGTAGTTTGTGTCCAAACAAATTACCATAACAAATAAAATCCACCTTTACTATAACGTGTGCATTTTCCACAAGGAAAATCTGATATTAATGAAATTCTAGCAATATAGGGTATATTAGGTACAATTTACCACCATGTACTTTAACCCTTTCAGTCCTTATCTTAGCGCTGTATGTTAACATATGCAATCAGAAATCCCGTTGCAACCTTACGGGACTCCTGCTGTAGAATCCCAGTCTCATGTAGTATAGAAGTAAGAATAAATGAATGTTTGTCCTGTTGTCAGGTATTCTCAATAAAGGAGTTTATTCTTCAGGACAAAGGTTTATGGAAGATAGCTGCATCACAATTCAAATGTAAACCAATCCTTAGTGTAACTATGGCAAAGTTCAGAGTCCAGTCTAACCACTGCCAGGCCCCATAGCCATCATTCTTCAGAAGCGATGCATTAATAGTCTCAATCAGCTTCTGCTTGTGCATCCTACACACACCAAGGGGGTGAGGTAGAATCTCAGAATCAATGTTATACAGGTTTGCCATTGCTAAGCAGCATTACTTTATCTTTATCTTGTGATGTTTTATCTATTTACACAGGTCAAAGTTCAACTCTTTTTTTTTTTTTTTTTTTTTTTTTTTTTGTTTTACAATGACTGAGCTGTGTAGGTAGTTTGCAGTGGGGCCCAGCTGTAAAAACAAAGGGATATCAAAAAAGCACAAGAGCAGCACACTGCAATGCTTTATGGACCATGCCTCCAGCAGTATGTTTAGAAGGCACTGGGGCTTTATCTAGTACTACATTTCATTAAGATTTTAGAATTTCTCAGTCAGGTTTGAATCAGTAATTTAACTGCCTAGGTTATTCTTTCCTGTTTTTTTTTTTTTTTTTTTTTTCTCCTGATTTTCTCTCCAATTTATAATGTCCAATTGTATTTCCCCAAGAAATACATCAGGAAGAAAGACCACATATTGAGGATATATGGAGTTTTAAACTCACCAAGACAGGATGGTTGAACAGAAACAAAAACATTTCAAAGTGAATCTAAATTCATGGTTAAATGTGGCACTGTTACTCTCGGTCAGGAAGGCATGTGTGGGTGGTTCAGACATTTGGATATGTGCACATTTACCACAAGAAATGATGCAATCTTGTTATTTTATGCAATATGCACCAAGCTTATTACAAACACTAAGATAGCAACAAAATAGCAAAACTGTGGGGTTTTTTGCAACAGCTGTGAAAATAAATGCAACTAAAAAAAGAAGTTTTACATATGTGTGTCCTGCATCGGCTGTTGCACCTAGTATTGGACAAGGAACATTGCAATTAGCAGTATTCTGTTAAAATGAGCTTCTCACAGTGGCAATAAATTACTTCAACTGAAGTCACTGTAAAGCCCGAGACAGACAGGTGTGGTGCAGTAGTGCTAGTCTGCACCAGGACACACAGAAGCGGTATCCACTTCGCGGTACAGAGGTGTCAGCACTGCACTGTAGGCTATGTACTTGAATATAAATTTACATATATGGACAAAAGTTTAGCATCACCTAGTAGAATATGAGGATGCAAACAATTTTAAAAAATAATTTAAAAAAAAACACAAAAAAACCCTATATGAACATAATTTCGACATTTTATTTATCATGCAATCGAAGAAACTACAACATGGTATCTCAAGTGTCTACCGCAAACTACAATAATAGTACAGTATTTCATGTTAGATTTCGAAATGTCACATTTTTCAATTTCCGGAAAACTTAAGAGAGATGTAATTTTAACATGTCAATGTAACATTATTAATTCTATAAGGCGTGATGTAAAACTTTTGGTCATAGCTGTAATGCCCCCCTATAATCTACTAAATAAAAACACTGGTTTGTTTTTCTGTCATCTATATATGCAGGTGTATGAAAGAAGTGATCTGAGCTTAGCAAAGAAACATACAGTATGTTGCTGATAGTAAGCAGTCTACTACTAAAGTGATAGAAAATATATCCTTTTACAGCCAGTTATTTAGTAAAAATAGTGAACTACAGAAATAATAAAAAAAGGCAGGAAGGATGCATATAAAGGGCGATGCATAAAATACTGACTTGTCTGTCCTTTTATAAAATATGGGAGGAATCAAACATTTCAGGGTGCTTGGACACCTCCGTAGACAACAGTTTCATTCATAATGTAGCACGCAGTAGCCAGAAGAAAATCGCCCTGGTTTCGATTTGAATGGCACCACGGGACTAGCAGTATCGTCCCATGCTGATCTGTCCAACACCATATGAAAGCAACAGCAGCAATACAGGCAGCAAAATGCCTCGCGTGTCATGCTGTGCAGTGCCTGTCTGTCCCGGGCTTTAGTCAAACTGTTCAACAGCTTTCATTTGAAGCCAATCACAATGTCCCTTGTAAGGAATTGGAAACTGATTTAAAAATGAATTGCAAGTGAAAAACAGGAATGAACCCCAATGCTGTTTAATTGGATAAGGGCCTGTGTAAAAGTGACACACAGCTTTTCTAGTTTTAAACATGTTCTGGTCATTTGTTATGGTGTTCATCACCAGCATGCTTAATGCAAAATACAGTAGATCTCCACCTACTTTTCTATTAGAATATACCAGATCAAACACAGTATTACTGTGGATTCATGTCTCTGCAGCCCTGTCATGCACATAGTGCCCTACAAAAATCTCACGAGCCCACACTGGCAGCAGGGTGCATTACCGCCATCCCAGCCAGCTGCCATCTTAAAGACAAAAGCTCAGTGACACATGATGCCCCCAGGCCCATGCAGAGTAATTCCAAACACTGCTCTATGCATTGGTCTGGAGTAGGAACTGAGCTGAACAAAATGATGCAAGAATACTGGGAAGATCAAATAGTTGATTTGAACCCTATATTGACAAAAGCTGTTCTCAGGCGATGCAGAAGATTTTTTTTTTTTTTTACTAGAATACTGTAAATCAGATGGGTGGGTAACTTTTTAAAAAAAATGTATTCATATCCAATTTTTTTACCCCGGTTTTCTCCCCAATTTAGTGTGCCCAATTATTATCTCACCGCTCACAACCCCCCTGCCGACCCGGGGAACAGAGGCTGGAGCACCATTGATAATCTGCAGTGGCCAGCCCAGAGCCCCAACTTAAACCCAATCAAACCACTGGCACGTCTTGGAACAGCCCATGATCCTCTGGTGAACTGGCACTTGCTCTGACAGGAATGATGCAACACTACACCTGATATCTAAAAATCTCACAGGGTCAGAGCTCTGACTGTTACCAAAGAATAATTAACACCCTACTAGAAATCAAATAAACTGCTGTGAAATAACAATCTTACATATTTCTTTACTGGTGATATTGTGCACATCGTTTTTGTGTACAGTATATTCCTTATTCTAATTAAAATGTGTATGCTTGAACTGCATGTCTACGTTTTATCTTCATTTCAGGTTACCCAGTGTTATTATACTTACAGTCAAACCTGCTCATGCGACCACCTTTATTTAGCGACCACCTGGTCTAAGTGACCACTTTAAAATTCCTCCCAATTATATTTGTGCTTTTATTGAACTGTATTAAGCGACCACCTGTCTAACGTGACCAGCAGCCACAATTCTGACCCAGCAATGGACTCAAACCTGTATTAAGCATCCTTACAAAGGGCTATTGTTATAAGACAAACATGGTTTTAAATGGTACTTCCTAAATTCAAAGGAATACGGTAACCATTCTCCGTAATTAATAGAACTACAGCGCTCTCTTGTAAAGGAAGAGAGAAAACGTGGAGAAACAAAACGGTCCTCCTTAACTTGTAAAGATAGTAAGTACCAGAAAAACTGTTGAAAAATGCGGCACTAGAAAGACGCAGATACAGCATTTCGAAACGGAAAGAACTAGGGCTTGAAGTTTTAGGTTTTTATTTTTGTTCACATGAGCCGATTCAATATCTTAATTAAATTATTAATTACTAAACAAAGTCGCTTCTTTTTACTTGATGTCCTGATTCTGTTTCACCTTCTTCATTATTCGAACACAAGAGCAAGCAATGACATGAATCACTTCCCCCAGATGCTACTTTCGTTCTCGCACTTGCCTGGGAACAAGGTAGCTTCCAATGGGTTTGCTTTGCGTTGTTCTTTCCCGCTAATTTAACAGAATGTTCTCATAATTATCAGGTAGCGGCTTAAGACTTAAAAGGAAAACCGTTAAAAGGGAAATAAACACTGAAAAATTCAAGGAGGTAATTGAAAAAGATCTTCTGCTTATGCTGGCATTGGTTTCAGGATGCAATGAATCAACATTACCTGAAAGGCAGACACAAGCATTGACATTTGCAAAGGATTTAAAACACTGTGTGGCCTGAGACAGGCAAGCACTCACTACTTTCACAAAACAATTTGTTTTGTAAAGGCAGTAGAATGTTATTAAATTACATACTTCCTTTTGTTCACATTACATCTTCTGGCTTTTACAGTGTATGTAAGACATACATAATTACAGGAAAGCATGTCAGAGGCATAAAAGTTACGGGCCCTCTTAAGAGACCACCTGTGTTAAGTGATCACTATTAGACTGACCCTTGAGTGGTCTCTTAATACAGGTTTGACTGTACATCTTTTGGCCTAAAGAAAGAAAATCAATTTAAACAAACAAAAGAAAACCATCTCGCTGGCATCCAATGCCCTCTCACACCACTGGGTGGCTACTAAATTCATCATTTCAACTCGGATCTCCCCCCCCCAGCAACATATATTTACCATCTGCTACTACTGCTTGGCACCCCTTCTGGATGTTTTTCATTGGCGTGTGGTCACATTCCATATTAAGGCTGGGGTGATGCATCGATTTATCACAATTGCTTGATCACCATCGATGGTCACGCATGTGCATTGTTTGTTTTGTCTATGTTTGTGTGCACATGCTAGAATTTTTGCACTACGCACATTCAAACTCCATTCAAAAACTTAAGGCAATTGTATTTGGGTTAATTTTATACCACCAGAATGAATGGTGGAAAAACAACCAAGATTGCTTTCCAAAAGTAGCCCAGGTGAGTTTACCCGAGATTTTTTATAGGAAATGATCTGATAAGCAATTATTCAATAATCCTCCCCTGAATACCAGCCTAAGCTTCCGAATCATTTTTCAGCTTCCGTTTATAAATAACCAGCCTTTCCAGCGAAGCGACCCTGGCATTGCTACACATTGCGGGTGTATTGGTAGGGGTGGGCAACAGTAAAATACCCACGATTCCTTGCGAGCTGCCTCTGCCTGGCCATGTTTACTCATTCACAGCAGCCAGCCACACAGGGTGGCAGATTCTGCAAGGAGATCACATCTCACCCCTCTAAAGAGACAGGAGATACAGCAGAAAGGTACTTCTAAATTATCCTGTCAGAAGAAACTAAATCAAAGCCCTGCCCAGGCCTATATGGAAACAGTCACTGGTGACAGTCCAACTCCACAGTCCTTATCGAAGCTCTTTATGTACAGCGGTCTTTCTGCCCTGACACGGTAATTTCATGGTACCTCTCGGCTGGCTGCAGAGCACCCCCATTCACTTTCATTTATGAAGAGAGAGCTTTATTATGTTGCTGAAAGTGAGCACAAAACAACTGAGGCAATGTTTTTCTCCATGCCAAGAATGAGTTTCCATAGTGTATTTACAGTGACTATCTTCATTTAACTAGAGAAACTCTAAAAAGGAACTGTACAGACAGACTGTCTCAAGGTTTTTCTCATTGCACTGTATGTAGTTTGCTGCTCCAGGGAACTGGCTATTTCATGCAGGTCCTCATTTTCTTTGCCGATACATAAAATCGCCAAAAAGAATTGCATTTGATAATTCACTCTTTTTCTTCTCTTGAACCAAAGGTCTTTGAACGACATTTCAGTTGGGTTTTCTGGGTAAACTGGGTGGATTGGGTGTATCTGTTTTTAATGTATAATAAAAATAGACCAAAAGCAATGTCATTCTCCACTGCTAGTAGAAAACAGGTAGGAGTTCAGTAGTGTCTGGCTAAGAAACACCCCTCGGGAAGCAAGCAGGAGTGTTCTTTAAGATACAGCTGACCACCACACACAACATGAATCAATCAAGTGTATGTTAACAAACTATAACAAAGCACGACAAACAGCAGCGCATTTCACCGTATGTTTACATGCTACTTTGTAGCGATTAAGTGCATTCGTGGAAATAAAAATACTAAACGAGGCAATGATATGATGGCGGTTCTGGAAAGATTGAATAAACCCATCAGTGTGCCTCAAGACACTCTCAATGACAAGTCAATGAAATAAACGATTTGAATTTAAGTTTGATAATGAGGAGTCATCAGATTACAAAATTGTACTGTACCAAATCGCTAGCGGTATGTAAACTGTGTTCTTTTAAGCAGAGCATTTACAAAGGGAAAAATGTGTTTCACCACAAGGGTGTTCTCTTGGGAGATGCTCCTATACGTGGAGACTACTGTACCATGTACAGTAGTATGTAGTATGTACAAATTTCAGCAATTAAGACAGACAGCCTCTGAATACCTCTAGATTTTGATATTCAAAGTGGCGCTACTCAGCCCTTACTAAGTTTAATCACAATTAGTTAAGCAGTTCTCAATATTTTAAAATCCTGCAACATAGGCCTCAAAAATGTTCATAGGGAATAAAAAAATCACGCAACAGAGTATAACACGTCAATATAATGCATCAATTCGGTTTCCAATTAAAAATCCACTACATGGTTATTACCAACTTGGTGGGAACAGTTGTTGACCCAACCAACAGTATATGGGCACCACAAACTTTGTTCTTTTGCATTCCGCAACATGGGCCCACATAAAATCAAAATTTGTATTGTACTGTGGAGGACAAAAAAATTGCTGAGGAATGACCATATCTCTATCTATCTATCTGGTTACAACTAGCCAGGTGTGGGGCTTCTGTTTATAACTAAAGAAGGGTAACAACATTTCAAAAGGTGAGGTTAATAAACGACTGGACAGTCTATTCCTAACACTCTAAAATAAATACAATAAATAAACAAATAAATGCTTGGTTATTAACAGGGCTTTTTTAACTGGTATTTTTGAAGCAACCAGACTACACACACGTACGTAGGTACATATATATATATATATATATATATATATATATATATATATATATATATATATATATATATATTATATATATATATATATACACACACATACATACATACATACATACATACACAACTAATAGTTTGAATACCCATATTCTGAAGCCATAATAATAAAAGAAACACAGCACTTACTTTAGAGTTAATCATTTGAGACTCTTATTTCATTGACGAAGGGCAGCCAGTGCCATGTGTACCCCATTTAGACCTGGATTTCTAAAAAACGAAACTGAACGGTTGACACACTGTAAACCCCGCCTCTTCTAAAGCCTGTATCAACTGCAATTAGATCATAAGAATCAGATAGACCTGGGGGGGACATCTCTGTCAATACAGTACTGCGAGAACAAAAACACAACACAACACAATCACACTAAACGTTAAAAACAGATTTCCAAGCCGCATCCAGGTCCCATCTACACAATAGTTTAGTTTAATAACGCCACGTCCCGCTTTTTGCTATTTTAATAAAATGGCCAAAATAAAGAAATCTGTAACTACACTACAGCGCCACCATCACAGATCGATGCTAACAAAAAAAGATTTTCGACCGTGCGCAAAAAAAAAAAATCCTACATAAAACAGAGAAAGCCACCCGACCTGCCTTTCTAGAAGCAGATTGCTAATAACCGAGATTCTAAATCTTATTCTTTAGCAACATTTCTAAAGCAGAACTAGAACAAACACAGCACTAGCCAGCATTCAGTTACAGCCATAACTTAATCAGCCGTGCTAAATATGTCAACCTCCTCCTTCTTTCACAAGCAGGGCAGCCTTTTTTTTTTTTTTTTTTTTTTTTTAAATACATGCAATCAAGTTTGAAAATAAAATTAAAAAAAAAAAAAAACCTACTACCGCGTCTCTCGAATAGGTCTATATGAAATCTGCGATTTAGCTTTCTTATGAATGAAAAAATAAGAGAGTACTTATATCTGAAACAGTGCAAAGTAAGCTTTTTGCGTTCCTGGCATTATCACATTTCATCTGGGGGAAAAAAAAAGTGCAACAAAAAAATCCAATGAAGTTTGTTTTTTCGTTTTCGCGATATCACAACAGGATTGTAACGCTATCAATTCAAATGTGTTTTTTTTTTAAGTACAGTAAATAAGCTTACCTTGAAAATACCACGGCGCAAAAAAATAATTACTTTGTTTCAACATTTGCCAGGAATCAACGATTGACGCGATAATATGGGCGGAATTTACAGACCAAAGCAAAGGCAATCGTCTAATTTAATTTATTAATATATAATTATGATTCTCAGAAATGCTGAGTAAATAGTTGAGAAATGTAGTTATAAAAATAACAAACTTACCAGCAATCCATGGTGCTGATGACAGGACTCTTCAGCACGATCACTAAAATATATGCTGTACAGTTGGATTTTAACAAACAACAAACGCCATGCAGTAAAATTATTTCTAAACATTTTTAATCCGCTGATTTGTCTTATAAATTAAACAAATTTGTTGTTTCCTACGATCGACGCATTTGTATTTCTTTTTTTGTTGCAAGATCCGTAAGCCGTTACGCTGATGACAAAAAAATAAAAAAAAATAAGAGCTTTATTTGAAGAAGATTAAAAGCTGACCAAGCTAGCAGAAGACTCTGGGGTTAACAACTTTGCAACGGCACACAGACGCTTTGTGATTGGATGACGAGGGGCACCAATCACCTGTAGAGAGCTCGGGGTTGATGATCTCACACACAACATAGGAAGTTCCATGGTGTAAATCGGAATCGGAAATCGGAAGGCAGCAGCAGCAGCAGCACGATTTGCTAGGATTGTCAACATTGATCCGGTTTAATGTTTATTCATTTGCTTTGTGACTATTCAAACTGCGATCCTCATTATAGAATGACGTGCATTTGTGTGTTACACGTACTCAGACATCTCATTAAGAGTTTTGTTGTGGTAATATTTTAAAACCCAAACCTAGTAATATTAATTATGTCAGACCATGCAGACTGCCATACTCTTGGCTGGAGAGACGCGCTCCCTTTACTTCAAATATTTTACTTATTTGAAAAAAATAAATAAATGAATAAAGTGGTCGTCGTGTATTGAAGTTAATTTAACCAAATGCCATCGTATTTTGAAATAGTCTGTTTGTAGGCCAAGTTACCATGTGGCAATAATAATATATAAAAATGTGTTCATTGTTAAAGTTATAATGTTATTATATTTCAGTGGCGCCACATGTGTGATATTGTACTGCATGGTCTATGATGTTTCTCAATCAGAAAGGCAATTACGGTCTAGTAACCCTTTCAGTATAAATAAATAGTGTACATGTGTTAAACTGTGTCATGTGTACTTTGTGATTTATTTGGGATGTGTGGGGTTGAAAGCAGTCTGAAATTGATCCTGTTTATTTCTTTGAAATGCTGCACTGGGACTTTGAGTTTGGAATGCTGAGAGAATTTTCACCCCAGCCCAACTGCACGGATAGAAGAATTGACATTATTCTATTCAAGTGACACTCAACAAAGCAAAGGGGGCAGTGTATGTGGCTTTATATCTCACCTTAACAAAACAACAAATCCCATTAACAGAACAACATAGTCTAGTGTGTTATAGAACAACATAGTCTAGTGTGTGACAGAACAACATAGTTCATAGCAGACTTAAAGGGTGGCCGGCAGACCAGGCCACATGTCAGCTGTTCAGCTGGATCTCAATGGTAGGCGGGGTCACCTTCACTTTATCAGTAAATCCAGCCCTTATCTTTCTTATCTCTATGATTTATAGATGAGTTTAGCCTGGTCCTTGATGCCCCCCCCCCCCATCCACTGCTGACAAAACCTGAGACTCTGCTTGTAGCCCCCCCTTCAAATTTGAATAGAAGAAAAAAATAATGCTATTGAACTAGACATAAACCAGAGCAAACATGAGCAAATAACACAACAAATAAATAAAAAGATGCACAAAGGACTAGTGTAAAGAAGTCGGCATTCCAGAATAGGACTGCTTCATAATTCCTCTTAGACTTGAACTTACATTAAAGACCCAAAGCACAGCTTGATTAGTAGGGAAGATAAAATAACAGTTTCGGTATAGAATCTAGCATAGCTCAACTGCTATAAAATAGCTGCTACTGCTGTTTAGGGTTATTGATTGGTGTAGAGGTGAAGAGTGTGCTGTTGCTATTTCAGTATCGACTTAATCCTGAGTTGCACAAGTGACAGCATTCCCTCAGACGTGTGCTCTCACAACAGCTGCAAATTGAGAGCTATCACTTTGAGGAGAAGTGAATGGTCATAGTTAATGTAGAATTGGATAAGTGGTATTTAACCCTAGATGTCATTCAGCAAGCACGTGAGGTGTTAGTATCACGATAAAGTATATTTAAATGACTGATTTACAGTATGTGGAATAACTTCATGACACTTTCAAGAGCTTCTACCCTCATGGGTACATACTGTGAGAAAGCCTTCACTATTGCACCACTGTTTACAAAGCATAGACAGTTCTAAATAACTTTTGCAGAAAGATTTGTACACTAGGTTTCTTCAAACTTAGACAAGCTACTCTTGATATACATGTAAAAATGTAAGTGTGATATACAGATATATAGCTGGATGGTGGTACAGAGAGAGGACTGTGTTAAATGAAACTGCATAGCTCTGTCATAACAAAACATTAGTAATGTTATAAATATGTATGGAAATAAGAAGCAGATATCAGTGGGTTACTGTTCTAGTTCATTTATTTATTTAATCCCGTTTAGCTACAGTAGAAAAAAAAACAAAAAACAAACATCGTTTAACCTGTATTATTGTTGTTTTCATTCATGAATAATGCAGCTCCCTGGTAGCAAGTCTTGATGATTTGCTTCTTGCCTCATTACATTTAATACAGAATGCCAAGCTATAACTGATTATTACCCTTTGACCGAACATTAAACATCAGAAAGCATTGATGACGTCCACGTAACTGCCTGTTCTAATTGATTGGGCCCAAAGTCTCAGACCCACTTTGTGCTACTGCTGTGGAAAACATTTATCAAAGAGCAATGGAACTTGAAAGGTGCAGAAACTAATCAGTGGGCCATAGAGTGCCAGGACCATGAGAATAGGAGTGCTGCCTGTGAAGGCCACTGCACACTAGATCAGTTTCTTTACCAACAACAAATACTCATTGAACAAAATGAAAGTCATTGGACTGGACAAACTCAGATGGGCAAAATGGGCTTATGAAGCCAAATAATTTAGATTTGATCCAATTTTATGAGTCTGTTGTGCAATGACGCTAGGAAATTGTTGATGTCACTTCTTTATTTTTATTTTTCGCAGACCCATTGCCAACAGTGACTGTTCTAAGCATTGTCATCATAGCACCTTAAAATAGTATTTTATTGTATTTTGCTTATTTATTTAACCAGGAGATTTACCCATTAAGACTGAAGCCTACTTTACAAGGTAAACAATTACAAAAAGACAATTGCAATTTATAAAAATAATTGCAAGTACAAACACAGTAAAAACATGAGTGGTTTAAACTTAATCAACAGCAAGCACATATGAAAGAATAGAACAAATAAGACCTCTGCTTGTTAAGGTGGAGTGAAGGAGAAGCATTGGCAGGAGGCTCTAAGATATTCCCAAATACGATCTTTAAAACCACAGAAGGAAAGATTATCAAATTCCTACTATGATGGAAACAGTTCCATGTCTTTGAGTGTTGAATAGATGGGTCTGTTTTTTTTCTGTCTCTTTATCTTTGGTAAATGTAAAATAAGGGCAAGATTCAGGCTGGTTATTATACGGTCTGAGGCAAAGAACTGTATCATTTCAGGTCCTGCCAAAAAACATGTTGAAAGTCAATGGAGCTTGACAGCTGAAAATAAAACTGCCAAAGCCTCATCAAGGATATTTGAAATGCTGCTTAATTTGACCATTTGTCCCAAGGAGGGATTCCATAAGCAATTTTCACACGAACACACAACACTTATTGATGGACAACATCCTTCAGTTGCAGTTGCTTTTTTCCCGCAGAAGCAGCGCAAGTAGAAAAGCTTTATAAGATTTGTTTTTATAATTTACATACAACTACACCCCCCCCTTTAGAACAGATGAGCCATTTAAATCTGTATATTACAAATGTTCTTATAAATTTGTGAAGGTCTTTAATTAGGTTTAATTTCCAGTGGGGTTAGTTGTTGCCACAGATTTGGAAACGAAAAGCACGTTTGTCTAAGGAGGACATTCTGTTAAGAGAATAATCCTACCAGATCTGTGCATTCACGTTAGCTTTTCTAATTAGGGCTATAACAGATGACAGTGTCCTTCCATCAAAGGTCTTGCGAGGGATAAGCACAATCTTCTAATTAATTAACTGCATTTGATAGGCTACCAACAGTGAGATCCACTAGGTAAGCAGCATTTCAAATACGGCTGTTCTGTTTCTCCGTTGCACAACAGCTCTTGTACTGCAAAGCAGATTTTCTAAAACAATGACTATGAGACAAACAAGGCCAATATGCCCAGATCTCTTGTGATTTACTGTACCTCCGTTCTCTCTGCAATTCACTATTTCACAAAGCTTTACCTCATGACTTATTGGACGTGGTCTTTATATCATCAACGTATTTATAACTTTTCTTTTAGCAGTTTAATACCCTGCTATGTGTGTTCTCTGTAATTCTTTATTGTTGTTTAAGCATTAATGTCAATTGCAGTGGTCATTACCTGCTAGACCACTGCTGTGACTGTTAGGTGTCCCAAGCCGATAGAGAAGTAATTGTAGCTAACAAAATAATTGGGCAGGATTGGAAGTCCAGCACAGAACACATTGCATACATGATGGTACTAAAACCCTATTCACTCCAAGACATCCCTGCAGCCCCAGGTTAGGTGCCCTGCGATGCCTCTAGCTAGCTATCACATCTCTGGGCCACACAATGCCATAAGCCAATTATTTAACACATTTTGGTGCCCTAATGCATTTCTGACTTACTGCTGATCCACAACAGCACCAAAGTGGTGTTTATAATGTTAACTCCTGGATTGTTTCAATATATTAGCATATTTAAGAAGGTGGAAACCTTCACATATCACAGCTATAGGTATTGCTGTACAATCTTGTTATTACAGTATAATAATGTTATAGCAGAGCTTCTGTGTGTCACACTTCTGCTGTAAATGCCTATATGGCTCATTGAGTGATGTAGTGGTAAGCAGGGTTGGGAACACAGGGCTACACTGTAGCTTTAAGAATGGTTACTAAGGTATTCTTTTTGACCGGCATATGACCTCAATAACTGTCAAGAGCTATTCTGTTTAAACACAATGCTGTTCTTTATCAATTTGAGCAGCGATATGCAGACGTATTGTTAAAGAATGCATTATAAAACAAGCCCTCGGTCCCAGTCAGCCAACTGATTACTTGTTACATCTGACACCAAGGGGTGGGTGATGTGCAGTTGCAGAGCAATACTGACTTGTTTGGCAAACATTGTTTGGCACAGAAACACATAACTTCAGTTGCTAGGATATTCATTAACCTTGCTTATACCTGTAACCCAATATGGAATTTAAATATGTGGACTTCCCTACCACTATAGCGATGGAGCCCTGTTATTATATTTAAAAGCTGTCATTTAAGTAATGAGGGTGTTTGGTACAAGGCCTGTTCTTGGCCAGAGCACTTGGCTGAATAGCAATTTGCAGAGTATTCATCCCTGTGAATTAGAATATGCTGACAAGAGGTTTAGCAGCACTGCGATCAAGAGTAAGCTGACAACAGATTCACTGCAATGCTGTAATAAAGCAGAGCACACTGACAGCACGTTAAACAGTGCGATGTTAAGAGAGCAGCAAGGAGCTGTGTTCACCAGGCTGTCATTGAATGTTTAACCCTTTCAGTCAGCACAGGGTTTAGGGCCTGTTTTATGACAGTATCTATTACGGAATATAGTACATTGGAAAATAATGAGTATTTTTTTATGGAACTGCTCTATTCTCATAAATCAGTTAATTATGAAATGCTAGAGATAAAAAACAAAAAAACAAAACAAACAAAAACAAAAAAAAACATGAATTAACTTGTTAATGTTTTAAAAACAAACCAGGCTTATTCCTTTAACCATCCAATGTCTTACTCTACTGTATGCAAACTAAGAGCTTTCTTTAGAGACAACTGGAAGTCGTTTGAAATGGTCTTCTCCTTGTTATTTTATGATGTTCTCTATAACTCTGAGCAGCTGTATGTATGTTGCTCCAGTATTTAGTTTAATCAGTATTCTCTAAAACATGTTACTTGATTTTGTCTGGAGAAGCCTAAGTGCTTGGACTGAACATTCCACCTATTTCATGTGACAGTGTGAACTCTGAACTCTGCCAGCGCCACCTGCTCTCTGTATAATGTTGGTGGGGCTGGTTACATTGTCACATGATTTTAATGGATTTTGCAGGCATGCTCAAGGTAAGTTCAAAGACAGGTACCGGCAAATACCCTGTTTCCACTACCTGGCGCTCCCGGCTACTGCTGCCCACGGCAACAAAACTGGAGGTTTCCACGACTCGCCCAAGTGTCTCAGGTTTTAGATCTCATTCTCAGTGTAGCCTGGGGCCATTAAAATGATTCATTCAAATTGAATCATGCGTGCGTCCTTTTCAAGGGAATTAATCTTTCATTTTTATTTGGATCTGTGGCTCCATAAATGTGCTGTTTAAAATAAATAAACAAATAAAATAAAAGGTTCTTTGCCAGTCACCCCACAATCTCACTGATTTCAAGGTTGTACACACTGTTGTGAGCTCACAGGATATTTTTACAGGCTCTCTTTAGGACACACTCAAGTTAAGTCCAGATAACACAGGCCCCATGATGCTTTTCGCTACCCTCCCATGCGGCTGCTGCTCGCTGCTTGTCCGATAATACCATCCTGGATGGCATGTGCAAAGCAAATGAGCGGAGAGGAATGCATTATATAAACGCAGCACTGAGATTTATATTGCAGCATCTCATGTCACCCCAGAAAAGCTTACCCTTGATTCCACCATGTGGACTCATCTGGTTTTGCATTTGTTTTCATCTTCATAATGCACCCAAGGACAGGAAGATGGATAGCTTGTGATCAGTTCAAATACTGAAATAGTTTATTGTACTGGTAAACAGCATTAAAAAAATAGGAGTAACTGAGCTACAATCACAACGACATGCTTCAGAAGGGCAGGGGTAGCACAAAGGCAGTTGCTAAAGCTACAGTCAAACGCGATATGTTTCCTGCTTGTTCTAATGGTTCTGCGGTAGCTGGTTACGGCCCTTTTAAGAGTGTCGATGTTTTTCAACTCGGCCTTCCTGCGCGGATCATTTATTTCAACCACAACTGGCGGGGTTCACTTTGAAATCCTGTAACTGAGTTTCAGGTTAAATGTCATTCATGGTAGTGCAATGGCTTGTGACGGCTACCGGCATTGTGGAGTCACCTGTTTCTGTAGTGTGTACTGTAACGACAACTGACTGAACTGCTTTATTTTGTAATACTACCAGATATAAGCACACACGCAGAACACTGTAAAGAGGATGAAACGTTTGATAACTAGTGAGGACATGTAGAAAATAACTTGCACTGGTATGTAAACTAATTCAAAAAAGGAAAATACAATACTTCTGTTCCGATTTTTCATGATAAAATATTCTACACCACGTAACCTCGTTTTTAAACAGCATTACGAGGTTAATGTAAAATAAAATTGACTATAAACTTGACAAATAAACATTTGTATGGGTTATAGTTATATTATATATATTATATTTATTTGTTGATAAAAAAAAGAAATATCAGAAGTCGTTTATGCTACAAGACTGTTGCAGGTACTGTATCAGTATTATTATTTTTCTGATGCGATAGAATTAGGGTGGTATGAAATTAATGCAATTGCCGTTGGTTTGCAAAATGTCGGCTTCATTTGGGCTCGCATATAATCTTGTGCAGTCGGTGAAGCGAAACAGACAGGTTAAGCTTAATCGCACTGTTTATGTAGCTGTGGTAATGAACAAAGGGAAGCAGATACGTTTGGCTGAATCCTTTCAACACAGTTCTTCTGATTATCCAGAATGTTAGGAAAAAATAAAATAAACCGTTAAACGCTGAAAACACGTTGGCGGCACCGAATGTCAGTTAGTAGGCAGTTGCTATGCGTAGTACGGCTGCTGTACATAGCAGAAGAATTCTGTTTTGCCGTCGATATGTCCTGTGACTCGAAAATGCGTCGTTATGTAGGGGTATTTATTAATACGGCTACAGCAACTGGAACAATAACGTGCGTACGGCTGCTGCAGCAGAATGCTGATGTGCCGCACTATAACTACAGATCTTACATTGAAGCGCCGCCTGATGATTGTGTTTGTTCACATCCGCACATACTCTGAGATGCATCGCTGAAAACATCAATTTTATACTTGTATTTTCACGCTTTTCTACAAAAAGCATTGAGGCGAATAACCCGGAAATACTGATATTATTTGTAACATAACACTGACATGGTCGGAATTTGCGATACCCTGTAAAACAAGCACTGGTAAAACGAAATGGAAGATTCAGCACATGACTTAATTTCCACAATGTCAGTAAAAATTTAGAAGCCAACTGAAAATCTGGTGTTTTTTAGTCCTGTGCGAATAGTACTTTATAATGAATAATACATTCCCTTACACATAATTGCCAAGTTGTGTTATTAATATTATTATTGATGTTGCTTAACTGCCTGTTTTGACACAACGTGCAAATCATGATTCACACGGGACTAAACCAGGTGTCCTCAGAGGAGCTGGTCAAAGCCGAGGACGTCTAGTAACCTCCCAGGCGTGGATTCGTTTTCATCAACGAAAGTTGGTAAATTAAAAATGTAATGCGACCTTACGGCCAGGGAAGGCGCTTTTGCCCACGATTTGTAAACAATGAACCAGGTGTCATTTCCTTGTACCTTCTTTTCCATTCCAACCATTTCATCCCTTGAGTGAGAAGTATTTCCATGTATCTCCAAATGTTAATCAAAGCATCAGTTTTTAAGTCGCTAATTATATTTAGTATTTTTACCCATCCCCGATTTGGTTATGCATAGTCGTAGTGTTCTGACTGAACTGGAGAGTTGCTTTGAGGCAAATACCCCGGAAATGCTTCATCCATTCTAACATAACACTGACACAGTCGATTCGCACAGGAGTAAAAAGACCCAGGACGCCTGAGTTTTAAATTTTACAAAAGGTTCCCATGTGCTGTAAAAAAATCAGAGAACCTCTCAGAAAATGATCTGGGATAAAAAGAAATGGATGGTTTTCACATGACTACATTTCACCCATGTCAGTAAAAATTCCCAGACCACCTGTTTATGCGGTGATTTTTAGCCCTGAGCGAAAAATGTTTATACACCATGCTTAGGGGGTGAGTTGTGGGATGTCTGTGGTTCAGTTTTGCGTACCATGTGAAACATTTCTAGGGGCGGTCCTGAGTACCACTGTGAAGTACTACTGTATATAGAATGCCAAATATACCATCTGTACATAACAATCGTACTACACTATACTGCATTACAGTTTTTTTTCACCCTTGAAATGCCTTATTAATAATGTCAAAAACAGCATTGTGCTTCAAAGACAGCCACCTTTCACATATGATCATGTACCTTTCTCATAGTGATATAGCTCAGTATTTGTGGTCAGGGGTGCATGTTACTGATGTACTTGCTGTATTTTACAGGAATACATTACAAGAGAATAAGATGGACACCCCCACAAAGGGAGAGACACTTCCATCACTGCCAAAACATGCCAAGAATGATAGAAACATGCCCTTGAAAGCTAGTCCAGACACTACAAACAAGCTCCCACAGTTAAACTCTGGACTGTGCAGAGATGACATGCCAGCCACACCTGTGACTTCACCTAGTCAGTACAGTGTGCAATTCCACCAAACAGGCTGTGGAGGTAAAAGCAGCTTTGAGATCATTACTCAGAGGTTAAACCAGGTACAACAATATATATACATATATATATATATATATATATATATATATATATATATATATATATATATATATATATATGTGTGTATTTAATTGAAGGTATGTGATGCATACAGAGATGGCATGTCTATATTTAAGGATTTAAAGGGTTGGTTTGGACATGCTATTTTAGCATCTGCCACATGTGTTTCTAACCATCCAGTAGTCCAGCACTGGTAATAAGTCCAACAGAAAAAGTTTTTGGTATTAAAAAAAAAAAAAAAAAAAAAAAAAAAAAACCTGCAAGAAAGTATTGTTTTAGGCATGTGGAATCTGGGAAAGTCAGTGGATGGTGTTGCTACTTCAACGCTTTCAGTTCTGATGGGAACTCAAGGTTTCACCTTATCTTAGCACTGTTTGATAACGTATGCAGTCGTAAATCATGTTGGAACCGCATGGGACTACCTGACTTTTGTGTGTTTTTAGATATATGTTTTAGACATAGATGATTTGATAGTACACAAGTAATAACATTCATTTCAGTAGTTATTAATTTTCACATGTATTTATATTTCATGTACATTAATTATTGCTCTTACAAAAAAAAAAAAAACACTTGCTAAAGCCAGTGCCAATTGTCCTCCCCCCTTTAATGAACACGAAAACTCACGAAAACTCACGAAAACTCAGAAAAATTCACTAAAACTCACGAAAACTCACAAACTCCAACACTTGCCACAAGTCCTTTATCATTTCTCTCACATCGTTAAAGATGATCACCTCCTGTGCAGCTGGCTTTACAATACAGATACGGAATGGTTTGTGTTTTATGTTTTTTTTTTTTTTTTTATTGAGCAGACAATTCGAGAGTTTGAAGACATTTATGATATTCGAGATCCCTGGATCAGACGTGAGAGAGTATGTATTGATTAATGTTATACTGGTATTGCATTGTTATATACAGCAGCCTTCACACCTGTGATTAATGTTATACTGGTATTGCGTTGTTATATACAGCAGCCTTCACACCTGTAATTAATGTTATACTGGTATTGCATTGTTTTATACATCAGTCTCTTCTAGGGGCCTGGTATGTGAAACGAGTTATATTGATCTTGCAGTTTCTATTGGACAATCCCTCTGACAAAATCACACCATCACAGTTGAACCTCCTGATCTGTTAGGACTGGGCTAGGCAACCACTTCCTTCCAATTCCATTGCAGAGCTTTGGTCCCTAGTTATTGAAATGATCTACAGAAAGCTACCTGTTATAATTAAGGACCTGGTTGGTCCTGCAGGGATGGACTGGAAAAGCCAAGATTGCCCTCCTCTGGCCTGGAAGGGATGATTCCTTCAGTTCTAGATCTTTTGACTATCCAGGTTTGCAGTAGAACACCGCATGGTGGTGTTCCACATTCATCAGTCTGACATATTTTCTTAAGGTCATTGCCTTGATTCTGAAACTGTTTGTTAGTTCCTAACTGTAAGTCATTTACAAGGCGCTCTCAAACAGTTCATATTCAAACAGTTCATATATCCAAATCAAGGGATTGAGTACGTTTGTAATATGTCACATTTCACTGACTTGTACGGCTTTGCAAAGTATATTTCTTTCAGTCAGGACAGCTGGTGTATTTATTATATGAGAGAATACAAACTGTTGACATAAGTGTGTATCACAGCACCTTAAATTGCTTGGTTACGGTGCTCGTCCTTGCCTTTCGAGGCACGTGGTGCAGCCTCGGTTTTGATTCACATATCCCAGCCTGTGCTGAAAGAGGAAGGGGGCAGTTCGACTGCCATTCCCCAGGCAAGACTGAAAATCTGGTGGAGATTGGTGCGGAGGAAGGATATATTCAACATGGAATAAAAACAACAATCTATAAAAAAAGAGTACAGCCTTAAACCTGTACATTTATTGTATGTTATTATTATTTTTTTTTTACAAATGTTTTACTATATATATATATATATATATATATATATATATATATATATATATATATATATATATATATAAAGGTGTTTCAGTATTAGATTTACCAATATGCCTAAAATTTGTGAAAATCTAAACAATAAAAACATACTTCATTAGAAATAGTTTGAGTCTGTACTTTATTCCTCTCTCAAAATGAAGTCGATCAATCAATTTTGTGTTTGTTTTCTAACAGGGGAGTAGAGGTGGAGACTTTAGCTTGCTTCTTGCATCTTTTGAAGCAATGGCAATGAAGCTTGACACTACAATAAATGAAGAAGTCAGAGTAAGGGAATCTATGGGTTACAGCCTATACAGTATGCATATTTATTTTCTATGTTCTTCTTTCCACCCTTAATGGCTTTCTTTTGTTATGATCGTCACAAAAAACAAGTTACTGCATTAAAAAAAGAAACACCTGCTACTTTAATAGTTAAACTTTTTTCATATAACTTTCAGATTTGATCACACATTTGTGTAGCTTCTTGATTTAAACTTTCTGTATTTCCTTTTATTCAGATACTGGAGTCTTTGGCCAGTGTAAGTAGAAACATACTAGTGGAATGCAACCATGACCTTTATTATAAATGTTTGTGTGTGTGTGTGTCTATATATATATATATATATATATATATATATATATATATATATATATATATATATATATATATATATATTGAGATTGTTTTTGAGGTTTGCAAGTTCAAAAAAAAATACACTTTAAGTTAATTCAGGTTCACCTAACCTTAATTGACAGTTTTGTTATGCAATGTGCCAGGCAATATGAAAAATAATCCGTTAAAACCCCCCAAATAACTGAAGAGAAAATCTGTCTCTTGCACTGGACCCACCTATCATATATAAATATATAAATATATATACAGTGCCTTGCAGAAGTATTCAGACCCCTGACCAATTCTCTCATATTACTGAATTACAAATGGTACATTGAAATTTCGTTCTGTTTGATTTTTTTTTTTTAAAACACTGAAACTCAGAATCAATTATTGTAAGGTGACATTGGTTTTATGTTGGAAAATATTTTTAAGAAAAATAAAAAACTGAAATATCTTGCTTGCATAAGTATTCAACCCCTGTGCTGTGGAAGCTCCCAGTTTGCACCGATGAAAGAAATTGCCCTAACGAGGACACAATTACCTTACCATTGGCCTCCACCTGTGAACCATTAAAGTAGCTGTCACATTTTCTGGATAAAAACCCTACTGTTGAAGGATCATTGGTAAGGCTATGAATCTGAGGGAAAATGAAGACCAAATAGCATTATACAGAAGTTAGAGATAAAGTAATACAAATGCATAGATTAGGGAAAGGGTACAAAATAATATCCAAGTGTTTGGATATCCCAGTGAGCACAGTTGGATCAATAATCAGGAAGTGGAAGCTGCATCACACCACCCAGGCACTGCCAAGAAAAGGCCGTCCCTCAAAACTCAGCGCTCAAACAAGAAGGAGACTTGTGAGAGAAGCCACAGAGAGGCCAACAATCACTTTGAAGGAGCTACAGAGTTCAGTGGCTGGGAGTGGAGTAATGGTGCACCAGTCAACCATATCAAGAGCTCTGCATAACACTGGCCTGTATGGGAGGGTGGCAAGAAAGAAGCCGTTACTCAAAAAGTACCATCTGAAAGCACGTCTGGAGTTTGCCAGAAAGCATGAGAGTGACCCAGCTGCGATGTGGGAAAAGGTTTTGTGGTCAGATGAGACCAAGATAGAGCTTTTTGGCCAAAACTCAAAGTGCTATGTGTGGCGCAAACCTAACACTGCCCATGCCTCAAGACACACCATCCCTACAGTGAAGTATGGTGGTGGCAGCATCATGCTGTGGGGATGCTTCTCATCAGCAGGGACTGGGCATCTTGTTACAATTGAAGGAAGAATGGATGGAGCAAAATACAGGAAAATACTGCAAGAGAATCTGCTTCAGTCTGCTAAAAAACTGAAGCTTGGGAGGAAATTCACCTTTCAGCAGGACAATGATCCCAAGCACAAGGCCAAAGCAACATTGGAGTGGCTCAAGAACAAAAAGGTGAATGTCCTACAGTGGCCCAGTCAAAGTCCTGATCTCAATCCCATTGAGAATCTGTGGCACTATTTGAAAATTGTGGTCCACAAGCGTCGTCCAACCAACCTGAACAACCTGGAGCAAATCTGCCAAGAAGAATGGGCCAAAATCACTCCGACACTGTGTGCAAAGCTGGTACATACTTACCCCAAAAGACTTAAAGCTGTTATTGCAGTGAAAGGTGGCTCTACCAAATATTAATGTGTGGGGGTTGAATACTTATGCAAGCAAGATATTTCAGTTTTTTTTATTTTTCTTAAAAATATTTCCCAACATAAAACCAATGTCACCTTACAGTAATTGATTTTGAGTTTAAGTGTTTTAAAATAAAATATCGAACAGAACGAAATTTCAATGTACCATTTGTAATTCAGTAATATGAGAGAATTGGTCAGGGGTCTGAACTTTTGCAAGGCACTGGTGCATATATATATATATATATATATATATATATATATATATATATATATATATATAGAGTGTTATTTAAATATTGTCAGGAAAACAGGGCATAGCCAGTCACTTGTTGTGTCTGCTAATAAAGCCATGCACACACACTCTTCAGCAACAATCCACACAGTGCTGATGAATGAGACCGAGCACCAGCCAATCCAGTCATGCCAAGCCAGGTTTTCTTGTTTATTGTACATGAATTATTCTAAGCTTCCATGGAATGGTTACAGTGTAGGTAAAAGATGTGCTTTGATTTGCATAAGGCATTCTGACTTCATGAGTTGCCTGTCATATTTCAATGCTGATTTGGAGGAATAGTTTTCTGTGAGATATAAATCATACCAATTACTACATTTGACTTAAAATCAGGAATTTGTAAATCAGAAATATAATATTTATACTTTTTTTTGTAAATGTAAGTGCCGTACTGCTGTTTTATAAATATAAATCAGGAAAAAAAAAAAAAAAAAAAAAAAAAAAAATATATATATATATATATATATATATATATATATATATGCGGTATAATCCAAGCTATACTCTTTATATTGTCTTACTTGCATTTATATTGTCTTACTTGCGTTTATATTGTTTTACTTGTCACTGTTAATTTTCTTTTCTGCCTGACAGTGGCTGGAGAATGAGGCAGAGCACACAGAAATGGTAATTGTCCAGTGAAAAGGATATTAAGTTAAAGGCAGATGAACACAATTTCCCAGGCTAGTTAGACAGTAACACAAATAAATCCCTTTGCTGAAGTAGCAATTGCATAAAAGCAAAGTATAATCAGAATTAATAATCACTAAAGTGCAGTTGCAAATATTTGGAGCTGTGAATTCTGTGAAATAAAACAGTGCCTCATTGGTATGAGATACTGGGACTGATTTCAAATTTCTGTATTTGAGCCTCCTTACAAGAGGGGGTTAATATGGATTGATCATGCTTTTGTCATCTTTTATCTCTGGGACTTTCTGTTTCACCAGCTAAAACCCTTACAGCTGTACAACCTGGAGAAATCTGTTGATAATCTTAATCTTGCCCATTGACCTTTTCTTCAAAATGGCTGACTGGCCTGGCAGCCATTTTTTAAGTTTAGAATGCGAAACCTAAACCCCAAAACAGCTGAATGGACAAATTACCTTTCATATAAACCCTTCAGATTGTGCCTAATTCTTTTTTTCTTTTTTTCTTTTTTTTTAATTTACTTCCTGCATTTGTAATTGCTTTAAAAAAACGCTGAAGGGTTTCTTCAAATTGTAGTTACTGATCACCTCCAAAATGCCATGGCTATTAGTATTAATGATATATTACCTATACTGAAGGCTTTACAGACAGTAGTTCTCATTATTGTTTGTATTTACCTCGAAGCACTATAGTATAGCAAATATATTCCTCTTCAGGCAGATTCGGAAGAGGCTGCTTCTAATGTATATGATGCTCAGCCCTCCCTGGATGAGGAAATAGTGATTCATCAAATTGTCAGACTAGTGAAAGGCTTTCAGAGCCTTGATGCTCTAAAGAACCGTGTCAGAGACCTGTCACAGTACAGATTCACAACCACGACGTAAGTACCAGGCAAAATCAACTTTAATAACCATTTTCAGATTTTGTTAGGACAGAAACAGCTTGTTGGTGTTAATCAATGGGTGAAGACAGTGCCTGCTTGGTTAAAGGGTTGATCATCCATATTTTCAAGCACTGACTCAATCGTAAATGCCTAGAGAGCTGTGTGTCATGGGTTAAAGAGCTGCTGTTTTTATTTTGCAGTGCGTTTCTGTCGTACTATCGCAGAGGTGACATATTTATTTTTTAAATGTGCAGAAATGTAAGATTTGGAATGCAGTCTTCCAGTTTTATCAAGTTGGCATGAGTGGTGGAGTTGTGGAGTGAAGTTCATGAATAGCAAACATTAAGAAAACAATCCCAGTTAGGCCTTGAAAGAAAACGTCAAGATTACATAGAGCATAGATGCCTCAACTGTGAAATGTAACATGTATGCATTGATACCTGTCGATTTGTTGTCCAGTTCATATCTTTTGACCAAAGTTGTGTAACATTGTAGTACCACTAATCAATTGACCATTTGCGTATGAACTGTTTTCTCTTTTGGCAGTGAAAATAAAGTGAAAGCAGTAAAACCAGAAGAGCACAAGCAAGTACAGCAAAGTAAAGTACAGCCAGCAACGCAAGGTAAGGACTGTGTTAGTGTCAGTGAACTAATATGGGTTCAATACATAATGTCTATATATTTTGGGTCAGTATGGCTGATGAAACCGTCTCCTCCTGTGCATTAGAATGAACCCTAAACTAAACCTTCACAGAGACTAGAATAGAAACCATTGAAACGCTTTGTTTGGCATTCACATAGGCAATGCACTCTGTGTAATGTAAACACGTACAGTATATACCCAGAACGGTCTTCTAGCCAAGGTTTTCCATGTGTGTGTTCAAGCCTTATTAGAACTGCATCACTCTCACTATCATTCAGATGAAGCTTGTTTATCTTTTAGTTCAGTTTCTGTATAGCAAGTATTGGCAGTGCTGAGGTCATTTACATGTATGTTGGAGGCTTGATGTAATTCTTGGGGTGAGTTTCAGCCTGCTATGTTGGTAATGGCTGTATTTATTTTTTTCATGGTTTCACATTGCCAAGCAATACGTAGTTCCTTTGAAAATGCCCATTTCTTAAAGAATAGTGTAAATATACATTTATTTATCACTTAAAAACAACTACAGCAAATGTTTGACGCACTACCTGTTACACTGCATTTAGGAACCTGGCAGCTAGTTTAGTTTGCTTCTGGTAAATGATTGAACACACTGCATAGAGCGGCACGGTTTCTTTACAAAAAGACACCCGATCGAAAATGTTTGTGCTACCGATTGCTCTGTTCAGTACAAGAAGGGAACATTTTACGTGTCTGTTGATATTTTTTAATTTGTTTATTTATTTTGTTTGATAATTCACTGATGGTGAAAATAGAATGTCTTTAAATTCCACAATTTAGCATTTAATGTTTTTCAGGTAAGCATTTACATATTTAGGAACATTTGCGTTGTAGAGAAAATGGTCAATTTTGAATTGTTATACTGTGAAATGCATTGAAATAAGCCAATTTACAGGGAAAAGAATACAGTCGTACTTATTGGCTACTTATAGACCACGTCTACCTTTCACTACATTTTGTGAATATCTTTCTCCCTCCCCACCGCATACTTTTCACCCATATGTCTCTTCTGTGGGTAAGTGGACTTCCATCACCAGGCCTTGGTTGAACTGAACTGACAGCGAGATCTTGGGCCTCACCGGTCCATCATTCAGTACCACTTCAGTGAATGCTGTGCCTCAATACTTCAAATTCGCCATTTGGTGAAATTGATTAAAAAACTAAAAAAAATAACATTGTGCGAATACGGTTACTGAGAACAAGAATATAACCTACAGGTACGCTTTCTATAGTTGCGATCAGAAATGTAATACTTTATCATTGCAGAGATAGGAGAAACATTAAAAGCCAAAATGGCAGACATGCAAAAGGTTGTTCAAAAGCCATCAAACGCATTACAGAGGTGAGTCAAGCCTAGATAAGTGTTTCTGGTTAGGTACAGTAATGTTCAGTCTGTCAATTCACATTTTACTTTATCATCTTTTACATATATTAACAGAAAAAGTGTATCCCATGGTAAAAGCATAATAAAGCATAGGAAAGGGTAGCAAAGCAAAGCATAGTAAAAGCATTGAATGCTTGAAGATGTTTTTCTGGCACCCATGCTTGTGCAACCCAAGACTGGTTCATTCAATGACCCACACTTTTCATGTGCACGTGTTAAGAAGTGATGAAGTTCCCCAAAGGTCTTCTCTCCTCTTTTTCCTTTGCAGTGTACAACAAGATCTGGCAGAAAGTAAAACTGTGAGTGTCTTGTCTTTATTGTTGTAGTGCAGGGGACACGGTCTGTTTTATTTGAATGTACATAGCAAGAAGAAAGAGAAGACAGCAGTTTGTGTCTTGTCTTTAGAAATACAGGATAGTGAAACAGGAGAAAGACATTCTCGCTGAAAGGGAGGATACAATTAAAGAAGAGCTGAGAAGAAGTAGAACTACAGTGAAGACGCTTAGTGAGGTGTGACAGTTTATCAGATCAGCAACATGGTTTGGGTTGATTGGGTTTATATAGGTACTGCTGTAGGAAACTTCACAGCTGCTGTCTCAAATAGAGTATTTAGCTTTCAATATTAACTTGCCTCCACAGTGCCACCCAGTGGCCCAGTGGTGTAAACATAGTTACATGCAATGGCTCCAAAAACATTCTTTCAATAAAAAGTAGTGTTTGGGCACTAGGGCAAATATTAATGAATAAATATCTGTTGTTTCAAGATTAGCACACCAATTAAACAGTTATTGTTATTAACTAATATCAAGATCATGTTAAACTTTTAAATTGTTGGTATACAGTACTGTATATGGGACTACAGCAGTATAATTAAACCAGTGTTTGTGTGACCTGTGGTCCTCATAATACATGGGGTCCTGTGCTATCTCCTGGTAAACTGTAGACTCTCATGAATTTGAATGTTGATTGAAGAGTTTCTCTGTTCTTCTGTAATAGGAGAAATGAAACTGATTTTAACAGTTTTGAGAAAAAGTGGTGGTCTTAGCGCAGTGGCCTTCAACAACATTGTTATTACTAATGCGCCCCTTCTCAGTTTTTTACTGAGGACCACTAGATGTGTGTAGATCCTAGATGAAAGTTTGCAATAGGACTATCGTTACATAGTAATAACAACCTATGATAACTGTCTACTGTTCTTTGAAGGTAACACCAGTTATATTTTTCACAACTGTGTGTTTTTGTTGTTTTTGACATTTCTTAAAAGCTACTATTGGCATCTTAATTAATTAAACTGCAATCCTGCTGTTAGTTGTGGTATTAGTTTTCTAAGTTTCTGTTTACAACCGTGCCGTAGGTACAGGCTCAAACAAACATCCTCGAAGCAGAGAAGCAGCAGGACCAAAAGGAGCTGAAAGCTGTTAAAATGGTAAGGAGCTAAACACTCAAATGCATTTCCTTGTTAAAAAGCAGGGCCGGCGTTTAAATATGACTGTCTTTGTTCTTTACATCATGCCTTTTGTGATTCCCTGTGTGTCTCGTTATGTTTAGGAAAAAACGATGTTGCAGAGAATGATTGCAAATGAACAATCCCTCAAACAGCCCTTAGTAAGTATTGGATTCTTTGAATTGACATTTGAGGATACTTACTACCTTGAGGGTGTTTTTATAATGTTTTTTTTTTAATTAGGTTAATATTCATCTAACACTATTCAGGTAGACCTTCTCTTTTTAATGCTTATATTGATTAAAGAGATCTTCATTTTAATGGTATTCACTCACTTCAGAAATTCAGCTTTTATGTATTAAAAAACAAAAAAAATCAAGTTTTTTATTAATATTGTGATATTGATCGAACATTTGCATTTTAACAAGATATTACCATTATACAGCTAGAAAAAAAATCTGTCTTTTGGAAAGCAGTGAAAAAAGCACAGGGGAATGCATCCTGAAAAGTGCTTGTGATCTAACTGGAGGAAAGATTGAGAATCTTGGGGCGACGGCCGGTGTCGCAGAACAAGTCAAGTTCCCTGCTTGTGTAGTTTCTTCTCAGGCATCCACTCCAGACTTGCCCACTGCAGTGCTACAGTAAGAGTGATACTGAGTAATAAAGATTACTGTGGTCCACCATAGTAAAAGCTCAGATAAACCCAGTAAATATACTGAAAGTTAGGTGAATCATTGCAAACAGTGGCATAATTGCAGCTGCAGTTTACTTGTGTAGCTTTGTCTTTTAAATATCTGCATATTCCATTTTGAGTATAAAATAGAAAAAAACCCAACTAAAGATGTGGCAATTACACCTCCTAGTTTTATACTTTTGTATGGTATTATAGTGATGGTTGGAAAAGCTGTAAAGAAGAGCAAGATTTCCAGATTCAGAAGGTAGCGGAGCAGTGCAAGTTGCTGTGCATCTAATTCATTTAATCAGTTCCTGTGTATTTTCAACCGTCATATAGAGGTGGTGAGGCGCTTTGGCGTCATTTACCTCTAAGCCATGCACTGGAGTCACATTGGCTAAAGCACTGTCCAAATTCTTCTTCTGAAACGTATTCTGTGCTTTTCTTTCTGCATGCGATATGTTGGTCTCAATACATGTACCATATTTATTGGTGACTGTGGCAGGCTGGCGAGTGGAAAGAGGCCCAGAGACAGACTGCAGTTCAAAAAAATAACTATTTTATTATAAATAAACACAAAAATGAAAGGGCACAAGGGCCAAAACAAAGCAATTTAAACACAAAAAAGATAAAAAGCAAAACTTACAAAAATAACAGTTTCCAGGCTGGGCAATGCCTTCACTGGATTCAAACTTTCTAAACAACCAAAGAAAAAACAACCTGCTTCCTCAGCTCCCTCTCCCCAAATGAGAAGCAGAGGCCTCCTTTTATATCAGGTGGCTGGGCGCTGATTGATCGTTAATCAACCTAATCAACTAATCAACCCCAGCCACCTGAACATAATAAACCCAGGCAGGTAGGGGAAGTTAACCCCATCCCTGCCAATTTAAAGGGCAGAGCTTTGCTCTGCCACAGTGACATTTTTGTGAATAGTGTATCTTATGCAATGACCAAGTTAATGTAACCCTTCAATGCTAGTTCAAAGGAGAAAAAAAAACTGCAATTACATTTAAAGAAGAGTAGAACATATTTTTCCATTACTCCAGCGTATGTGATGTAATGGCACCACTTCAAATTCATCATTTTAATTAAGTTTTTTTTTTTTTTCATCAATGTATATGCTGTCCTCTGGTGTCATACCAGGCCAGCAGTGTAAAGAAGATGTAAATGACCTGAACTCAATTGTCAAGGCCGTGTAACAGATAGATATATGACCAATGGAACCCTAAAGTCAAATTTACTCATTTTGATTCTGCAGGAAAAGAAAATTGTGTTGCTTGAGAAAGAGCATGGAATGCTTAAGGAGCAACTGAGAAAATACTCAAAGATAGGGGTTAGGGTTAATGTCATTACCTTGGTAAAACTACAAGCAAACTAGAGACATTTTTCGGCTTTATACGTTTATTGGTGTCATTAATATAAACAATGATTTGGTGGACAGAATAAAATTGTATTTCTTCTATTAAAATAGTAATAGTAGTTCTATTTTAAAGTTTCTGTTCTTTTTTGAGAAGCTTTACTTTCATTAAATATTTGTTTTATGGGGTAGTTTATTAAAAATATACAAGTTATTTAATTATTCTGTAAGTAGATCAAACTGATCCAGCTTGACTGATTCCATTGTCTACACCCGTTTCATTGGAAGTTGACATATTTAACCCCTCCACACACAAGATGAAAAGAAATCTATGTAGGATAAATTGTTATGTTTCAAAAGTCTCTGAAGTAGCAAAAAGTGTACTGTATGTGTGTAGGAAACTGTATATTATAATTCATAGTCAGGTAACAACAGAATCATTTCTGTCTCTTTTTGTTACTATAGGAGACTAGTGTTGTGGCTAAAGAGGTAGTGTCCATTACAAATGAAAGCAAAGTAACCAATGGGAAGAAGCTGGCTGGAAAGTCATCAGTGAAGGGAGATAAACAAGCTCAGAAGAGGGACCAGTCAGAGGAGCTGCAGCCCACAGCTACCAGCAGTGAAGAGCCTGAGGCAGAGGTGAAAACTGCTGAGGCAAAGGAAGAAAGTACCGGAGAGGCAGAAGCAAAGGGATCAAAAAAGATAAAAGAAGGAACCGAGCAAAGACCCAAACAACCAAAGGTTAAGGATGAAGCAGAACCCAAAGAGGTCACTCAGAAAACAGGTACTCAGGAGAAAGCTGGTGACTCCAGGGGCAAGGGTGATCTTTCGAAACTCAGGGAGAAAGAAAAAAGAAAAACGAGTCTGTCTGAGGAGGAGAGTTCACCTCAAACAAAACCCTGTCCCGCACTGGAAGAGAAAGCGAAAAGAATTACCTCACAGAGTGCAGTGCCTGTGGATTCACGTAAAAGAGAAAGCTGTGAAACCATTTCATCTGACAGAGATGTGAATCCAGCCGTGGAAGATAAAAATAAAGTCATTTCACCAGAAGCTGCAGGGCTGGAGGAAGAATCTCAATTTGAAAAGGAAGAAAGAACTTCAGCACTAACTAAACAGGTTATAGAAACAGAAGAATTTCATAAACCGAAGGAGAAAACAAAAAGTGAAATGTCTTTAGAAGAAAAAGAAAAAGGGAAAGCAGGAGGAGGGGATCTTGTTTCGAAGCACAAAAAGGAGAATGAGGAAATTCCACTTGAGAAAGAGGAATTTTGGGATCAGAAGGAGAAAAAGACAAGTGAAATCCTGATCACAAATAAAGAAAGCGAACACCAGCTTCGTAAAGAGAAATCTCTTGTACGCAAAAAAGAAAAGGACCAAATTCCACTCAAGAAGAAAGAGGAATCTCGGGGACAGAAGGGAGAAAAAGAACCACTTGTGAAAGAGGAATGTCAGAAACAAAATGAGAAAAAAATTAGTGAAACAGAAAAAGATATCCGGGCTAGAAATGATACACCTCCGGAAAACATGGAGGAAAAGGACAAAATGCAACCAGAGAAGGAGGAATCTTGGGAAAGAAAGGAGACGAGTGAAAAGAAAGAGAAACAGAAAGATCAGTGGATGGAAACGGAGATATCACCGGAACTGAAAGAGAAACAAAAAGGGGGTGTCCCAGAACATAAAGAAAAACTGAGCGACGTTCAGAGTGACCGAGAAGAAACCCCGGAACCATCAATTACTGATCAAGAGCCTAAAGGAGACGAGGAAAGCAAAGAGAAATACAATGGATGCATCCAGAGTGACAGAGAAGAAACCCCAGAACCACCAATTACTGATCAAGAGCCTAAAGGAGACGAGGGAAGCAAAGAGAAATACGAGGGATGCATCCAGAGCTCGGTTTCAATTGAACACAGTGAAGAGGAAGAACAGTTTAGAACAAGCCCTGAGAAGACGAGCATTGCCAAAACCAAACATCCAGCAGAGAAAGGGCCTGGTAGAGAACACTTGGAGGAACAATCCACTCCAGGAAGACCGGCTTCTTCAGAACTGGCATTCCCAACCGCAATTTTAGTAATGGTAGGTTTTTTTTGTTTGTACTTTTTTACTTATTTTTTACTTATGGTGATAGTTATTTTTGAAGTACACAGGGCTAACAACATAATTCCTGTTGATCTTATTTCATATTTACTGCCATCATTTCATAGCTCTCACATTCTCCACAAGCTAGGGACAAATTAAAAGAAATGGAAACAGTCCTACCTGCAGGAACGAGCAAGGAGGTGCCGTTCGGGAAAAGAGGGATGGTGCCGCTGAGCAATGCTTTTTGCTTCAGTTACATCTGGCATGGCTATGTATGTGTTGCAGTGCCTCTGAACAAGGAAGTTGACAAACTTGTAAATACAGCGATGAACTAAGGTTTTATGCACCCCAAACGCATTGCCAACTACCTGTACTCAGCTGAGGATGCCAGCCTGTACAGAGCAATAGCCACTTTGCACTGGCATAGGAGGTAGTACATAATTTCTTTTTGGCTGCATATCTTCCTTTACCAGTTCCACTATAGTGCTGAATGTTGTCCTGGTGACGTGAAAGGACTCTGCCCACAGCAGATCTGAAAGAGTGATGCAGCACAACCTCTTCTCACCAGCAAGATGGACATGTATGTGTCCAAACCATCCTTATACTAGCCATTGGCATTAGATAACAAGGCATAAAGATTTGCTGGTAAAGGATGCTTGGAGGTTCAATCTTGTAGGAAAATGTAAGATCTACAAAATAATGGTAATACATATAAGATTTACTGGAATTATTTTGTTCTATGTTCTTTAAGTGTTGTTGGTTTTGTTAAGCAGATACAGTGTATTTAAAGGCATAACATAATACCAGTTATTGCTGTTTTTTCAAACAGTCATGTAACATTCTAAACAGTATTAAGAGCAAAGAGCAAAGGAAAATTTCTTGGTGATGCAATGACAAAATGACATTGCTGACAAAAGGGTTCCAGTAGTTAACCTTGAGGTCTTGTTTTGAGGAATATCCAGTCTAGCATATGTTTCATATGCAGTAGTCTGTAATGTCCACAGACTCATGAAAATAAACTGGATAAGGAGAGAGGTCATCTTAGTAACTTTCTTCTAGTGGGTGTAGTATGTCAGATTGAAATTGATGTAGAAGCAGGAGATATCAATAAAATAATCACATGATTCAAAATGATATCGCAATACCAATGCACATGGTATCTGCTGTAGTTTTCTTTTGTTGAGAATTTAGATTTGGCACATTTAACACTACCTTGGCTGACATGTTTGTCTCTGTGATGAAGGTGACTATATTGTGGATTTAATTCTCTCTCACACCTTCATTCAGCCCTCATCGTCACAAGAGGAAGTCGTGTCTTATAAAAGGACAGAGGCTAAAGGACCCGTCAGATTGAGGTGAACAAACATAGAAAAGCTGTTTGTTGTACTATTTTGAATTAAAAGCATGTTGGTGTAAATGTTTCCATGGGTCTAATCTAATCAGAAAAGGGTTTATTCATGTAATCAATTACACATAATTATTTAGGGCTCCTCTCTCAGGAGATACGGTATAGTAAAACATAAATACATTGCAGGGGGGTAGTTAGAAGTGAATGAGTACAAATTAAGCAACTATAGATGTAACGGTACAGTTTGAACACATTTGATTTGAGTTTCTTTTTAAAATGATATTGCCATAGTGCTAACCATGTGATGCTTGCCTTGTGAAAAGTGTATACATTCAGTTTGTTGTATTTTATTATATTTTAAATATAAACAGACACATGACTGAGTGTGTGCATCATCCACACTGAATCGTAAATACAGTATAAGGGGTTGGATAGGAAATAGAAACACTTGCAGAAGCACACAGGTTTTGTCCCACACATGCTGAAATGATAAAGCTTTTGTGCAAATCAGATCAATGGCCTATACTGTACTGTTAATAAGGCAGTTTTTCTGCATGTGCTTTTCTGGCACAAAATCCACTCTGGTAATTCCAGACTAATATTTTGTTTGTGCATTTCAAGGCCCTTGCCTCCTGTTACTGACAGACATTCAGCAAGGAGAGACCTCTTGAGAGAACACCCTGAAGAGACCCTGCCTGTAAGTCAGAAGGTGGCGTTCATCTCAGTAGAGAATCCAGAAGGAAGGCCCCTTCCTGACACCAAGAGGAAGCAGCTGTTACCCCTCCCGCAGCCGGTGCCAGTCAAGACGTTTTGTGATAAGGTAAAGACTGACATGAATAGGCTGGCTTTTACTCTATCAAGCATGTTTAAAAACTGTCTTATAAATATGCTGTGTTCTAAACAGGCTTTCCTTTCTTGCTGGTTATCTTAATAGTAGGGACTATTGGAAAACACAGATTGTCCCTTGTTAGGGTGACCATATGGCTATGTGTTCACCAGGACAGTTCTGGTTCATGTTACTTTCTCAGGTGCCACACACTTGTCTGTTTTCTTTAAGAGAATCAGGACTACGCTTACCGGAATGCATTGTGATGTGATTTTAAAAACTCAAACTGCCCCTGAGAACATGGAACCATATGGTCAAAAATATAGAAACCACAATTATAACATTTAACCACCAGGTGGCATGTGTTCTATCAAAAAGTATACTAACCATTCAAAACACTATTAAATATCTGCTATTAAAGGGCTGTTAACAATATAATAATGTTAAACACCCATAGTCTTTTTATAGAACAATTTGCAGGCATTATGAATCGATCAATCAATTATTTAAAAAAACAAACAAATAAAAACACATTTGTACAGTGTTGTGCATGCCTTTCTCATCTGTATTTGTTTGCAGAGCGTTCAGGTGAATCTGGTTCGCAATATTATGGACTTCGAGGTAAGAAATTTGTGTTTGATTAAATAAGTTGGACCGTACATAATGGAGTTTTAAGTGTGTCTCCATATGAACTTGAATATTACCAAATGTTCTATTTAACCATTCATCCCTGATTATGTCCGTGCATAGTCACAGAAATAGACTTCTAGTAGTGTATATGTCAAGACGATATGAAGCTTGGTTATAGTATAGAAACTTGTTGTGCTGGTACTGTTTGAGTTACTCGGTTGTGGATGTTTTATTAACAGTCAAAGCTAGACTCCCTTGAAAGAGACATTGGCAAGCTGCTCTATACACTTTCAAAAGGTCCGCACAGAAAGGTTAGTACATTTTTATAAACATGTACATATACCTTATGAAAGAGCTGATCACATGTTTCAAAGCTGGACAGAGAAATAGAATAGAAATGCGAATAGGGGTGAAGGGTCAGGAAGAGCAGCCAGTACGTCACTGATTGTTCTGGAGCTATACAGGACGTGAAGTCTCCACCTTTGAAACACCAGTGCATGTGTTAATGAAGCCAGCAGTGTTTTTAAATAGTGCAGTGTGAGTGTTGTACACAGTGCTCCCAGTTCTCATTCTCTTTCTGCAGAGTGGAAAGGGAGATCTGCTTCTCCGTGCTAAACTGCTTGAGGTAAGAAATGTACATGTTTTGAGCCCTGTAAAGATTTCCATGGAGCATGGAATTTAATTTAAATTTAAAGTAGCTAAACATGCCAGAAGCATATGATATTTAAACACATGGATTATTAAAACACAGTTACACTATTCAATAGTAACTTGCCTTTTGTATACAACCACCTAAAACTAGGTGATGCAAGAGTTGATGAGCCTGACATTCGCTATATTCGGAGTTACAAGCTACCGAATCTGTCAAACGTCACCCCATTGTACAGTGTGCCAAAAGGATGAGTTAAATATAGACCTGTATTTTCCCTTATGGGCAAATAGCAGGCAAATTACTCCTCCTTAGTAAATGTATTTGCCCACAGTCCAAAATCGGGCTCCATAAACTTGTGTTGACTTGAATAATGTTGGAATCATAGTGTTCTTAACACAGAAGAGACTGGTAATGATGAGCCTGTGACTGTTTTATCAACAGTTGAAGCTGGAAGCTCTTGAAGATGCAGTGACAAAAGATCCACACAAAATGGTTAGTATTGACGTAGAAAGGCTTACTGACTTTGCCAGAATGCAGTATTTTTTTTTAAATGTTACGTCCAATGTATTTAATACTAGTGATTATATCATGTGGAAGTTATGTATTATGTATGTTGTGTGGACCATAGGCCTTTAAATACTGCCCTTTCTGGTCAGGAGGGAGATTCGCAGCTCCGATTCCATCTCTGTCACAGTGTGTTCTGGGTTTGCACTTTGTGTTGATGTTAAGAAAAAACAAAACTAAGCAGTCCTTGTTTGTACTGTAGTCTTACTGACTCAGCAAATCCTTTTTCTTTTCAATTTACTATATGGGATTTAACAAGAAGAAACATGCTTTTGCTGCGAAAAAAAAAAATTACAGATTACCTGCCCTTTCTCATGGTGAGCAGAGTTCACTTTTTTGCATATGTGTACAGTTTATAGAAAATACATTTGAAGTTTGTTTCCATACAGTTGCTACACTTTATTGTAATTGCGTTTTTTTAAAACAATAATTTAATAATCTACATTAGTGTTGCTCATACATTTAAAACAATGTACATCATTTACATGACATTTTAAATCCTGCTTGCATACTGATTTTTTTTTAACAAGATGTATTCACGATTGTAACATGAAAGCTTGATAAATAGCAGACACTAAGTAAATACAAGAAGCTGGCCATTAAACTAACATTTATTACAGAGAAAGTTTTGCAGCCGTTTTCTGACAGAGGACACATGATTGATCTTTCTGTGATCAATTATAAAGCGCCAACTGTTTCTAAGGCCCGGCCCAAATACAAGATTGACAATTTCAATGAGCCGTTATGCATCATGGGTAAGCATTTCAGAAGCTTTTCATAAGGCAGGTGTATAATAAACAGGCCTGTGTATAGGAAGGAGCTGTTTTCTTTGAAGTTCAGAGGGTGGTCATACTATTTCATAAAAAAAAAAAAAAAAAGTAATTTCTATATGAGTCTCCTTTTCTGTTCCCTTTAAATTATTACGGCAATTATAGTACAAAGTTGCAACCAGAAACAAATAGAATCAGATGCAAATGCAAGTATGAAAGTGCATGAATGCTTTTTTTTTGTGATGCATTTTGGTAATTGTGAAAGCCGCTGTGTGTTCCCGGGGCAGGGCACGTTACGTCTCTGCTCCTGCACTGGAGGGAATTTTGTGGCAGTGGTGGTATTTGTGCCAAGATTGAGGTGGTATCATGATATCACATGAGGACTAAATTAAGATGAACAAACTCAGCTCAGTTGTATTTTTCTGTATATCATTTTTTTTTTATTTTAATTGTTTTAATTATATATTTTTTAAACAGAAAGTCCAAAGTTGCTAGCGCTACCTCCACGTGTGAGATGGGTAAGTAAATAGAGAGAGACCTCCCTTGCAGTATCACAGTAAGACCTGTCTAACCCATACTGGGATTCTGTAGAATTCAGCATGATGTGTGGGTCCTGACCAAATCCCAGTTGAATTAAATGGTTTGATACCCTCTGCCACCTCTGGAACCTGTCTATCATGGAATCTGGCATGACTCCAGAGTCCCTTCTGCCTAAATTCGGTGTAAATCTGACTGTGCATTGTGGCACCAGGTCATGTATTTTGTTTCTAAGTTCAAAACTAGTATAACAATCAAAACAAAAGCAAGTTGTTGCGTGTAACTTGCATGTCCCGCCTGCGCCATTCTGAATTGTGCAGCTATTGAACAGCAAGTAAATGTCGAAACATCTACACGACAAGCCCTCTTGAAAGAAAATGTGCCCTTATCAAAATAGCTGAACGTTTACCAGAAGCAACCCAAAAAGAGCCAGGTAAAAATAGCAAGGCAAACAGTTTCCTTAAATCCTGTAGCAGGCACAGTACAAACAAGGGAACGTCTTTCGATGAGAATGGTTTAAACAGGCTTGTGCTATACTCAGGTAAAGATGATTTTTTAGGTACAGTATTTGACTTTTTACAGTAAATACAGCACACTGTCTAATCCAGCACCATGTCTAATCCATTACCCTGTCTAATCCGGCACCCTGTCTAATCCAACACCCTGTCTAATCCAGCACCCTATCTAATCCAACACCCTGTCTAATCCAACACCCTGTCTAATCCAACACCCTGTCTAATCCAGCACCCTATCTAATCCAACACCCTGTCTAATCCGGCACCCTGTCTAATCCAACACCCTGTCTAATCCAGCACCCTATCTAATCCAACACCCTGTCTAATCCAACACCCTGTCTAATCCGGCTCAATATTCCAGTCCAAAGTGATGTTGGATTGTGTAGGTTTTACTGTATTAGCTCTTGTGCTGTCAATATCTTTGTGTGAGTGATATTACACTGCGGGCATCAGATTTTCTTTTCATTTTAAATGGATCTTGCTATGCCTAGGCATTTAATCCATAATTAAAAAAAAAAAAAAAACTATGACTAAAGGGGCTTATGTGATTGCAAAGTGAAACATATCAATAATGTGCAAAGGTAGTGTGATCTGGCTGTCTGGAAGCAGAGATCGCATGCAAGCATTTGGTTCTGAGTCAGTCACTGAGGCTCAGTTCGTTTGTTGGTGCATTCTTGCAGTCATATAAATAATTATATTTAAATATGCAGTTGTATAGGTATGTTTGCAGACATATTGGCCTTAAATCTTATTAGTTTAATGTTGATCAAGCTTTTATGGATCAGCGAAGAGTTGCTATTACTATTTCAGCAGTATTGAAGTATTCTTTGCAATAAACTTGTATGTATTCATTTATTTTCAGATATCATCTATCTTTCCGAACTGAGTTAAATATAGACCTGTATTTTCCCTTATGGGCAAATAGCAGGCAAATTACTCCTCCTTAGTAAATGTATTTGCCCACAGTCCAAAATCGGGCTCCATAAACTTGTGTTGACTTGAATAATGTTGGAGTCATAGTGTTCTTAACACAGAAGAGACTGGTAATGATGAGCCTGTGACTGTTTTATCAACAGTTGAAGCTGGAAGCTCTTGAAGATGCAGTGACAAAAGATCCACACAAAATGGTTAGTATTGACGTAGAAAGGCTTACTGACTTTGCCAGAATGCAGTATCGGTATATTTTTTTTTAAATGTTACGTCCAATGTATTTAATACTAGTGATTATATCATGTGGAAGTTATGTATTATGTATGTTGTGTGGACCATAGGCCTTTAAATACTGCCCTTTCTGGTCAGGAGGGAGATTCGCAGCTCCGATTCCATCTCTGTCACAGTGTGTTCTGGGTTTGCACTTTGTGTTGATGTTAAGAAAAAACAAAACTAAGCAGTCCTTGTTTGTACTGTAGTCTTACTGACTCAGCAAATCCTTTTTCTTTCAATTTACTATATGGGATTTAACAAGAAGAAACATGCTTTTGCTGCGAAAAAAGAAAATTACAGATTACCTGCCCTTTCTCATGGTGAGCAGAGTTCACTTTTTTGCATATGTGTACAGTTTATAGAAAATACATTTGAAGTTTGTTTCCATACAGTTGCTACACTTTATTGTAATTGCGTTTTTTTAAAACAATAATTTAATAATCTACATTAGTGTTGCTCATACATTTAAAACAATGTACATCATTTACATGACATTTTAAATCCTGCTTGCATACTGATTTTTTTTTAACAAGATGTATTCACGATTGTAACATGAAAGCTTGATAAATAACAGACACTAAGTAAATACAAGAAGCTGGCCATTAAACTAACATTTATTACAGAGAAAGTTTTGCAGCCGTTTTCTGACAGAGGACACATGATTGATCTTTCTGTGATCAATTATAAAGCGCCAACTGTTTCTAAGGCCCGGCCCGAATACAAGATTGACAATTTCAATGAGCCGTTATGCATCATGGGTAAGCATTTCAGAAGCTTTTCATAAGGCCGGTGTATAATAAACAGGCCTGTGTATAGGAAGGAACTGTTTTCTTTGAAGTTCAGAGGGTGGTCATACTATTTCATAAAAAAAAAAAAAAAAAAAAGTAATTTCTATATGAGTCTCCTTTTCTGTTCCCTTTAAATTATTACGGCAATTATAGTACAAAGTTGCAACCAGAAACAAATAGAATCAGATGCAAATGCAAGTATGAAAGTGCATGAATGCTTTTTTTTTGTGATGCATTTTGGTAATTGTGAAAGCCGCTGTGTGTTCCCGGGGCAGGGCACGTTACGTCTCTGCTCCTGCACTGGAGGGAATTTTGTGGCAGTGGTGGTATTTGTGCCAAGATTGAGGTGGTATCATGATATCACATGAGGACTAAATTAAGATGAACAAACTCAGCTCAGTTGTATTTTTCTGTATATCATTTTTTTTTTATTTTAATTGTTTTAATTATATATTTTTTAAACAGAAAGTCCAAAGTTGCTAGCGCTACCTCCACGTGTGAGATGGGTAAGTAAATAGAGAGAGACCTCCCTTGCAGTATCACAGTAAGACCTGTCTAACCCATACTGGGATTCTGTAGAATTCAGCATGATGTGTGGGTCCTGACCAAATCCCAGTTGAATTAAATGGTTTGATACCCTCTGCCACCTCTGGAACCTGTCTATCATGGAATCTGGCATGACTCCAGAGTCCCTTCTGCCTAAATTCGGTGTAAATCTGACTGTGCATTGTGGCACCAGGTCATGTATTTTGTTTCTAAGTTCAAAACTAGTATAACAATCAAAACAAAAGCAAGTTGTTGCGTGTAACTTGCATGTCCCGCCTGCGCCATTCTGAATTGTGCAGCTATTGAACAGCAAGTAAATGTCGAAACATCTACACGACAAGCCCTCTTGAAAGAAAATGTGCCCTTATCAAAATAGCTGAACGTTTACCAGAAGCAACCCAAAAAGAGCCAGGTAAAAATAGCAAGGCAAACAGTTTCCTTAAATCCTGTAGCAGGCACAGTACAAACAAGGGAACGTCTTTCGATGAGAATGGTTTAAACAGGCTTGTGCTATACTCAGGTAAAGATGATTTTTTAGGTACAGTATTTGACTTTTTACAGTAAATACAGCACACTGTCTAATCCAGCACCATGTCTAATCCATTACCCTGTCTAATCCGGCACCCTGTCTAATCCGGCACCCTATCTAATCCAACACCCTGTCTAATCCAACACCCTGTCTAATCACACCCTGTCTAATCCAGCACCCTGTCTAATCCAACACCCTGTCTAATCCAACACCCTGTCTAATCCAACACCCTGTCTAATCCAACACCCTATCTAATCCAACACCCTGACTAATCCAACACCCTGTCTAATCCGGCTCAATATTCCAGTCCAAAGTGATGTTGGATTGTGTAGGTTTTACTGTATTAGCTCTTGTGCTGTCAATATCTTTGTGTGAGTGATATTACACTGCGGGCATCAGATTTTCTTTTCATTTTAAATGGATCTTGCTATGCCTAGGCATTTAATCCATAATTAAAAAAAAAAAAAAACTATGACTAAAGGGGCTTATGTGATTGCAAAGTGAAACATATCAATAATGTGGCAAAGGTAGTGTGATCTGGCTGTCTGGAAGCAGAGATCGCATGCAAGCATTTGGTTCTGAGTCAGTCACTGAGGCTCAGTTCGTTTGTTGGTGCATTCTTGCAGTCATATAAATAATTATATTTAAATATGCAGTTGTATAGGTATGTTTGCAGACATATTGCCCTTAAATCTTATTAGTTTAATGTTGATCAAGCTTTTATGGATCAGCGAAGAGTTGCTATTACTATTTCAGCAGTATTGAAGTATTCTTTGCAATAAACTTGTATGTATTCATTTATTTTCAGATATCATCTATCTTTCCGAACTCGTTGTTATCTCAGTTATCGCTTGCCACCCTGAAAGACAGCAGGTATTAAAAGAGATGCAGAAAGGAAGGAACACTGCAGATTCCATTCTTTAAGCCAGTAACAACACACTCGCATTCACAGGACACGATGTTGTTTAACCCTTACTTTATTTACTGGTACAGATACTTTTTATCATTTGCATTTTACTCATGTGTAAGCTTTTACCTGCTTACTATCCTACTGCAGTATTTGCTTTATTTAGAGGTGGGAGAGAATCACACAGAACGCACACAACAGGATATGTAGATGATATAAAGTAACTCTTTAAGCAAAACCCTTACCCTTTCATATTTGTCTGAAAACAAATTCCTTTTTAAAACAACACACAGGTCTGTTATAGTTGGCTTGTCAGAGGGAATTCCAAAGCAATGAGTTTGGGATAAACAGAACTCTTGCAGACCAGGATTAATATCTTGGATGACCTTATGTTTCCTTAGGTAAAGTAGTCCAAGATGGGAGCTGTTCAGGGTCTGTGAAACGAAGTGTAGTTGTTTTGAGGATGTTTGACAGCCCTTGTTTAAGCATCTATAATACTGCAGCACACTGATTGGCTTTGCTTTGCTTTTGCAGTACATTGATTGCTGTAGTAAATTTTAACATGTGCATGCAATGATTACCAATGATTACCACTTTCTGAGTTCTGATTTTCAGGATATGGAAAGACCTAAAGAACAAACAAGTTTTGTGTCTGTGGTATTACTTCAAGCAAGCTTGAAAGCAGAAGGTTAAACGCTATGTAACCTTACAATGGGAGTGTGTTTACATAGGATTTGCACATCTTAAATTGCTCAGCTTCTTGCTGAACTTGCTGTCTCACAAAGCAATGGCAGGTGAACATGTTACTGCTAACAGAAGTGCTAACTACCTATAAAATAGAAGGATGAGGCTGCTGGCTGTCTTAAAACTACAATGGGTAGAACTGGGTATAGGAAGCTATCTAAAATTAAGGTCTTCATAGTTTAAGATTGAGTGTAAAAACATAAGAACCCAATACTTACTCCTACTGATAAGGGGTATTATATTTGCTTATACTATTGACAGTTTTGTAGACAGTAGAAACGATCCATCAACACTCTAGTGCATTTGTTGTTTGAGCTGGCAGTTACAGTCAAACCTGTTTGTATCACTTCAAAGGGACCAAGTGTCAATAAGCAGTGACTTGATCAGGTATTCATCAATAACAGAACGAACCAAGCACCACATGCACATCTAAACCAAGGTAACAAGTTCTCTGAGTCCTCGTGCTTCCCTGTGCAGATTCTTTTCAAAGTAGAAGCCATTTGAGAGTTGTGATAGGCTCTCATAATTGCATGCCTGTTTTTAAGAGTCTTTGAGATTGTAGACGAGTGATAAGAAAGTTTGTAAGTGAGAGGTTATTTTTTCTTTCTTGGATAGCTATGTTTAAATCTTTTAGTTTCCAAGACCTTTTCATTTTAATATGCATTGATCAAAAAACACTGAACACATACTTGTGATCTCCACGAGTCAAGCTGTGTGATCATGTGAACACAAGGCTGTTGAGTACAGTGTATACAGAACGTGTTGATAATACAGGACAGCTGATGCAGCATTTTGAAGTGATAGTGAGTGGAATTGAAATCAATTGCGGGACTGTTAGATTTCCTTCATATTAAGCAGAGTGTGACGTTAAACAAAGCGACATTATCAGGAGCTTGTTTCCATTGACTCCCATTATATTGTGGTCGGGACATTTCAATGTGATAATAAGCGTGGTATGATATTAACCAGAGTGATATTAAGCAGGTTTGACTATTTAACTGATGGGTGGACATCTTTTCGCACAAACGAATGTCACAGTGTCCTGCAAATCCAAACCCCAGTCGCCCAAATTGATCTGTAAACTGAACCAAGCTATAATAATGAAATAGTACTGATAGCAGTAATAGAAATGTAACTTAATTTTCTATATGTATGTAAAACATTTACAGTGCTCTATTTTTTATTCACATTTTGGACACAAAAATAAATGACATAAAAAAAAGACAAGCGCACAGTTTGTGTAGGTTTTCAAATGGGAAGAAATGCATGTTTAGTTGTCGAAAGATGTCTAGGAGCAAAACAATGCTGCTTGAGAGGTGACTGTCCCACATTTCATTTGATAATAGCTTTTTGGTTGCTTGATGGATAAGTGAACACAAGAAGTAGGGTTTATAACCATTTACAAATCACACATTTACAAGCAGCAACCAATTACACACGGTACATCTCCAGAGAAGAGAAAGACTTGGCAATCCCATTGTATCTCAATTGAAAAATGTCTTTGGGTGAAGTTCCCAAAGGGGTGTAGTCTGGTATCATATATTATAAACATATTTTCAATAAGGTGGTATGTCCACATGTTGAACATATAAAACTAATGGCAAAATATATAGAAACGTTAATCTGTAATGTAAGTGTTTAAATAGTTGGAAATAATGGGCACTGTTCAGTAGTTTCTAATTGCAATAAAGCCTTGATTATCCGACATGACCTTTGTAGTTTGACCTTGTCTGTATGCTGAGCTCCCTCATCCCAACTACCAAACGCGTTCAGTTGCTTAATTCAGTGTGCCTCTGTCACTGTTGTACAATCTTGTCGAATCAATTAAGTGATCATGAGAGTGAGCAGGACATCCTTCAGATGAGCTGTTTAATCTCAAAGGGGGTTTCCTACAAAAGCATTGTATTAAAAGAGGAACATCAGGGGACTGCAAGATGAGGATTCTGGAAGTCCCCGCTCAAGGGAAAGCGCAGAAGAGGAAATGATTTTAACAACAGCAGCATCTTGTGAGTATCTCCTTGAATGTTCAGCGAGGTTTTCAATTAACCATGTGGTAGCCAGGAAGGGTAATACATGATCAAACAGATAGAAAACAGATTGTTAAAGAGGTCTTTATACATGAGAGATCACTACCCTGTGATTAAGGGGAGTTAGTAACACTGAGATCTGCATAAAACGCACTTGCCTGTGCACTACTGCAGAGTGTAGTTTAGGTGAATGGCAAGACATTTGTCTTTGAATGTTGAGGGGTTTCATTACAGGCTAGTTTGCACAGGCATTGAGGGTGAGACTAACAATCAGAATAGTCTCACTCTCTTACCTTTAGTCTGACATTGATCGTGCAAACCCCCCGTTGGAAATGAATGAGAAGCACGTTTTAACCCATTAAGTGCCATTGTCCTCATGTGTAATGTTTTGGAGCATTTTTAACTGGCAGCATCTACCTGGTATTTAAATTTTCTGTTTAATTAATTTTCTGTCAAATTACATAAATACAGCTTGTGTGCTGATTTTGGTACTTTGTGGATCAGTGGTCTTTCATGGAGAACATACTGCCATGAATCATGCTAAACTCAAACGTTTTAAAAATAAGTTTCATGGATTTAATGGAAACGGAAAACAAAACAACAACTGGATCCCAAGAGGATGACTAATGCCTTGCCGAGAGGATGATTTCATGTTGTCCACCCTAGTTATACCTTAGTTTGCATCACAAGCTCAAAAGATGAATCTTTTCTATACATCATTGTTTTAAGGTGCTTCGAAAATGTAAAATTTTCCCATCAGCTCTCCTTGAATTTGGGATTGATCACAGTTGTAACAGCGCTTTTGTAGATGGGATTATCGTCCTGTAATTAAGAAGATACTCATTTTAATCAGGATGAATGCGTCACTTGCATTCATTATGAAATAAGCATTAAAAATAACATGCAGTTCTTAAACTCCATCACTGGGCATGTAGGATTGTTTCTTTTTTTTTTAACTCAAAGTTCATCAAGGCTCCTAGGCAGATAGTTTCCAAACTGTGTTAATATAATGACATGTGTTCTGTTTATTTCAGTTGCATGGAGTTTGTTTTGTTTTGTCTCGTGTTTGTCTTTGGTTTGCAGAAGAAACTATTTGCTACTGTGTGAAACAAACATGTTGGAATATTCATTTATACTCACCATATCCCACTTGGCTTTCATCTGCTCTTTCTGGAATTTGTCAAATTCTCTTTTATCATGGATGATTGTGACTAGTTTCCATATGATTAGTACAGCAATCCCTACGGCAACAATAGAACCAGCCGTTGCTGTAATAATTAGAACAGCATCCGGTCCTGAAGGACACTCTGGTAAAAGATTATTATGGCATTAGTGTTTGTTCATTGCATAAATATTTGTAATGCCTGTGAAAGAGGAGGGGAATGGAGTGTTTAAACTACAATTATAAATGCTATAGTGAATGCTGCTTTGTGTTGAAGTAGGTTTGAGAGGGTTAGTTAAGGTGTCTGTTTTTTCTACTAAAGAAAAAATATATTGTATGACTTTTCAGGGGTCCCAAAATCTAATTCCTACAAAACAGTGTCTGTTTCCCTTCTAAGTGTTTACCACGGTTTGTTTGCAGTTTTACTTTGCTTTTCCCGTATTTATACTCTGCATTTACCACAGTTTATCCTGGTTTGCCATGTTTATGAATATGCTTTACCATGCCTCACTGTTCTTTACAATGCCTACCTCTGCTTTACCATGTTTTCACTGTGCTTTATTACTCTTTGCTATGCTTTTATTATGGGACACTTATGATTTCACAGGAATGTAAACATTTTTTTTTTCATAGAGGACTATAGCCATGTCTGACTGCACAGATGTAACTAAACCCTTGTGTTTTAGTAAAATTGCTTATGGTGCAGTCATCTAACACAGTTATCATTAAATTCTTCTGATTGTACAAACGTTTGTTATACAAATATCTGTCAACATTGAGAAACATGTTTACAACTTACCATAAAATATGTTCAGATTGTTTTATGTTGTATATTGTATTGATATAGTGGGGTCTATGTGGGAGATCTAAACAGTATCAAATGTAAATCCAAACCCTCCTTAACTCTGATGCATTGCCCCACTTACTAACATTTAGTGCAGGTGAAACAAGGTCCATGAACAGTGAGGGGTATACATTTTAGAGAGGTGCTATGAACATCTGGCCCTGTTAAGAGCAGATAGTATCTGGGATTCTTCTCTGGCTTTAGACAATTTGAAAGTTCATTTTGAAGCTTTCTGAAGATAATATCAGTTTTTTTTTCTTTTAAATAATGTAATTCATAACTTCAAAATGCCCAATCTAAATTCTAAGGTAAAGCTAACTTGGCTTATGTCCTTTTAGATTTTTAAATAACAGTGTACAGCTCTAGCTAAAAAATTTACATCACCCCATAGAATTAACTAATTTTGCTTTGTAAAGTCAAGTGAAAACTGCTGAATAATGTTACGTTAACATATTAAATTACATATCACTTTGTAGTTTTCTATATATACGTAATGAAAAAATGACAAATTGAAAAATTTGACATTTTAAAATCCAACATAAAATACTATACTACTGTTATGGCTTGTGGTAGACTTTTGCGATATCATTTTATAGTTTCTTGATTACATGATGCTAACTAAAAGATATAAATTATGTTCATAAAGTTTTTTTTTTTTTTAATGGTCTCAATCCTAAAATCCTAGGTAAAGTAAAACATTTGGCCATAGCTGTATGTAGTGGTAACTTCAGCTAGATCGAACCCAGACCTGATGAAAGGCACGGCTTGGGAATGTTGTCTTCATTATCAGTTTTCTGCGTTTTGTTGGCTCACTGATTTCTGAAATGTTCTTAGCAGCAGGTGGATTCAATCAGATTGAAATCTTTGAAGAGCAAATCTCTTGTTTATAGGAAACTTCCTGTTTCTGTAAGAACTGCGGAGGTCATCAGATTAGGATGCAACTCCCCTTGTGTTGTAGACAGAGGAACTAAGCCCCAATGTTATGATCAACAAGCAAGTCACATAAAGGGCAGCGCTTATTTTTAAATCAAGAATAGCCTAGATCAGTTTGTTTAATTGTCAAGTTGTTTGTGAAACTGAAGCGTCGTTGGAGATGGTTTGGAGTTTGTTTTTTCAGCAAACTTGAGTCAAGTTTGTCAGGCATTTTAAATATCAAAGTAAAGAATGGAAGAAGTAGGCATTGTTTGGGTTCCCACCTGCGTTTCTCACTGCATGAACATGGACTTGATCGCCTCTGTCGTGACCATCATATACAAAGTGGACCCAGCACTCATCTCGGTCTTTCTCTTTGCACATGTGAGTGCTGTCGCTCTGGCCTGCCTGTGGCAGCTCCCTGGGGTCCTCCACCAGTGTGAGGTTGAAATAAATACAGTCCCTGTCACACTCTTCATTGGTTTTACCCTTATTGAAGACCCTGCAGAGGACACACGCCCTACACAGAACACATTGCAGTTAGCATATTGCCTGTGTGTTTTTAAGAATGGAAATACGATAGTATAGGCTGAATTGTTATTCACGATAGGCAAAGACAGCCAACGTATTTTTTTAGAAGCACCTAATCACGTAATCACAATTGGTAAATGTAAAAAAGGCACAAAACACTGATTGCAATAAGTTTATGTACAGTGTACAATATACAGCAGCCTTATGCTCAGTGTGCTGTTATTGTTTGTGAGGTTAAAGGTCGTGTCAACTCTGATTACACTATGTAACACAATTTTTGTTCCTGGGTAGTAAGTGTTATTTCCTAATTGCTTATGCCTCAAAAGTATAGAAAATGGCTATTATTCCCACAAACTTTGCTTTTGTGACCAGGACAGTGATATTTTGAAATTTACCTATTTCCAATGAGAAAACGGGCGAATTTGTGTCATTTCGTTCACATAAAGTCAGAAAAAAACAACATATGAATCCAAATTAACATGTATTTATACTAAAGTAATACAAAAATGACTACAAAAGATTTAGAAGTGAGTAGATTTACGATTATACTGTAAATCGCTTTCACGAATCAGCCCCCAAATGTAGTCTCCCATCATGTTCTCGTTATACTGTCCTTGGTAGCGGCGTTCAAAGTTCAGTATATCCTGGTGGAAGCGCTCGCCTTGCTCCTCTGAGTATGCTCCCATGTTATCCTTGAATTTATCAAGATGAGCATCAAGGATATGGACTTTGAGGGACTTCCTACAGCCCATTGTGCCGTAGTTCTTCACCAGAGTCTCAACCAGCTCAACATAGTTTTCAGCCTTGTGATTGCCCAGGAAGCCCCGAACCACTGTGACAAAGCTGTTCCAAGCCGCTTTCTCCTTACTAGTGAGCTTCTTGGGGAATTCATTGCACTCCAGGATCTTCTTTATCTGTGGTCCGACGAAGACACCGGCTTTGACCTTTGCCTCAGACAGCTTAGGGAAGAAGTCTTGAAGGTACCTGAAGGCTGCCGACTCCTTATCTAGAGCTCTGACAAATTGTTTCATAAGGCCCAGTTTGATGTGCAGTGGTGGCATCAGCACCTTCCGGGGGTCCACCAGTGGCTCCCACTTGATGTTGTTCCTCCCCACAGAGAACTTGGTCCGCTGTGGCCAGTCCCGCCTGTGGTAGTGCGTCTTGGTGTCCCTGCTGTCCCAAAGGCAAAGATAGCAGAGAAACTTGGTAAAACCGCCTTGGAGACCCATCAGGAATGCCACCATTTTGAAGTCTCCTATGACCTCCCAGCCGTACTCGTCATACTTCAAGGCGTCCAGCAAGGTCTTGATGCTGTTGTAATCCTCTTTGAGGTGCACCGAGTGAGCCAGGGGAAGAGACGGGTACTTGTTACCATTATGGAGCAGCACGGCTTTGAGGCTCCTGGATGAGCTGTCAATGAAGAGGCGCCACTCATTCTGGTTACAGGCGATTCCGATTGCCTCGAACAGACTGGTCACATTGTGGCAGAAGCAGAGCCCATCTTGACGGGTGAAGAAGCTGGAAAAAGGTTGGTGACGCTTCCTCTGATCTGCGACTTGCACACTTTCATCCAACAAGTTCCACTGCTTGAGCCTAGACATCAAAAGCTCGGCATTGGACTTGGTGAGACCAAGATCTCTAATCAAGTCGTTGAGGTCTTTTTGGTTGGGGTAGTATGGGTTTCTCTCCTCAGCTCCACCTCTGAAATTGTCATCTGGATCCACAACGTCTTCCTCACTCTCTGACTTGCTGCTCTCTTCTAAAGATGGCTGCTCTCTCTCCGGAGGAGTGGGTACGGGGAGCTCATGGCAGTGTGTCACCGGGGCGATGGATGAAGGAAGGTCCGGATACGTGATAGCAGGTGCATTCTTGCCAGTCCGACGTTTGGAAGGGTCCACCATACAGAAGTAGCAGTTGCTTGAGTGGTCAGTGGGTTCCCGCCAAATTCTTGGGATAGCGAACTTCATGGCTCTCTTTTCCCCTCTGTACCATCCTACAAAAATACATTTATTTCACCCATGACTAATGTGTAAGAGATTCTTGCAACATTTTTCATATATGATATATTTTTTCAATAACATTGAAAATTGTAAAACATTTTAAAATTAAAAACTTTTACAATTTTAAAAATTTTAACAAATTCTATAACATAAAATTCTGAGCAACAATTGTCCATCGTACCTTCCAGAGTTTTTTTGCAGTGCTCGCAGGTGAAATGAGGTGCCCAGGGTTTGTCTTGATCCCCGACAGGCATGCCGAAATATGCCTTGTAGGCCTCACACATCTTAGCAGATGCTTCCACGGAGTACTTTTTCGCTCTTGTCTTGATAAATTGACCGCAGACATAGCAAAATGTGTCTGCCGGATGCTTGCAGCCTCTTGATGCCATCTCAGAAAAATGCAGATATGTATCCACTTAGGCAGTCGGAACTAAACTGAACTGGTGGGCTTAAGGCCCCTGTATTTATACTACTATTTATGTTACTGGAAAGTTCTAGAAGTTACTCCAAGTTTACTCAGCACTGACTCTACCTGGAATGTTCTGGAAAATAGGTAAATTTCAAAATATCACTGTCCTGGTCACAAAAGCAAAGTTTGTGGGGAATAATAGCCATTTTCTATACTTTTGAGGCATAAGCAATTAGGAAATAACACTTACTACCCAGGAACCAAAAAAAAATAAAAAATTGTTACACGGTATTATTAAGGACGTGTAATGAAGAGGAGAATGGGAGTATTAACCTTGTTGATTAAGAAACCCTAATACGAAGAACAGTCTGGCTAAATCCTCTCTATGACATTCCCCCCAAGTCAGCACTGGAGTTAAGAACCTGGCCTTGGTTGGCTATATAAAGACTTAAAAAAAAAAAGTTTCACCAACTTGTGCACAGTGCACACATCTGGGCAGGTTGGGCATATCTCGCAGGTTGCTCCTTGGAAGCTGCTGTTTGTGCAGGTACAACGGCCGCATTCGCAGCTTCCTTTTCCATTACAGATTTGTCCGTTTGTTGCCATGCATGCCACAGTATCTAAAGGGCAGTCGCAGGCACTGCCAGTGAATCCTGGGACGCATTTACACACACCACACTCACAGATTCCATTTCCTAGGAACCAAAGGACAGATGCTTATTTTACAAAGATTAACCCTTAGGCTTCAAGTTTTGGTAGGTTATTAAGACAGTAGCTTCACAGTGGAATAGCGAGGGAGCCCCTACTGAATACAGGCTAATAGTCTTACATGTGTTCTCTAAATCCTATTAAACATGTATCTAAACCCATATGAAAAACAGAAATTGCAGTATTGCTAGAGTACTTTGGAATGCATTCATGTTATGTTTCTAACTAGGTATGCTTTGACTGTTCTTTGTAAAACATCAATTTAATTTCAAAATAAATTTGTTTTGGTCAGTTTCCCTACATGTTACTTTAGAGGATCATCTTAAATCATGAAAGCCCTATGGTCCGCCAGCCCTTTCTTTTCCAAGCAGACACACATTTTGGTTTTAATGTCATACCTGCACACCGCAATCCCTTGTACTGGTCACATCTGAGGTTGTCGCATTCACAGTATTTTCCTGAATAGAAATGGGCTGGGTTCTTGTTCTTGTGGCAAATGCATTCCCCGCAGACACACTCCCCATTGTTACTGCAGATTTCAGAGCTGTTTCCTACCCTGCAGAAATCTACCATGTCTACTGGGTCTCCTTCATTAATGTCACATTCACACAGTCTACCGATATGACCTTTATTACACCTGAAAAAAAAAAAAAAAAACTAAACTAAATGAGAATATTAAAACTAACTAAAAGGCAGCTTAGCTAACTGCAGCACCACATCTACCTGCACACTCCACATTCCAGTGCTCCACTGCCATTGGTACATTGTGGGCTGTCAGGGATTCTGTCCTTTTCACATTCACACTGACAAATTAATCTCAGGATAACCTCCACCTCCTCGCTGAAACCTTGAGGTTTGACTGTGATCCGGAACTCATCTGCATCTTTCAGACACTTTTCTGTAGTAACACTTATGTTGAATTTTACCTAAAAAAAAAAAAAAGAAGAAAAGGTGATATGATGATATAAATGGTGTAGCAAACCCTCTTAAGGAATTGTAAGTGCTAGAAACCTCATCGCCGATGGAGATGTTAGAGCAGCTCTGCCCCTCCTTTCCAGAACGAAAGATGTTGTCCTTGCAGAACGTGGTGTAATTGATCTTGAATCCCTCTGGTAGCTTGCTGTTTTCCATAATGATTTCTGATGATAGCGCCTGTAATAAAAAACATTCGGTTATATTGGAACTCAAATGGCCTCGCTCTTCAATTAGTTTAGCAGACACTGCTCCGCCAGCACAGAGATTTAAGGAGTTCTACGTTACTTACATTTCACAACTGAAGGAAATGTCATAACTAGCTATTACAATGTCATTTGAAGCTAGAGTTCAACTGAACAGCCACATGTTAGTTGAATGAACATTTGAAAGCACTCACATAGTAGGCGTCAATGATTAATTGAAGCACATTATTGGAATTGTCTGAGAGAGTTCCAACAGCAGACTTTGGAATAAGATGCTTTAAACCCTGTGAAGAAAGTAACCATGGCAGTAAGTGAAGGGTGTGTGCTGTCATTTTGACATGCCCCCTGTAGAGTTGGTGATATCTCACAATCTCAGCACATTCTGGGGTGAACGTAAACTGATATTTTTAGAAACAAACAGACAAGGTCCAGATTTATGAAGGCACTCTTCATTAAATTAACTTTGCTAATCGTTTCTTACTTGTTTGGTACGATTCTAGATTTGTTTTACTTGGGAGCGATACGTAAATAAATACAAAAAATAAACTAATTCACCTTGGTAAATATGGTCGTTGTTGTCTAATAGGATTAAAGACATGATCACTCATACAACATTTTCAAAACGTATTATGAGGTGCTATTTTATTAGGCAACCCGAACGACTTGTAGAAACACTGACATGGGGAGACTGAATGCCACCCTTTAACATGTAGCTGTAACATTTTACTAAGATAATGCTCAGAATAGATTATTTTTATTGTTACCTCATATAAATGCAGAACATCTGCAGTGACAGCAAATATGGTCTGAATGTTGTTCTCACTTAGCGTTTGTGCGATATGAGCAATGGAAGGATAATCCTGTGTGGAAAAAGACAACTTCAGGATGAGAAAAGGAAGGACCACAAATACAGAAGAAACACAGCAAAATCCCATTCTGTGGAAGCCCAATCCTCCCACAATTCGGATTAGGCTCTTGCTGAAATAAGGAACAGAAAATCATAGACGAGGTTGGACAGAAGGAGTCAATGGCCAGGTTTAGTACGTTGTGTTCACATTCTGCACAGGGCTGGTACATCTTAGTTTGAAAAGCAGATATGCTGAGACCTACCTCTGCACTGGAGAGACCAGGAAGAACATCTTTTTCTAAATCTGATCAGGTATATATCCCTGGATGTACAGCATCTTGCTATCAGAACTGTTGTTGAGCAATAGTTAGTGTGCTATTCTGAAATCAGTTAGAAATAACCAATATAAAACATACGTAGTAATGACTCATGGTGTACATGCCGTTTTCCAGATGGCACTTTCCATCATTTGGCAGAACTATTCCACCCAGTTTCCCATCTCCAGCAAAGTGGAATCCCGCATCAGTGGAGAACACCAACAATCGGGTGACATTTCGCCAGCCAATATGCTCCTTGGTGTAACAAACAAGAGTGCGATCTCAGCTGGTGCTTAATTCAAAACCCAAACCAAGCATAGCCCTTTATGATGTACGTGTTATACTGATACTCCATGTATAGGCTACATTACAGTTATTATTTACACAATACATTGTAAAATATCGCATTACAGAACATCACATTGCAGAATATCACATTACAGATAAGAGCAGCAGTTATAAAGTACCATGCTATTGACAAGTCCCTAAGGCTCATACTGCAAAATGACTCAACCAAATAATAATGTATCACGAAAAGGTGCAAAAAAAGTTTCTACCATAGCAAATGAAGTCAGATGAAACAGCTGTACTCACTGTGCAGACTGCAGACTGCATGAGAGCATCAAGACCCCCCTCGGGAGGATCCAGGTTGGCTGAAATCTGCTGATTTCCTACGAGTTCATTAAACAAACTCCCATTCTTGGTTAGGCTAAGCACATTTTTATAGCTGAAGGGGGTTGTGCAAGGGTGGTGTCTGTGGCAGGGGTTCTTCAGCTTTTCTGGTACAGTATTTATATAAGGCAACACAGTTTTATCCACAAAAGAACCAAAGCCTGAAATATACAGAAAGTTTGATTTCATTCCCCCCCCCTCATAACATGCATATTACATGTCTTCTTTTTTTAGATGTTAGTGCTCAGGGAAGATGATGGATTGTCAGCACTATAGTCTAAAGTTCTCTTTATTTATCTACAGACCAGAGCTCGCACAAAAAAGGCGATGTGAGCTTCCCCACCAGAAAGAACCAGGGAGGACTTAGCATGTAGCAGTAGGTTCCTGATGCCAATTGTGTTCAGTTGTTTTTGTTGCTTTGTGATTCAGAGTAGGACCCACTGAGACCAACAACTCATGTTACTTATGATCTAGCCTGCAGCCTCCTGAGGTAACAATCTAGCACATATATTATTCCACTACATGCATGTACACACGGTTATTTACCTATTCTAAAATCATCAGTGATGTTCTTCATTTCTCTCATTAGATCAGTTCCTAGCCTTTTTATATTCATCAAGTCATCTTCCATGGAAAAGGACAGGTCCATGAGATAGTAAAGATCAATGGGGTAGTCCTCTGCTCTTTTGAACTTCAGTTCAAAGGTCTGGGGTTCACCTGAGAATGAACAGAGTTGATTTGTGCATTACACCTCCCACCATACCATATACCTCCCATCATATCAAAATGAACACTAGGACCATGATACATGATTCCCACAGTGAGTTGCTGGACATTGGATGGGACCTGGGGACCTGATGGTTCCCAAGAGAGAGTCTTATCACACATGATCATTGGGTTCAGCAGTGTCCACAACAGCAGAATGCATCGCCCAATTCTGCCCATTACCTTCAGTCTTTCAATAGAATGTTTGAAACGTACCTATCCGCAGGCTGAGGACCAGCTTCTGTGGCTGCAGCTGTGTTATTTCATCCAGCTTCTCCCTCTGTCCCCTACCACGGCTTGTGGTCTCGTTATTGAGAAGCAGAACCTTACTGCCCCTTGGGTTCTCAATCAGGTGTGCAGGGCAGCCTTTATCAATCAAAGTGGCTATTTTACCACAGCGGTCAGACACCACCTGTCCTTCTTGTAGGAAGTCCTTCATGGGAAGCAGAAAAGGCTAGATTTTAAAATATATTAAACAACCACAGTAACCTTGTAAAAGAGAGTAGTATGTGGTTGGTTGCACTTGAATGGAGTAACAGCTGAATAAGTCATTTCTATTGATAAGATAACAAACTAATTGTTGTCACGAAAGCTCTGAGCCTACTATAGTATAAATAGCAGGCATAGTGGCATACACAGACAGATAAGCCTCTAATTCCTCCAGGATCATCGTGGACCATCAGTGTATCAGTCTAAGGGCTCTCCAGGGGTTTAGTTAATCTGATCAATTGCCTAACACTGTTAATGCTAGTGGCACATATTGTATCTAAACAATAGCGTTCAATATAGATATAATGTGGGTATTTGAAACTAATAAAATGTTGTTAAAATTTGAAGCATGGTCTGGTCTCATCCTATAGCGTAACAAAGTAGTTAAATCTCTGTTTACTTTAATCCATTAAACTTGCTTGTTTAATTCAATTTTTTAAAGCTAATTCTTCAGCAGAAAGCTTTTGAAACCGCTTAATAACAGATTATGATTTATTACAGATATAGTGATTGATTACTGTCGGGGTGATGTAAGTTGAAGAAACACATTGACGTTTGAAGATTTGCTTGCCTCTTTTGTGCACCACCCACAGTGTGGACCAGCCTGTATGCACTCCTGGCATGACTGCACACTGGTCAGGTGACAGTTGTTTGGTTCTGTCAAGACATATATAACAAGAATGACATACAGTAATTAATGTTTTGTTTGTTATTTTCAAATGCAAGTTGTGAATTGCATATACGTATTACCTTGCTTTCCGAGCACGTGATTCAATAAATAACATAGAAACAGCTTGACAGAAAGCAACCACAGGTCCATCTGAAAAACAAACACTTTTTTTTTTTTAAATGACTGTCATCAAATATTGCAGCGTGCATAAATAAAAAAACGTGAGCGAGTATATTGGGAATTATTGCAAAATGTACAAACTTGAAGGCAACAGTAATGACTTCCCTATAGGTCGTGCAGAGCACAGTGTTGTGTTGTGAGGTAATAGAGGAAGAAATGTTGTTTGAAGCATTTTTATTATTTAAAAAAAAAGAGGAATCGAAAGAACATCAGAAGAAACAAGGGACATTCTAACCAGACGCAAAAAATGGAAATACTGCGTCTTTCTCTGAGAAGATGATTTTTGAATAGAGATTAAAATACGAAATATGGAAATATCTGCAATACTGCTTTTAATTTTAGTTGTGATTTGTATGCCATTGAATGACCATATTTAATTACACATGCATGTTTGCACTTCGATAGACATTGAGGAAAATTGCACATAAAAGTCTTAAAAAATATGAGAAATACTATGAAAAAAAGCAAAGATTCATGACCATTTATCCCATAGATTGTGCTGGATTTTTATAGCAATTCCATTAAATATCATCACACAAAAGGAAGCCATTTGAATGGATCTCATAAACTGTAGCAAACCACCACAATTATATGGGAACTTAAGCACCATATGAGTCCCGTACTGAAATGCAGACTGAGGGTATTAAACAGTATATCAAGGGTCAATTATTGTATTTTGTAAGCACACAAGTCCCCCAAGCTAAAATCTATGTATATGTGTATCATTGTGTAATGCAAGCATCTATACATGTGAAACCAATAAACAAAAATGAATTAATCACAACAATAATAAGAACAATCATAATAGTAACCATAACAACTATAACATCATACATAGTCCATTCTGCTTATAATTCAATTGCAATTTAAAGTTGCAGGCTTCAAATTGAGTGATAATGAACTTTTTTGTATTTTATAAGCATATAATTTAGATTGTGATCTGCACACATATACAGTTTGTATGCTGTGCAGTTCATGCAGTACTCACCTTGTCTCTTAGTTTCTGCTCATTTACTTGGATTCTTTGTTCGTGATCACACACAGAGAAGGTACATCCAGCGCTGAGACTCCAGCAGGCAGTGGTTTCCTTTGCTCTGTTGCTGGAATTAACTGTTGACTGGTCTCATAGTGACAAAAAGAAACTGAAGAAACAGCAGCTGCTGATGAAGCCCATAAACTCTTATTAAATGTCTTTAGAGAAATGACTATAAAACGGGAGGAGATTTAACAATACCAATACCTCTCACTTAAAATGACAGTTCATTTAAAAAGATGTTTAGAAAGTGCACACAGCGGATTAGTAGGATATGAACCATTACTCCTCCCTGGCTATGTTGGATAGGGAGGTCCTTATCTATGTATGCATGTATGGGTGTATTCACTTCGGTCAATTTTAATTACATTTTTACAAAATGTAAAACAGTTTGTGTGAACTCTATGGAGTTTGAGAACTTGCCCAACCAAAACTTGGAAAAAACATATATGCAATATAAAATAGATACATTAGATAGGACACTTAATGTGGTGCAATTAGGCATGCAGTGACTAAAGGGGATATAATGCACATACAAATGCAAACAGCCTCAACGTCTTATTATTTGAAGATTCTTAATGTTTCAGTTCTGCTGGAAGCTTGTTCCATCATATGGCACCGTGATGGAAAAACAGTTTGAACTTTTTACAGTTTTAAATCGTTGAATATGAGGTACATATAATTGACCATAACTTGACTCATCCCTTGACTGGAAAAATAGCGTATACTCTAGTTAATTTCCAATTACTGCATTCATATAATGAGGATTCCTCCGAGAAAGACCAAGCCACTCAAATGTTTGAGAACCTGGTAGTGGTGCTGGTATATGGACCTCACATTTGGAGAGTTTGTCCCAATAATAATAGAAGCTTGCTGAAGTTCAGACAGGGCAGGGCAATGGGGCTCCTCATTAGGCAATCGGTATGTCATTGTATGTTTAATAAGCTCACCTGTATGTCACCCTGCATTCACGCATTCTCTTTGCCTCATGATAAATGATGAATTATAGCTGGAGGCAATCTGTGCATAACGGAATTCCTCGAAATGGCGCAATGCACAGCTGCAGCGGAATTCAGTCTTGCACAGATTCGCCATATTCTGCAGCTACATCATCATCAGAATTATCATAAACAGAATGCTAAAGTCACCTGAGATATATAAATCAGTTGTTTGGTTCTAGTTAAATTAACAGATGTTCTGAGTCCTTCAAAAAGTAGGAGTTAACTAAAGACAGGAGTTTAGACTTTGAAAATGTGACCCAAATGTGATTTTACTGACAAAAATGCTTGCTATGTTAAAGTGGAAGTACCGACCACAGACACTGTTTGATTTGATTGTGTTTACATGATTCACATTTTTCTAAGCCATTATTAATACAAATACTAAAAACAGAAGGTGCTCCACAGTCACCCCACAGATAGATACATTTACAATATATGTAGTTTATTTGCTTATTTTCCAGCAGATCTGGACTGCCTTTCATTATACAGTAGTTTACATCTAAAAAGCCACTGATAAGAGAATGCAAGACAGGGTTAAGATGGGACTATTCACTGCAGTTTCTATTTTACAAATGCTCTTATTCTAATGAGGTTTTTTTTTCTAGTTCTTTCTGACAATCTGGAGGTTATTTCAGTAACATGTTGTTAAGTCTCCTGGTGTTCTGCCAAACAGATCAGTGCTGTCTGAAAACAACATTTCAGAGAGGGCTCCAGGAAGAGAGTTTACACAGTTAGCAGGGTATTATATAAATGACATTTACTAACTGTGCCCATGCCACTGTGCAAAACTGGGCTACCTTACGCTTCCCAAGTGAACGCCTTAACTACTATGCAAAAGGGTCCAAAACAACTCGTTCATCCATACATTAAATAAATAAACGGTGTCGTGTTATTTTTTTTACCTCTAATTCTTGATATCTAGTGTATATCTATCACCATCTAATTGCCAAAACGTTCCTTTGAATTTTGACACACTTTTTAAATACATTTTTTTTTCTCAAAAAAGGTCTGCGTCTTAAATTCGATCATAGTAATGCATGTATTCAAATCGCCAACAAACAGCAACCTAATTGGCTGCCCCAGAAAAGACGAACAACATCATTACTGCCCGATCTGGAATCCTCCATGACATACAGCAGCAATTTACAAAGAAGTGTCACTCGCGTTTACAATACCAGCGTCTCATTATTAGGATCTGTTCTAACAAACAGTGCCAGCGTGGACAGATCGGAAATGCCAAGCAATACTGCAGTTCACAAAAAGGGAGAAAAACAGATGCGAGTCATCATGACAGGAAATGAGAAGCAATCCCTAACTCTGTAATAATCTGCTCTATACGTCAGTGTTCTTATATGTGTAACTGAGGTTGTAGCTTTGTAAATGCGTCTATTTGGGGTTTTATTTTTTCCTCATCTCGAGGGTGGGAAATTTGCTCTGCGTCGTAAATTCGAAAGAATACGGTACTTGTTTCTAAAGGAATTCATGTGGTTTTGTGCATCTTTTTTTCTGGTGGCAACAGTTGCATTTTTGCACACCACATTGTGCTAAATTTGGAATACTGGCTAATGGTGCTCTGTAGCCAATAAGACTGGCGTTACTTCATGTAATATTGCTGTTAAAAAGAGGGTAAGCTTTATAGTTATAAACATCAAACACACCACATCAAGTGTTCAACATTGAACTGTATTTAATTGTCAGAATGTTAGCATGTATGAAACAGTGCGGAATAAGAACGAGTTCAACTAGCCTGCTTTAATTATATTTTGCGTACATCTTTACATCCAGCACTACGCTATTTTTAAGCATAAACAAACAGGTCCTGCCAAGATTCCCCAATTCTGCGAGCACAGAAATTATTATAGAATTCACCATTCTGCACAGACATTTGCAGAAATTGTCTCACATAGGAAACTGTTTTATTATTATTATTATTATTATTATTATTATTATTATTATTATTATTATATCAGAAACACAGACATGTTGATTTGCTGTAGTTTATTTTGGAACCTGCTGGAGCACCTAACAGCTTCCGTCAAACTACAGGATGAATCAGGGACACAGAATATAACTGCAAATGTTTGTTCTGAATAGTACTCAAAAACCTTCCATGAAGATGTGCCCAGCCGCTGGGGGAAAAAAAAAAAGGCAGGATAATTAAGACAATGGCGACACCTGTTGAAATGAGAGAGGATACACTCTGAATTACCGGCACCTCAAACCGGCAGCTAGTGATACAAATGTGTAACATCTGCAAATATAAATGCAAATGATATTATCATTGTTAAAATCAAAACCAAAAAAAAAATCTGAAATGTCGAACCAGTCCGGGGCCCTCTGAGTGCAGCTGCACCTGCTATTGGTCCTCACTGGGTAGATCCACACACCGCTCACCGCTGATCGAGGAGACAAACTGAACATCCTGATAAAGGAATTTCTGGGGTTCTTTTTGCTCGTGTTATCACTTGCATTTTTAAACACACCTTTCTTTCTCCTGTTCCCCCAAAAAACATGCATGTGATGCTCTTATACCATTGACACTGTTGGAATTGTGTGCATACATTTTATATACACAGTATATGCATCTCAGAAACCTCCCCATTGCAATCACTGCCAAGCAAGCAGCAATTACTATGACAACTGCAATGCATGTCAGTTAAGCAGAGTACACGATTTGATAACATCAACTTTTATCTGGTGTAACTAGATGAATGAAGCATGAAAAACCTACACGTGTTTGTTCCAGTTTTGAGTGATCACCAGATTTCTGCATTGATGATGAATACATATTCAAAAGTTTTTCACAATTGCACTGGAAGGAGTTAAAAAGGCCTGTCAGAACTACACTAAAACAAGCGCATCATACATCTTAATATAATGACAAGAGCAGTAGAAGATAGCCAAGGGTCTTGTCACCCAATGCTTGTAAAGGGTTTACTGGCACAATTTGCCATTCCAACACCTTTTTACTACTTTGCAAGGCCTTCTAGAAAATAATAAAGTTCACATGACAATAAAGATGCGTTTTGAAATATTGCGCAATCTTACACACTGCTGCCGTCTAGTGGATGCTATATACAACAGCATTCTAGTCAATCACCTGGATTCTGACACTCCCATTTTAAACTTTGCTGAAGGTGCTCTCAAGCTCTTTGGCAGAGCTACATTCTGATAAATTTAAGAAAGACCAACCTCAGTAGCCAATATTGTTCGACTGAATGTGATAAATAACACTCTCACGTAGAAATGTGTGGTTTTCTATTTCTGGTTCATGCATAGTTGTTTTTTGGTGCGATGCATGCGCTCTCAACACAGAAAACAGACACTGTGGCCTGAGACCTAATCTACTTAAAGTTCCATGGAGGTCAAGCCAGACCACAAATGCATGCCTTGCACAAACAGATACAATGTATATCAATAAATGTTTAAATCACAATTTTAGTGATTCTCAGTATTTTCATATTCCAGAATCTCTTATTCTCCAATATAGAATGTTAATACCAAGTTTCATGACCATTGGAGAAGCAGTTCACCAAAATGATGCAGATGTGCAAGTGCGGCATGCAGCTGAGCTGCTGTATAGACAGAGACAGACTCCCGACCCGAGTCAGTACTCGCTTCATTTAGCATACGTTATTGAGAATATCAAAGTTCCATGACAACTGGGTAAGTGGTTCTGTATGGAAGAATGCATGTGTGACACACAGATGGGCAGATAAACATACAGACAAACCCATACTGTACAGACCTACTCAGGATACTACAGTCTCAATATCAGGCTCTGTGATGTGAATACCAGCTTTTATGCCTCCTGGCACATGTTAAGTGTGAAATACATTCATATGCCTCCACTAGATCTTCGTCGCAGGGGATTTCATGCCTAGCAGGGGATAATATGAGAGTGGCACTCTCAAAGTGCATCTGGTTTGGTGTCCAGGAATGGATACAGAATTGTGATTCAGAACACTCTTGATGGTCTCCATTATGAGCTGCTTTACTTGCCAGTATATTGCAGCCGGTGCTCTGTATAACATTCTTAATGTACGGGCTGCTTTGTCTACTTAGCAAGTCCAACGCATTTGATTTCTGTGTGGTAATCACATCAGCTATAATAGATTAAAGGATAAACTGTTTATTGTAATAAGCAAAGAAACCCAAACATAGGAATATTTAGTTTAAAAAAAGAAAAAAGGAAGCATTTATGGTCATTTTTGGTACTTTAATAAATAATTTCAGAAACAGCATTGCAAAAGTGAACATAATGCTAAAATAAAAAGGCACTTAACAAGGATATGACACGTGTAAGTACATGAGACGCTTTTTAAAAGTATTCCAGAGGCCATTTTCTAATGCTGTTTCTTGTATGACATTACAAAACAAAATAGTGTTGCTAATCCTTTTGTGTGGATCATCAGTATGCAAGGCTGCATTTTAACCTCTGCTTATATACATACAAATACAAGGAAAAATGTGTATGGAGGGTTTCTCTTAAAATAAATTGTTAATACAATAATAAAAAACATATGCAAGCTCAGACAACAAAATAGTTAAAATCCTGCAAAATACAGTTATGGTACTTGATAGCAAAAAAAAAAAAAAAAAAAAATTAAACTAAGGCTTTTTGTAAATGAGACACTGTTTTTTTATGCTTTTTTTGGCATGGCTTAATTGAGTTGATCTGGGCTTGAATTTTAGGACTGCTCCTTGAAGCTACTTGCAGATAATTTAATTAGCTGGGGTTACACTGAACAAGCCTATCAGTAGCTACATTTACAAGCACATTTCATCTTCCCTTAGTATAATATCAGACTAACTTTTCACCTGCACATTATATCTTTCTTCTGCACATTTCCCACTCCTAAACCAGCAGTCCATTACACTACTTGCACATAACATTTCTAAAGACAGAAAGCATCTTACAACAAAATACAACTATTCCAATATCCCTGGCAGCAATCTGTAAATTCAAGCCCTTGAAGGCACCATAACAATGGCTAAAAAAAAAACAAACAAAAATAAAAACCCATAGACTATGCAACAGACCCATGTTTGTGGGTATCTTGAAATGAAAGGCACAATCTCTGACCTTTGTGGACCTTGTAATAAATCAAAAAGATCTCCTGTGGCATCAACAATTTTAGAAAGAAAAAAAAATAAAATTATGCACTACATTTTCAAACTGCATAGGGAAAAAAAAAAGGTTAAAAAACCAAAAAACTGAAAGTGGCCTATCATAATGAAAACCTTACAAGAAAAACAAAAACTTAAATTAAAACCCATTGCCACCCCCCCCCCCCCCCCAAAAAAAAAAATTTGCATACAGTGTTAACACACGTCTGATTATTTGCCCTCATACTTAGGATTGATCACAGTTGTCACAGCACTCTTGTAGATGGGATTTTCACCCTGGAAAACAAAAAATTTACAAATTAGAATCCATTTCCTTTTATAAATCCACAACGTATTTCTTGAACACCGTTCAACACATCCCACTGCCCTTGCCTATCTTCATAATTCATTAAAAGATGAAGTGTTTCAATGTTCCAATCCCGTGACCGAACCAGCTTTCTCTTACATCCAGGAACTCGAGAGCAGATACTACCGAGCTACCGGCCTCTAGAAGACAAAGGCCAGCCCTGCAGGTGTCCGCTTTTGAGCACACGGAGTGCCTAGCCAGTAGGGTTTGCTGTAGTGACTTCCCTTCAAGAATGTCTGGTGAAGACCTGTGACTGCACAGCCAGGACATGAACCTGCCCTGAAAGACACCCTGCACACCACGTGGATGTGTGTTTACCAGGTGAGCCACTCGGGGACCCCCGACAGCAATAAGCAAGGCCCATACCCTGCTTTTATTACTATGATATACATCTGGGATGTTGTTTCCACAGTTATAACGATGAAGCGATTTAGGGTGCTTGAACTAACACAATGAATGTATTTGCTTAACAAGGTCCAGTTACTGTTAATTTGTGCACTATGAGCTCATCATGCAGAACCTTCCTTTCCTGAGTTCAAAGTACAAGCCTAGAAGAACTAATAAATGCTGCCAAATGTTACACATCTCTGGTCAGTCAGTCTGAACAGTTTCCATATGCATTTATTCCAATTGAAACTGGCCTTACAAACCAACCACTAAAAGCACACAGGCAAAAATGTGGTTCACTGCTGAACACCAAGGTCATGCTATCATTTACATTCCCAAAACACACACTGCAGCAATGTAACTTAGCATTAAGCCAATTAAAACTCCATGTAAGTTGAGATTAACAAAACTGTTTAGAAAAATTTAAATTAGCATGCAAATTAAATGTTAAAAAGGTTCAAGCATGCAGCACCATTTTCTTAGGGTTGTACTTTACATAAGTTAATATTCTGTAATGTTACAGTACATCTTTAAGAGTGCTGTGATAATAATGGTCATTTTCTGTGTTGCTACATAATTGTCTATGAACTTTGAACTTAAGGTTGTATTAGGATGTGGCACAGGCGAGAATTGTGTGACATTCTACAATGTAAAATTAAGTCCAATAGAAGAATTGCTTGAAGGCAATAACTGAGGTGATGCTACCAGAAAGGAACGACTGGGACAGGTAAGTGGAACTGATGCCAGGGTGATGTGAAATTGCAAGAATATAAAATTAGAAAGCTACAAGACCATTTTTGGAAGGACGTCGACCCTTCAGAGGAGGACATGCAGCTGCTGCAGCCGCTCCACAGCTTAGCCCAAGATGTGATGAATTCACTTCTTGGCTGCCTGGCAATACTGTCTGTAAGGGAACTGTCTGCTATGTGTTTTGCATTTTGTAACTTACATGAATAAAAAAAAGCCTCTATCTGGATTAATTCTGGTTCAATTACAACAAACAAAGTTGGGGATGATCTTGTGGTAAGTACGGAAGCCTAGTACGGAAGTTAGTACTAATTGCAATTAATTTAGCAAATGAAGATGATCCGCAGGTGCGTATTAAATTTGTTCCCAATTGCAACAAATCTGTACTAAAGGACTTGCGCCCCTACAGGAGACTAAGTACCGTACTAACGCAGTCCAGCAACCTCTTTAGACTAACCATCAAATTAACTCCAGCAAGAATGAAGAAATGTCAAATGTAATCATTAGGTTTATGATTAAACAATTTTATATATATATATATATATATATATATATATATATATATATATATATATATATATATATATATATACATACATACATACATACACACACACACACACATATATATACTACTTTGTAACAATGACCATGCTATATTAATTAATGTGGATGAATAGTGAAAATCACGTCTAAAATTAAAAAGTCTGAAATATATCATTTAAAAAAAAACAAAAAAAAAAAAAAAAAAAAAAAACATCCAGGCGTCTGCAACCTTGCCCCTGGAGAGCCACAATCCTACATCTTCACTTACTAGCAGTTTTAAATAGGCAACAAGCAGAGATCTGGGAAGCAGCTGAACTCCTAATTAAGCAACTGAATGATCCAATCAAAACAATGATTTCTTTATACTTTAAAAGTTTGTAATTAGTCATTAAAATTTGTTTGCACCTTTTCATGATTACATATACTGTTTGAATGGAATGAAAAAAATGGCTAATACTGCATTTTACCTAGAAATGTACTGCTGCCATGAGGGGAAAAAAAAAAAAAAAAAAAAATTCCTCCTTAATAAATGGCAGCATTTTTCTGTTTTAGAGGAAAAAAAAATCTGGGTATGTGTGTCTCGTGGCAGCAATACACTTCCGTACGATCCAATCATTCCCAGATTTTTTATATCCCATCACCCCATCCGTGCTAATGCCGTGATCGGATGATCCCCAATGTTGTTCCTGATCTTTTTGCGTTGCAATTGGGACTAACTTGTAATATAGACAGTACTGTGCTAACCAGGGTAGTTTTTAGTACGCAGCTCCGTACTAACTGTGCAAGTTCGCTGCAATTGACCCTCTGTGTCAGACTTACAACGTATTTCACTTATTATTCAGTTCTCATTTAAAGTGATCTGTTTAATGCACATTTTCCCTACAATGTTCCACCAATGAACCTCAATAACGGCCAGTGCAACCACTTCTGCTTTTTAGTCCTCTCCAAAACAGATAATGGCAAGTGGGCATTGTTTTGATGTTCATGTATTGGAATCTCTTCTACATTTTTTTTTTTTTTTTTAAATGGGAACACTTGGTAGTTAAAAAAAAAAAAAAAAAAAAAAAAAAGCAAAAAGCAAAGCTGCAAAAACAGAACAAATTGAACAGAGAAAAAGATGTGCACGAAAAGACTGATGTGTAACACGTGTTAGCAAAAAAGGGTCAGATGAAGTCCATGCAGAAACAAAGCGGAAAGGAAAAAGAAATACAAACTGAGATTTAGAGAGCAGCAGCTTTACGTCCATAGCTTGGATTCTTGAACTTATTAATAGGACTCTTGTAAATTGGATTCTCTTGCTGCAGTAGAAAATATGGTAGATGTATAAAAGAATACATGAATAAAACAAAGTATGAAGCATGGATCGTTAGAGAGGACATGAACATTACAGTAAAAATTAAATTAAACCTTCAAGGAAAAGATAATAAAAAGTTCCAGATAAATCTTTGTATAGCTGACAAGAGCTGTAGATGGAAGGCACATAGAGCGAGTTACAATACAGGAAACGTTGGGTTATCTTCATAACCATGGTTCCCTGAAATAGAAATGTAACCATTAACGAATGAGTGTTAACCTGTAAAGATCCAGGAACATGAATAGAATACCAAAGCAGCACGTAAGCATTCGCGATGTAGCCTTGCCCGCCCCCGAGAACATCAGAGGGCTACAGACACAGGTACTGTTATCATTTTCCTTCAAACATGTTGCAGGTTAATGGTTAGCATGGCTTCATCACGGGCCCGTCGTGCAGCTTTGGTATTATATTCAGATTCCTGGATCTTTACAGGAAAACACTCATTCGTTAATGGTTACATTTCGTACTTGATAGGGAACCTATTCTCAGGCCTATACACAAACAATGAAGGCTATGAATCTTGAAAAACACGGTAGAACCCTGTTGCTCCAGTTTTACCAGTACAGGAAGCCAATCTCCATATTAAGTAATCAACTCATATTTTGTCAAAAAATAATTCCATTACAATAACATACATAAAGACCCATTCAACTAGCAATGCTTTTGAAAATGCAAAACCAGCGTTGCTCACCGTGTCCCATTTAGCATTCAACTTTTCCTTTTCAAACTTAGCAAACTCCCTTCTGTCGTGGATGATCATGAGCAGCTTCCAGATGAGCAGGAGAGCGAGACCGATCAGCACGATGCCAGCGACCACACCTGCCACAATCGGGATAATGTCTGGTCCAGTAGGACACTCTGTTTACATGGGAGCAGGAAGTAAAGAAGAATGGCATTTAAAAAATGTGGGGAGGAATGGATCCATGGGTTTGATTTTATCAAAATGTAGAGCTTTTGGACGGCAACTTCTGGGCCTTTTGTGTACACATGCATTCTAGCTTAGGGTATTTTGTTTCACCACATTGAAGGATAAACTTCACTTAAACAGATGTAAGCAAAAACAGATAAAATAATTCATTAAAGTTAGTCAGTTTACAGTAGTTTTAAATTGAAAGAAAAAGTTTGACATTAAAAGACTGGTGAATGTGACATCCTACAAGACTACAGAATTTGGGGTTTCAACTGAACCCCACTACACTGTGTTCTCAGCACTCACCTAGTACGTCAACAACATGCACATGGATGTCGTTTTCTGTGTTGTTGACGCCGTAGGTGAAGTAAAACCAGCAGTCGCTCGCATCCCTCTCTTTACAGTGAGTCAGTGCCGTGGCCTGGCCCGGCTGGGGCAGCTTGTCCCGATCGTTCACCTTGGTGAGGTTGAAATACGAGCAGTCTGCCTCACAGGTGTCTTTCTTCTCTCCTGTATTAAAGGTTCTGCACTGTACACACTCCCTGCAGACGCAATGAAACACGTTTTACTGAGCTTTCAACAGTCTGTGATTATTCAGTGTTGAGGAGACAACAACACACATTATTATCATACCCCCCTTTTCTCCCCAAATATTAACACTAATTTAGCTTAAAAAAAAAAAAAAAAAATTATTGGCTTTGGAGACAGGTAACAAATCAGTCTCCACCTGATGTTTTGCATTTCAATGTATCTATATTGAAACGCACTGAAAAAGACTCACTTATGCTCGGCACACACTCCTGGGCACGTGGGGCATATCTCACAGGTTGGTCCCTGGAATTTTGGATCTGTGCATTTGCAGGTGCCACATTCACAATTTCCTCTGCCGTTGCAGATCTGTCCATTCTTTGCTAAACATGTGGATGTGTTCAGTGAGCAGTCACAGGCACTGCCGGTATAGCTGGGGGAGCATTTGCATACCCTGCAGACACATTCGCCATTTCCTGCAAATCAGAGAACAAGTAGTTAAAAATCCCAAGACTCTCAAAGCAATTTGAAATTCTTCTTGTAAATGCACAAACGCGCTATACAATATAGCTAATGTTAACACTGGATCCATCTTCTTACCACCACAGATCATGTTGTTTGACCTGTCACAGTTGAAGTTGTCACACTCGCAGTATTTGCCGGAGTAGATTTCGTTGGGGTTATCCCTCTTTTTGCAAACACATTCTCCACAGATACAGTCTCCATTGGTACTGCAGATATCTGTGCCATTGTCCCGTCGACAGTTCGCATCCAGGTCATCACTGTTCACTTCTTCTGTGCTGCACTCGCAAAGCCTACCAATACGGCCTTCATTACACCTGAAAAACAATTTATTGCAAAAGAAATTCTGAGCGCACACGAGACAGTATGTTTCGTCTAGGTGAGACATGCACATTTACCAATGCATACAGTTAAAATGTAATTATGGGGAAGGGATAGTGTTCCTGTTACAATATTTCAAAAAAGTAGTAAACAGCCCATTCGATATAATTTAGACTTGGAAATTCTTTATAACCATCAACAAGGCTTTGCATAGCAGCTGTGTTTAATTTGGAATGCAATTCTTTCTGGTTGTCTGGATAGAAGATAATTGCAAAGCAATATGGAGTGCAATTGTGGGCTGAAACAAGGATTAAAAGACTTCGACAAAAATAGCCAAGCAACTGAACCGTTCATTGGCGTGGTTCACAATGTCTTGGATTCTTTTGAGTTTGTAAGTAAACAGCTACACACCAAAATAGACTGTGTATTTAAAGCAGGTCTGTGAAATATATTCCATAATACTCAGTTTAGGTAGTTTGGTTAACAAGGGGGGGGGGGGGGGGGTTAGTTGCTGGCGTTTATGAAATGACACATTCAAAACAAAAATTGACATACATTGTCTTTTTTTTTTTTTTGTTTAGTAATTGCTGATAGGAAGCTAAACTTTCTTTCCTTTTTTCCCTACCTGCAGGCACCACACTCAAATGTCCCGTTGCCATCGTTGCATTTTGGGCTGTTTGGAATTCCCTTGTCGTGGCACTCGCACTCGCAGACAAACTTAAGTTTGATTTCAACTTCTTCCGTGAAGCCCAGTGGTTTGATCTTGACTGTTTCTTCCTGGCCTTTCTTTGGACATTTGTGTGCAGTAATACTGATATTAAACATGACCTTTGAAAAACAGCAAGCAAAATAGATTGGAACAAAAATCCCTACGGCCACAGTAAACTGTAAGGCTGAAAGCAACAGTTATCTACAAAGTGCATAAAAAGCCCTTCATCCTATATATTCTAAATGTTCAACAGCTGCAGATACATTTTGCCAAAACCCGTCAGGAAGCCTCAGTTGCATGAGTTGAGGCCTTGCTTCACATAAACAGTGTTGAGCAAAAAATCAAGTGCATGTGGGCCGGGCAGACCTGCATAAATGTTACTGCTACAAAGAAATTCAAACTGAAAACACAGGGAACATTCATACAAGTATGAATTACATGGATCGCAATATAACTACCTTGAATTCAATTTGAATGTTTTTTAAATAATTCTTCCTACCTCATCTCCAATGGAAATGTTGGAACATTTTCTTCCGTTTTCTCCAGTGTTGACGAGCCCATTCTTGCAATGTGAAACATAGTTAATGGTCACCCCCTCTGGAAGCTTGCTGTTCTCAAGGATTACCTCTGAAGACAGAGACTGCAAAACAGAGAAAAAGTTACATAATGCATAAAATGCACTGTTCCTAAAAGAAAAAAAATTAATATTACAAGAAAAACTGACAAATACATAACAAAAGAACACAAAACAACCCATAAACATAGACAATGCTGGCTTCCTGTCTCACAGACCACACGAGTCTAATAATGTCTCTTGGTTGCTTTGTGTATAAAACCGGATTTTAAAGGCTGGTTACCCATTAAGGCTTAGATCCACGCATAAAGGAGGCTGGCTGGGTACAAGATAAGATCAAGCAAGGCAAGGGGGGTAATGTCTTCAGCTCCACTCCTCACCATTACAGCAATGAGAATTGTGACTGAACCATTCACTTACATTATAAGCATCGATAATCAGCTTGATTACATTGCTGGAGTTGGAAGAGAGAGTTCCTACAGCAGACTTCGGAATGAGATTCTTCAGTTCCTAGAAAAACAAGCCGTACATACAAACTTCATATCTGAAATACATCTCTCACATTCATTGACAGGCCTAGATCACACATCATTTACCAAAAACCAAGAATTTTTGGTCATGATGTTCAACGGCTTTCAGCACCCCCACTTTAAAAATTGTTCCAGTGCCACTGCATACACTTGATAAATGAAAACCTAAAGGGAGGACGGTTTACAGTTCTGCAGAAGCATGAACCCCGATTTGCAGCTCTTGCAGCCATTCGAGGTGCTTAACCTGTCAAATGTAAATGCAGAACGATCCTTCTAATCTTTTAACGTACATCTTGTAATACCAAAACCACTGCTGTTTAAATAGACATTAACAAAAAGGATATTGTACAATTCTCAATTTTTTTTCTTTACATCGGACAAGGTATACATGTTAATAAACGGTAAGCATATTCCTGTTACGGTTTATTTTATTTTATTTTATTTTTAAAGGTACTGTTAAAAAAATAACCTAATGTTTACTTTTGACTTGAAGAGGGTGTTATGAAAACACATTAAATACATTAAATATATGTTTACTTTGCACAAATACTAAATTACAGTACATTACATAAATCTATTTTTTGTTTTAAGTTCAAATCTTCATAGCTGTGACCATTCCATGAAATTGTGTATTTTTAGTTGTGACTGCTGTGATTTTTTTTATTTTTATTTTTTTTTTACTGTGACAATCACATCCCTAGGTCAGGACAGAAACATTTTAATTCAAAAGAGGATGCTGCAGATGATCAAAACCCAACAATTCTTCAGTGAAGCCTGTTTCCAAAGATCATGCATGCAAGTTCAGATTTACTGTAAACAGGATATACTGTAGCGGCTGCACCCAAATGATCCTGTAATAGTCTTAGTTTTTTTGTTTTTTACAGCAAATACTCACAGTGAGTCTGTGCACAATGTCAATTTACCTTGTAAACAGGCTGGAATTCTTCTGTCACAGCAAAGATGGTCTGGATGTTGTTGTCACTTAATTTCTGTACAAGGTGGGCAATAGATGGATAGTCCTGGAGAACAGAGTCTAATGTAAATTAACAGCATAACAGAAGAGCAATTTCCCCCCCAAAAAGATTCTGAAAACTATTCATTCAATAATGTAAATTAGATTTTTTTTTTTTCTGGAAGGAAGAATTTAAACCTTTTTCCGCCTTTATTTTTATTTTTTTTGCATAGAGAGCTTTGAAAATGAAGCCCAAAGTCTGTTGTGTAACCCAAGGTAGTAACTACAATTTAAAAAAGCCAAGTTTAATATACAGAAGGGGGAAAGAGCAACGGCAAATGTAAGAAACCCTCAGTTCAGATTTGTACCGATTAAAAAATAAAACTTGACAGGCGCAGAAACCTTTCTCTATAAAAAACACAAAAAAGAAACCTTGTCAGTGTTATTTTTTGTGCTACTGAATGTCTTCTTATTGCTTACATAGTAATGACTCATGGTGTACATGCCATTTTCCAGATGGCACTTTCCATCATTTGGCAGAACTATTCCACCCAGTTTCCCATCTCCAGCAAAGTGGAATCCCGCATCAGTGGAGAACACCAACAATCGGGTGACATTTCGCCAGCCAATATGCTCCTATAAAATAAAAATGCAAAAATTAGAGAATATCTCCATCTGCTTGTTCAGGCTGTTCCTGATTCTGCATGTTAACACAAATCACACAATGCTATGCGGAAACATTTCTTACCATGGTCAGCACCCTGAGATATACAGCTCTTACCTTTAAATTAAAGCCCCTGTAAAAGGAGACACAGTGCAGGCGATCGTACATACGTGCATGTGTCACACTTCAGATTGCTCCACAGACCTGGAAAACTGCTTATCCAGTTGTCACGAAACATGGGATTGCTATTAAGCTTAAATTATTGAGATTATCAGATGGGGCGGTGGTGTTTACTGACTTGTTTAACTGAATCTTTTACCTCTCCCAGTTACCCCATAATCAGGAAGCACTGAAAGACATACTTACACCACAGACAGCAACCTGCATTATGGCATCAAAACCACCTTCAGGAGAATCCAAGTTTCCAGAAATCTGCTGCTGTCCTACAAGAGTATTGAACTGGTTTCCATTGTTGGTGAGCTTGAGGACATTTTTGTAGCTGAAGGGGCTGGTACAGTTTTGGTCACCGGTGCAAGGGTTCAGCAGCTTGGCTGGGGTGGTGCTGATGTAGGGCATCACAGTTTTCTCCACAAAGGAGCCGAAACCTAAAAGCGAGATAATACATTACTGACCTATAATGAGCCAATGGTACATGCTATATAGCAGCGGTTTTCTGTTTTCTTTTCAAAAACTAGTACCTCATTTCCATGGACCGCCAACTCGAGTGCACTTGAATTGGTCTGAATTCTCTCAGAACCCCAGCGTTTCCAAGCTTTTACGAGTTACCCAAGTTATCACGCGAGTTGGGCAGGAAATACTTGCGAGTTAAAGGCCAAGACGTGCATTCACTGCAGGTGGTATCAGAGTCAAATTGTAAATAATTTAAAAAGATAAAATCAATCTGGATATTCTTTCGCATTCATTTCATGCTGTAAATACACCTCTGGCAGACTGGTATGCAGACCACGGAAAGAAGGGAAATAGTGTTGTATGTCAAAGTGGACATGAGAATGGCAGTGATAAAGCCCATTTACTTGAAAACATTACAACAACCGCCCATTTCCATCAAAGGATTTAAATCTGGAACTGATCTGGTGCGATCAGAAACCCAGAGGCACTGTAATCTGCGCCTGTTACTGCAGTAGGGTTACTTTATGTTAAGCACTGTGTTTTTTTTATTTTATTTTTTAACAAGGGTTTAATTAACAGCCAAAACTGTTTATGCCAGACTTGTTAGAAAGCCTAACAAAATGATTAAATGTTATTGTCAATACGTTGTAGATATTAAAAGACACCCACCGTGCAGGCACCGCAAAGTCCATAAACAAAATGTTAATAAAATTAGTTCAGCAAAGTATAAAACAGAGCTGATTTTACTAGCAATTGCTAGTCTAACTGATTAGAAGACCTTTTTTGTTCTCCAAGTTACTGCAATGACATTTAGAATGCTTGTATAACGAACAGTATATTATACTGTTTTAGCAGACAGATTTCACTAAGTAAACATTTTAACCTTTTTGGAATTAACCCTTTGCAGTCCTATGTTGGACCAGGTCTGACATTCTGATTTTCCCTTTCCAGTCCGATGTCAGACCCTGTCCGACATCATTAAAAAGACAAAGCACAGGTATCTAGTCGTTTTTTCTCTGGAAAAAGCAGATAAAACCATCAATGGCCAAATGAAACCGAAAAAAAGGGGTGTGTGAGCAAGAGAGCTAGCAGCTGCACCACAGAGATAACGACGGACACAAACAATGAAGACAGCTGCTTCTGCATCCAGCGCTCAAAGAATATCAGACATTTGCTGAGCTTTTTGAGATGTTATAGTAATAAAATAATGACTTGGACCACAATATTGAGGAGTTTAGTGATAAGAGTGATCAGGAGAGGATTTATCAGTATGCACATCTACAAGGAGGTATGTGAAATACAGTGAACAAGGGGTGGGGCTTGGCTGGAGACGCAGTACTACTGTCGTTTTGCCATGCAATGCGTTTTTAAACCTGTTTTACTCTGAAAAGAAACATTTTAAAACAGTGCGTGTAAAACAAACTGCACGTGTGAAAATAAATCGGACCTGATGCGCCTGACAAGCGCTGAATAAACAGACTGAAAAGGGTTGAAAGTATAAATGCAGAGCTGCATTGCATTCCTCTTTGTGGCCGTGCTAAGCGAGAAATGGCAATTCAAAACCCGTCAAAATCCCAAGGTAGCAAATCCGCCAAATTTAATACCAGACAAAATGCCCTGTTATACGTTAGGTTTGATTTGTTTGGGACATACATATTCATTCAGCATGCCTGATCTTGATGAATTCTTACCAATTCTAAAATCAGAAGTAATGTCTTGCATTTCACGCATCAGATTAGTTCCGAGATTCTTCACATTTTCCAAATCATCCTTCATGGAGAATGAGAGATCCATAAGGTAATAGAGATCAATGGGGTAGTCCTCCGCTCTTTTGAATTTCAGTTCAAAAGTCTGGGGTTCACCTGTAAAGAGAAAATGAACATTCTGGAGTTTAACACACCTCCTGTACCCCCCCCCCCCCCCCCCCCCTTTTACTTTTAAATAAGGTGTTGCTACCAGGATGGTAGTGGGGACACCCAAATATAGAATAGCCAGCAATACACTGTACAGACCTCCTAGACTGACAAGCAGCACTGACATCTCTGCAAAAAAGCAAGGTATTGCAGAAACAATGCGACTACCCTACTGGGAGCTATGGTTGACAGGTCTGAAGAGCACCGATATGTTTGAAACTTTTAATGGCAATGTACGTATTTTGTGTCATATATAGTTACCTGATCGCAGGGTTAATTCCATTTTCTGGGGCTGAATCTGCGTGATATCTTCTGGTTTCCGTTCATCTGTGCCGTGATTGCGGTTTGTTACTGCCTTGTTCAGGACCACTTTTTTATTGCCTCTGGGGTTTTCAATCTCTTTACACCGTTTTTCGAGAGATTCAAGAACATCACACCTTGCAGAGGTTGGCTCTCCTTGTTTTAAAAAATCCTACAGGGTACAAAAACAGGCAATGAAAAATTATATAAGGAAACTTGGGAGTGGTTTGAATGTCTGCTTTTTTTCTCTTTCATACTTTTTTTTTTTTTTACTATGTTTAGCCAATTAACATTAATTTAAAAAAAAAAAATTTAATTTAAGGGATCGTATTTGTTTTCAAGTGCAATATTTTTTTATAAGGAGGAGATCATGTAATCGTTTTAGAAAGGGGCAGAAATCCAATTTCCTTACCACAGAACACTTGCATTTACAACATCCATCTTGTTTTTAAAGCTTGTCGAGGAACAGGCAAAGACATATGATAGTATTGGTACTGCATTGGACTGGCCCACATCCCCAAAAACAAACAAATATCAGTTGAGAACTGCAAGAGATGCTGCCAACACAACTTCACCCACTGCTGCCATTTGAGGCAGAATGGATACCAATAAGAAAAAAAACCTCGACTGGTTTAATCAACCAAGTCAATTTAGATGCAACGTAACGTTTAAGGCACTTACTGGTTCAGTACACCATCCACAATTTGCACCAACTTGTATACACTCCCCACATGACTTTGCATTGGCTTTGATACAGTCATTTCCATCTGTAAAAACATCAATAGAATATTAAATAATAATAATTGGCACTTGAGCAAGTTTTGCATTAGTTTATTTTATTATTTTTTTTGCAATAATTTATTTTACAGCCATTAAGCAACACCAATTATTTGATTCTGACATCAGTCTTGGTCATCTATAACTACACAGTTTAACATAAGAAAAGATATGGGTGGATCACGAAAAAAAATTGTGTATTTTTATATATATATATATATATATATATATATATATATATATATATATACACACACACACACACACACACACACATATATATACACACACACACGTATATATATATATACACACACACACAGAGTTTAATCTTAAATTGTATACAAGGTTTGCAATCTTTAGGCTGCTCACACTTTGAACAGCGCCTTGCTGACAAACAAAACAAAGAGCACAGTTGTAGTCAATTCAAAGACAGACTAGTAATGTACTGTACAATATGGACACTACTGACCACCTGTTAATTCACTGCCAGATTCCATTGTAACATATATGCACACATTTTAAGTTTCTAGTACAGTAAGAGTTGGCATTATAAAACGGCTATTCAAAGAGGCAGTGCAACATTAAGGTACCCTACAGTATTTGAAATAAAGTTGCAATGCTTTTATGAATAAACACGGACCTTATTAGATAAAAAAAAACATTTAAACCAACCCCCCCCCCCCCTCAAAAAAAGGTAAAATTAATGAATAAGAATTACCTTGTTGAGCATTACTGTACTGCAAACATCCCAGTAGCATGCATATAAAAAAGGATTTTAAATCCATCTGAAAATAGAAAGGAAAAGAAAGAAACAAATGAAAGTTAGAAGTCAGTCATGTTTAATACAAAACTGTACCAACAGATTTCACACTTGCACTGGAAGCATTCCAACAGAACCACAGTAGTTTGAGAACTCTCTCAAAGGGTTAAATTATTCCAAAATCAGCAGGGGTTCCATTTCAAGACGACTTACTCATTCCTCATGCGACCACTATGAAACTAAATCTAACACCGTCCCGACGGGAGTCAGCACACACGCAGCAACTACGGGGATGTATAATGTAGTAAAGTAGATCATTTGACAACTATTTTATCATGCTGTTCAATTATATAGAAGTACATTACACTTAATTTGGCATGTTAAAACGCTCCAACTAATCTCAGGAGAGTCACAAGGTGCTGAAGGGGTCTTTCTAGCAAAAGCGGACCACATTCTGGGGAGCTGTTTTCTTTATTTGTGGATGTACAGCACATGTGATAGAGAAAAGAAAGTGTTCCATTGTACAGTAGTTGCCAAGTGTATTTATGAGAGTCGTGTTACAGCACACAGGTCTGAAGCTTGCAACAATGGCCATTTTGATTACCTCTGCTCTAATATTTCTCTGTGGGGTTTGACCTTTCCAAAAGAAAAAAAGTATTCTTTAAACTTAGATGATCAAAGTATTAATAAAATTAGACAACAAAATGCAAAGTTGAACAGTTCATAAATATTACACTTAAATATGTTCCAAGCCAGTGCAGCGCTTCCTTTTAGGTGCTGTGTGAACCCAGAAATCTCCAAGTCGGTATTCTAACATTGAAGTTAAGACATTTCTGACTTGAGTCCCTTACAAAAACGCTTCAAGTTTCCTGAATTCTTGTTTCAATACTTTTCCTGCAAAGGTGTGGGTCTCTCTCAGCATGGTATCCATCTTACTACAATATCTTTGACTGTAACCCAATTCAAACTCGTATTTAAAAAGTAGTGAAGTTTGAACATGTGCTACCATTGGCTGTACAACATCTATGAAAGAAAGACTGGAAACCGAATGAAAGCATTTAATCCTGCACGTCCTCAAAAACAAAAAGTATAGCAATATAAGAGGTGCGTGAAATGTGTTCTGCTTACAAAAACAAAAAAGAAAGCAAAATAAGTAATGTTGAGGAAGTTACCTTGAACAAACTAGATGATGATATATAGATGTTCATCAACATTGTACATGGTTGGAACCAGACAGGAATGTGCAAAAGTGGGATTAGAATAAAAAAATACAAAAAAAAAGGCTAAAAGAGTACCGTAATATACTGTAGCACCTTTAATTGCAATTACTGCAGTGCAAGATTATAGAATGAACAAAGACTACAACTGACTGAAATCACCTTTGTTACAGAGCAGTTACTTGTTAGAGTTTTGGGGGGGGGGGGGTGGTGGTACTGTGTATGTAGGTCTGATTTTCGGTTTTAACCAATAAAACACCTGACAAAAAAAAAAATCCATTGGAGGACTGTAAACATGATTGCGAGATTTAAAATTATGTTACAATTAGAAACTGAGCATTGTTCTTACTCGCAAGATTAAAACCTATATTACAGATTGATAGGGAGTATTTATAAAAAATGTTTTAAAAAAACCCTCAAACAAACTCATGAAGAATATGCCAGTTATTAGAAGAATTTTGTCGTGGAAGACAGCAAAGGAAAAAAGGTACCATTGAAGCGAGGTCGAGCTGCTGTACACATTGTGACTGAAGAAATTTGGAAAGTAATCAAATAATTTCAGTATACAGTACATAAAAAGCGAAAAAGACTCCACCTAAGAAATAAAAACCGAAGCCCTAAGTTTGTTATATGTAATATAAATAGTATTACATTTTTTAATAGAATGAATAAAGACTACAAAAAAAAAAGTGACAATTTGATCCAACATGAAACACTACTATTACGGCTTCCGGTAGACTTTTGCAATATCCTTTTGTAGTTTTTTTTGGATTACATGATGTTAAACATAAAGATATTCATGTAGGTTTTATTCAGCGGTCCAGATGAGCTGTGTAAAAGCAGCAGGTATGCATTACAAATTCAAAATAAGCACTAAATTTAAATTTCGTGCGGAAAAATATGCACAGCAATTTTACTGTACAGCTTGTTTGCTTCCCCTCCAGCCTCCTCTAAAACTAACAACTACATTTCCCAGAATACAATGTTTTCAGTTACTAGGAAACTATACACAACAAAAAACAACCCAACAAACATTTTCCAGTCTCTGGCTAGCCCTGTTGTCTTCGCAGCCAATCACAGTAAGGATAGGAAACAGTCAGAGCTACACAGGTTAACATAAACCCCTCAGTCCCGCTATAAATCCAACTGGAGCCATCGTCAGCGGCAACTGCTAAAAAAAAGGAGCCTATAATATTAAAATGTTTTAACATGTTCACCGAATTGAATAATTTAATGTTAAAATATAAGTCCTGTTTCTGTGCTTATCTTCAATGTCTTATTGGCTGTGGTCAATAAAGCAAAGAATAGCTGTTGGCTCCGATTTTATTTGAATACTAAGTTTTTGTGCAGCAGTTCAAAGTAAAATTGCACTTAAAATGAAAGGCTCTTTTTAATGCCTAGCCCACTGCCAATAAAGATTGTACAGTATTTAAAACCGAGATTACTCATGTTACTCCCAGACCCGAAACCTTATCAGGAGAGCTGGTTTTATTATTATTAGACTCAAATCCTAAAACTGTAGGTGATGCAAAACTTTTGGCCCCAGCTGTAGATCAACAGATAAAACATTTGGTTCAATCCCATCATTCATGGGGAAGCAGGTTTTTAGAAACATGCTTTGTTCAAGTTTGTTTAACACCACCTCTGCATTCCCTGCCTCGCACGGTGTTGTTTTAATCCTTCCCTTTCACTTACTGATGAATGCTGTAAAAGTTGGCTGACTGAACTCTGAAGACACAAGTCTGCATGCTAACCACCCTCTCCTCACTTGCAGCCTACATTTTACAATCCAACCGTATTATGACTGCTTTATAATAAAAGGAAATTAATAATTACTAGATTGGGTGGGGGCACCTTACTGACGATTCGCTTTAAAGATCCCTAAGATAACGCTTCACACACACACAGATATCTTTTAGTGTACTGTAGTATTGTTTGCTAGCAGACAATGGAATTCACATTTAAAGTACAGTATAATGTTCGTGAACATTCACTGTTGAACGTTACTTACTGTAACTCCTCTTTTGAAGTAACTTGTGGTTCTTTAGATCTATATTGATAACCATCCTGGCAACAAGGGCTACATGCGATTGTGCAGATTAGATGCCTGCTATCTTGTGTGATCTGCAGTCTACTGTATCTGTGTTCCATTCATATTGGGATATGGAAGTTCCCTTATAGGCTTACTGTATTACAGCAGGTCTCTTACAATTACTCCTGTTTTCACACATGTTTCTGTACTTGCTCATGTATTAGAGATCCAGTTCTCTCTCTCATAATTGCAGGAAATATGCCAGCCAGCCAATTGGATAATCGGCGCATTCATAGTGTAGCAGCAGCCTGGCCTGTTCTACACAGAAGCATCTCGTTTCTGTATGACATGCAGTAAGATCGCAGTAGCACCATGCTATATTTAACCTTTCCAACATTTTACAACTCTCAAACAATCCCTTAATCTTAAGGTTTCAGACTGCACTACAGTACACATTTCACAAGAAACAAAGAACATGCTTGATACTGTTTATTTACACCATCTACAGCACATGTTCTCTTCAGGGTGTGTCCTACTATAAATGCTGCTTTCTTTCAGCTCTTAACTTGTGTGGTGCAGTTAAGCACCATGCCGTGCAAATGGGGAATATGGAGTGGGAGGTCAAAATGGTGGCCTATTTTAATATTTAAAGCATACCAACAGTAGCACAGTGATTTATTTTTGTATTCATCTGGAAAAACACTGACTTGTTGTTAACAAATCATACAACGCTTGAATAAGTAATACATATATTTTTAGTCACAACATAAATGAATAATGAAGTCTAAATAAAACTTAAGGTTTTACTTGAGTAAATGATTTGCCATGTCAAAAAGATTTCACAGTAAAGTACTGTAAAGCAGGTCCACTTTCAGGCAATTCCCATTTGCTTGGATCACATTTTCCTTTACATACTGCCCACCAGAGTGTGACTAATGATAAACAGAATACCTTCTTTAGACAGCCAAACTGCAAAATCACAACAGTGTTTATCAGTCAGAGTAAGGGCACACACAGTAATGCATGGCTACAAAGGTTCTGAACACCCAAACATTCCTCTGGGATGGAATCTTTAGGAAGATCTGGGCAAGCCCTGCCCTGCATTACAGACAGAAGAGCACAGTGGATCTGTTCCCATATATGGGGATTACTGGCCTCCTCTCAATAACTCACCCCTACCCCTACCCCTACCTCTCCTCTCCTCTTGATTACTCGTTTCCGTTAACTGCTCATCAGCCAAAAAGTAGCGCTATATCCTGAGGCCATTTAAGTGGGAGAGTGCATACACCTTTATAACTGGAGTACATTTAAATGGTGAAATGTATAATTGATGTTTTTCTGGTTTTGGATATTTCTTTGTACAACTAAAGGACATTACTGGTACTGAACCAGTAAAAAACAAGCCAACTTTAAAAAACAACAGACCAGTATTAATCTGAAAATGATGAGTAAATCTCCAGGAAAACAAAAGCAATACATGTAGTAGTGTTTGTAGAAGTAAAATCAACATTTAATGTTATAGGTGCTTTGTGTCAGAGATCTGGTTGCTTACTGTATACACTACAGGCGCATAACAAAAATAACTGACGCAGTAGAAAATTACTGAAAGGTTTTATGACAGACCTACTCTTACTGTATATACAGTAAATCTCTCAAACTGTGTTCCTGGTTCCCAAATAATGTACTGTTCACATTTACAGACGGCTTGTGGAATCAATAGAATTATAAACTATACTACCTTACATTAACAGGGTTAAAACACACAATTGAATCGAGGCGTACTAGATACTTCATACAGAAGTATGTATCTTACACACACCACAAAGGGGTCTGAATGTACCGTGGGACACTGGAAGTCTAACATAAAAGAAAGCTGCAAACAACGTAACCTTGCACTGCCCCCCCCCAGGACTGCTAATGGAAAGCAGAAAATCACCCACATACCACTCTCTATTCTCTTCAACACGTTCCCAGTATAAAATGAATTGAAGCGAGCCGACAGCATAATGGTTCTTTAATAGAAGCATCAAGCAGCACTGTGGGGCGAGGGAAAGAGGAGGAGAATATTAAACAGCCTCTCTAAACGAACAAAGGACAATAAACACATCCTCTGCACTCTATGCTGCTCTGTACTGTTAAGAACATAAACCATCGGCCTACTATATTAGGACATCTTGCAGCTCATTTCAATCTGCTACTGTGTGTTATCCATTCAGTGGGACAAGTGGAACAACCAGACATTTAAAAACTATCCAGTAGAGAAATAGGGTTGTATTTCATTTGAGCTCAAAACAAATTACAACTACAGCTGACAGATGTAACCTTGCCCGTTTTATTCCAAATATAGACAGAACGGTATGTGTACTGTGCATTCAGGCTACAGGAACGCACATAATTAAGTGTACAGAACAGTATATATATACACTGTGCAATCAGCTACGGGAATGCACATAATTAAAGATGACGTACAGAACAGTACATGCACTGTACATTCAGCTATGGGAAAGCACATAAAAGATTCTCCGATTCTAGAGGTGTGAAGAATGTTTGAAACTAGCCCAACCACATGCAACATATCTACCTTTTCTAGAAGTACAATAAATTATTTGTACCACATTTAGAGTACTGATAAGCATGGTTCGAAATGGCACTCTGGTGCACTAGTTAATGATTAGCTTTTATTATAAAGCACACTCCCCATTATCTTGCCAATAAGGGTTACACCCTCCTAAACTGCTATCTTTGTTTTCACAGTAGAAAAAAGTTCTCAAAAACACACACACACACACATACATATATATATATATATATATATATATATATATATATATATATATATATATATATATATATATATATATATATATATATATATATATTGGCGTCTGGAGCCAAAAAGTCGGAACTAACTCATAACTACAGAATTTATAACAAATTATGTTTGCCTTCCACGTTCAAGCGATTACTTATGAAATGCACATGTGACCCACTTTGAACGGATCCATCTGCAAGCACAAAAAAAGTTTGCAAAACCATGCACCTGGGCACACAGTTGTACTTTCAGAGTTATGGCAACAAACACTTCAGTTATGTTTCAGTAAACTGCCTGCTGAGCATCTTCTTTCCATCTGTCAGCTTCAGCTAAACTGTAGTCATGGATTGTCACAGATTTCTGCTGGGTAGCCTGATGTGCAAGGACTGTAGTTTGCTAAGGGTTGTCTGAGGGTGTATGCTTTAGAACCTGGATACTGCACAATATATTACACCTCAGTTACAACTTCAAACACCACTTTAATGTTTTACAAAAAAAAAGTGTGGCAACACCTATTTAACTAGAAATGTGTTTTGGTGACAAAAACAAAACATCCCTAGGGCCCTCATCTAAGCAGAATGGTTTAGTTGATTTAAAAAAAAAAAAAAAAAAAAAAACACCTAAACAGATGTAAAGTGAATTTCATGGGGTAACCCAGAACTTTAATTGTGTAGTAACACCAAAAGATTTAGTACTCTTAACACTGCATGCAGACTCCAGTACAGCAGCTTCCACTGGCAGAGCTGGAATCTAACAAGTTCAGGCTGTGTCACTTGCAGGCTTGTTGTCCAGGTCCTGTGAAGTGTTGAGAGCAGTCACACTGCCGTACTTTAGCCAGGCCTTGACAAGGCAGAGTAATCCTTTCATCACCTGTGTCTATATTAATGATTAATCAGTCATTTCATTCACCAGCTGCCATGCGGCGAGCTGAGCTGTAATCACAGTACAAGGAGTCAGACGGCATGAGCTCCATTAGAGAACCGTCAGACAAGCATGTCTAATATTGTCCTGTCTGATGCACCCGGACTAGCCTGTTTAAATGGCATCCACGCACTCAGTCTGTACCTTTAGATTTATGTTTTATATTTATTTCTATATTGTTATAGTATAGCCACAATGTACTGTTCCAATAGTCAGCTATGGGTAAACTACCCACAGTAAGATGTACGATAACAAATACAGGTCTGCTCGGGCCTAAATTTAAAACCCGATCCGAACCCGACCAAACAAATCCAACCCAGAGACCTTTGAAATATTTGCATACCTGACTCAGCCATCTCCACAAACATAACACCAAACACATGCTTTTGAAACCAAGTACCTTCCGTGTAGAGTCTATTCACAATTTCCAGTTAAAACGTAAAGAAAGAAAAAAAATCTCTCAATCATATCATTTCCTTCCTTTCCTAATAATCCAACACCGCATTATTTAAATTACGACAATAACAGGCTTCTTCAAAACGTTGTTACCATAAACAGACACACATTAAGATGCTCTTAATATTTTTCCAGCAATGGAATATTCCACGCTACACATTCTCCTTCGATAATATTTTTGGTTAACAACGTGAACGCTAGAAGTCCTCGCCACCAAGGTCAAATTATTTTCAGAAAGGTATCGCACGCATTCTGATGCTTACTGCATCAAATGTACTATACTTGGAGAAAAAAATGGCATTTCCATTGTAAATGGCCTCTCCACGGTAAACAACAGTTATCACAAATCTTGTCTACAGTCTTTACTATTGAATTTCTGCTGGGATAATACAACTTACATTCCTGTAGTACTGTATATCTATGTCAGTACAGGGACACAGTACAGAATGCATCCTTGCAGGAGTAGAAAAGATACAGTAGAAAAGCTACTTCCCCCTTAACAAGAACTCCTTTAAAACCCAAAATATATACCATATTTAGTGTGTATGTAAGTATGTTTCCATGTTACTGAATTTTAGCATAACACTGAATCGCAGAACACCAGCTCAGCTGCAATGTCAGCTATTGTACTTGCAGAACCGTTTCCATGCATCTCTTGCAACAACCTGCTTTTTTTTTTTTTTTTTTGGTCCTTGGCCACATACCAAGACTGTCTATATACAGCAAACCAAATATCAAAGTGTAGTAAATGTCAAAATTAACTGATGTGAGCAGCTGGTCAAACACAGGTTGCGCTATGCATGTCACCAAACTGGTTTATTGTACACCAGCTAATGGGTGCACAATAAAGTCGTGAGCAGCTGAAACACACACTGGAAACTGACTCTAACCCCCTGTGGGCAACAATATCTTTGCTATAGGATGCTACCTTAAAAATTAACAGGTACTGTATCCCCATAATGCACAATTTTATTGGAAGAAAAAAATCACTCACTGGATGGGTGGATTGATGCAGGACCTCATTTTGACAGAAATATAAAAGCATTTGTCCTGGCAGCGACAGCATAATAAGTGGCTGCAGGAGTTGAGGGTTTTTTTCAGGGGAATACATACGAAAGCATGCAAACTTACAGCTCTATACTACCATGATACACCTTTTCTTAAATAATTAAATAAAAAGTCACTTGGCTAGTGAATATAGGCGGGCTAAAATGTCCCATGAAGTTTAATCCAGTTACAAAAATGTGTGTATTACACACACACATTTATTATATCTATCTATAAAAAAAAGAGTGAAACACCTAATATTGTGTGTGTGTGTGTGTGTGTGTGTGTGTGTGTGTGTGTGTGTGTGTGTGTGTATATATATATATAACAACTCAATAAAATGCTAATGCCATCCAAAACTGCATCAACAAAGAGACTGTGCTCCAATCACTTTGTCAGCCATCGTGTTTATGATGCTGCATTTCTTCTGGCCAAATCCATCACTGTGGTGCCAAGCCAATTAGGAGGCTTGTGTGTTACAGACAAGCTGTGAAAAAACATAAGAAGCACACATACTTCACATCTGTGCTACTGTTACAGTCTCACTGCCCAGGGATCACTGTCTACTAAATATTTTACTGAAAAAAAGTGCTTCAGCTTATACACCACCAATACCCAACAGGCACACATGTGAAAACCCATGATCAAATCTACATAAATTACTTATATCCATTCAATTAAGATTTAAAAAAAAAATGCATATAAAGTGTAAATAAGTTATCTTTCTTGGTAATCCGAGTGACTTCAGATAATACAGCTACAGTATACTATAGCCCTGGAAGACTGCTGTAATCTTTTCAAATCAAATCTACTGTATACAGCTGGCATGACTTATTGCCCTTTCACTTCAATTACATTTCCGAGCAAGCATAACATTGACAGTTCGTCGATTACTTTAATTGAAGTAATTCCTAAACAGAAACAATACCTTAGTGAGGTCTCATCAAGACTGGTTTGAAAAGGGTTCTGGATAGACCTGCAAGAGTGTAAATCACACGACAAGACAACTGAATACCATCAAATAATGACGTGTCCTTCTGGACGCATAAACAGTCTTGCTTCACTCACTTTCAGGGTTTGTTTACCCTCTGCCGGGTTCTTTAAAGTTTACAGGGGGTCACCGTGGTGTTCTCTGTAACATATAACTGGTGAAGCTGGAATACCAGGCATTCAAATAGAATCAAACTGTCAATAGTAACTGGGTGCATTAACCTAGAATCACTGGAACAAATTCAGAATATATATTGGAATTCTTAAATAAAATTGTCCCATTTTTAAATAAATGGGAAAGATTTAGAATTATACTCCTCTGGTTAACTACACACTTCACGTTTTCACTGTGTCTAAACCACATAGATTGGGGAGTTTGCACTGGCTGAATTAATGAGAAGTTAACTACATTACAGTAGATTGAACAAGCTGCATTTATCACAGTTCACAATAGATAATAGATCCATATGAATGAAACACGAAAATGACTACAATTAGAAATAACCAACACCATCCTACTCGGTTGAGTGAAAGCCATTTTGCATTCAGCAACAAACACACACAATAGCGGAAATTAAAGGGTTATGTATTAAGCTGTGGAAAAAGGAGAAAGTGCCATGTAGTCAACCACTAACCTTTTGCGGCTTATGTCAATGCACAATACACCCACTGGGCACACTGTTAGAAAACGATTAAAACAATGAGAGCCACACCTAGGCATTAGTTACAGGATACCGCTTTGGGTGTTTAAAAAAGTTAAACAACTCCTTAGAATGCAAGCCCTTAAGGAATCGAGTCCCTTGGTAAATCACACAAAAAATAAAAAGAATGCTGAGCCTGTGGTTTCCAGTGGAATTAAATCACTACCGAACCAGCTACTACTGAGAAACCATAAACAATTACTAGCTACTGTTAACATGTTAATCAATTAAACTGTTCAACTGATTTCATTTGAAACCAATCACGACTCTTATTATGCCTTAACAATGTAAATTCCAATTGCTTTGAAGGAATTGGAAATGTAAAAGGAATTGGAATTGAAAAAAAGAAAAAACAGGAATTGGTCCAACCCTGCTAACACACAAGAATATCAGCTCTGGAAACTGACTACTACACACACACACACACACAGTAAGCTACTGTATATCCTGGGCTCATAAGCCTGTTCTCTCTTGCTCTGAGAGGTTTGGATGGTATTTAAGAGGAGGGAGATGCACCTTTCAAGGAAGTACAAAGCACTGTGTAACACGTCTGAACCCACAGCAACAAGCTTTGCCACAAATTTGCTCCAAACAGGAACTGATGACACAATAGCCAGTACATTTTAAATGCACTTTGCCCTTTTAGTATGAAATTCCTGATGAAACATGAACGCCAGTCCTGGATTCCTCATGAATCATCATACAGGAAACGAAGGGGTGTGCTTGGCAGTCAACCCACAGACCCTGTGACTAAACTAACTGGGGGAGAATGGGATGTACAGTAGCCCCCCACCCCCATCAGGCTGACTGTACAGGAACACAACACAATAAACACATCACCATTGGGCTCCTGAAGGAAGCTTTATTGTAAAGCTTCAGATATATCACAATGAAGAAAGAGCTTCATAAAATGTGTAAGGAAGAAGCAGGATGTCACAAACACACAAAATACCCTACAAGTAGACAGTCATTCAGATTTCAAATGAACAGCCTAAAGAGGTAATATTGCATGGTTAAAAACCACATTCGCTTACCTCTGGAATTAAAACAGAAGAAGCTTTTGACAATGCAATGCATACGAGGTAAAAAAAATATCTTAAAAAAAAATCTTGGCTATTATCTACATAATGTTAAACCCTGTGCCGTAGAAAATTAAGACTATTTACTAGACCAATATATGGGAAAAGTCCACTCATTGCTACAGCAAAAGGGTAAATTAATTGCATTCTCTTTCCCGATTGTTGCTGCACAAGCACAGATTCAAATAAATATTTCCACCAAAACAACGCATGTTCTCAATAGACAATAGCCCAGGCCTTCAATGAAAAAGAACCCTTACAAGTGTATAGTGGGACAAAATACATAACCTGAAGCTGTGAAGCAAAAAGTGTGCTTACAAGGTCTAGTCTCATAACATGTTGGCAAACATGTTATGAGACTAAAATAAATGCAAAATGTACACTCGCTTGTACTTGCAACTATTTGCAAGTCCTGACTGCCTTTCTCTAAAAATTATGTGCCCTTGAGCTTTTATGTACAAACGGGAAGACTGTATATGAAAGCCAGTGCAAAGATTTTTAAACCTGTGCGGACTTGTTAATTGAAATTAGTTCTCCATTCAACAATTCAGCCAAAACCTGAATCTGACTTTTTAAAATGCTTTTCTATGGGCCATTAATATCCTATGGAGCAAGCTTCAAATGTCATAGGCGTAGAGGCGCTGAAACAAAGTTTAACAGCCCTCTTGTCCGTGGTGGTTCCCAGGCTGGTGTGGAGGTGAACTCCTGACTGCACTGCATTTTCCAGGGGAATTCTGGGTGATAAGATGCTGCTGTTATTCATGTTACTGTACTCTTAAGGTGCTGCACATATGCTTACACAAAAGTAAAAATGCAAGTATACCAAGACAGAAGTGCAAAGTTAACTCAGGATATAAATCTAATCCAAACGATTAGTTCTTTTTTTAGTTCTCTCCTCAGTAGGTCTGTGGATTCAACCCCAGCAGGGTCCACAAACAAAGATGGAGAAATTGAACAACATATTTGAAGTCTACTGTCTTTGTTAAATTCACAAATTGTTATAAATATTTCTTTTGATTTATTATTACGAAAGACCAGCTACCTTTGGCACCAATCAGTACTTGAGTCTCTTGTAAGGTCTCTCAATTTATATTTGATGCAAATCAAACATTTACATTAAACTACAGTGTTTTTTTTTTTAATTTTTTGTTTGTTTTACTGTTAACAGTAAGATTTATTTTCTTCAGAAGCAGCTTCAGCTACTTGCTCTCTATACAGCAAACCTTTTTTCTTCATTCTGTTCATATTCAAATAGCCTAAGCCTTAATTCCCTGTGTGTTGTATAAATCCAACATGACAAATATTATCGTCTGTGTAATTTAAATACCTTGAGTTATTTGAGACTGAAGCAAAAATAAATAATCAGTAATTATTAAATTGATGGGTCACCTTGAATAAAGGCACCAGCTAAATATGTCATCAAGATGCCCATTACAGTATGCAACAAGAGTAATAAGCAACTAAACTGATGAGTACCAACTTATTTATGAACAACTTCAGTACCAATATACAAATTAAGTATAAAGGACAATCTCTGAATGACAATATTTAAACTATTGTGCATTATATATGTATGTTTACTACATTGTTCCATATTGCACTCAACTTCTCTAGAATGCAGGCTCTGCTTACATTCCAGTTTGTTTATAACTTCCAAAGAATTTTTTAGTGGGTTGGTCCCACAGTTTTGCACACTGCTCTGTATAAAGTGTGTCATTTAAATCAGTAGGGATATATTTAAGTTGAGTGAAAAAGAATATTTTGCATTAGAGTAATTCATTGATTTTCTTAGCAAATACCAGTTATTTTTCCAGCCACTCTTGTACTGCAGGGGCCTTGTTGAGTCTAAAGTCCATTTTTCTTCTTGTTGATCTTGCCTTGTTGTGAGCAGTTCTGAAATAAAGTTCCTTCATTGTACTAATGGAGTACTTTGTCAGACACTACAAGCAAACCACTAGTCTAGAACATGCTTAAAACATGCAACAATGTGCCAGAATGCACTATTTTTATCCCTTTTTCAAAATTCAGTGTGAGGGTCCACAATATGAAAACATGAATCTTAACTTTAATTAACCTTACTTAGAACCTCCTACAGGTAATAACAACAACAACAACAACAATAATAATAATAATAATGTATTGCAGTAGTAGTGTGAGGTTACAGATATTAAATTATAAAAAGACAAAGAAACAAATACAATATTTTCAATAATGTATGTTCAATAACCCACGATTAAGTTTTAACGTTGTTCTGACCTGCCAAATAAGTTAATTCAAAACGTTGTCTAGCTCCAATAGTTAAATAAATTGTGTTTGTTTATATCTGAGTGCAGTGTGTCTGGTTTTATACACGCAAGTTCCTTGTGTGAAGAAGTTTACCACTCCTGTTCTGCCTATTAAAAAAGCATGCCCCGGGGCTTCTCAGTGACACTCCCTAAATAAAACATTGAGGAAACTAGGCAAAATAGAAAAAAAGGGTTTCTTAATGGGCATGTGGTGTCGTCATGGCTTTTGGACAAAGGAAAATACTGGCAAAAAAAAAAAAAAAAAAACTATAGTCTTCGGGTCATTATAACAACGACTACGACCAGTTACTTTGATTTTAACCATAGCATTCCTGAATCCTTTCCTGAAGTTGACACGGAGTTCATTTTTAAATAGAAAGTATGTTATAAGATGAGCGACGCGAATTACGGCACAACACTGGATTTCTAAATAAGGAGACAGCTATTAGGTTTTTCCATTTTTTACGGAGTCGTTCTGGAATCTGGGCCTGGTCCCAAAACATGCCTCGAGCAGCGAAACAAAAGATTCACCGCGTCCTATCCACCCACAGTAGCCGCTTTAGAGTTGGTTACATTTCATACACGTCGCGTTAACAGTAATAAACAGGAAAAAAAAAAAAAACTTCAGGAATTGAAATCTCCCGTTTTCCAGTTCGCTCTCCACCCCACCCAAAAATAACCACCCGGGACCTTTTTTCTTTTTGCACAGCAGGCTCTGTGTGATCGAGCAGTAGCGTTGCTCAGTTAGTTTAATACCTGTGAATGCTGTTTATTCAAAGAGTTTACACAACAAATAAACATGACATCCTTCTTGTGGAAAGTTTAACAATATTAACTGCTTTGGATGTATTTACAATTTTTTTCATAATACAGACATAACACAAATACAGAAATAACTAAAAAGTAAAATCAGTTCATTACCTTTGCGTGTTATTTACAATTAAGTAACGCTGTTTGTTGTTCTTCAAAGCCGCATAAATCGGATATGTCTGAGACAGTACCGTGCTCCTGTTACTTATTAAAAAAAAAAAAAAAAAAACCTCCAACCGGCCTGTTCTCGGCAACAGCTACACAGCCCTAATAGCACCGTGCTCTTGAGTCTTCACTTAGTCTTTACCATAACAAACCGCTGAACTGTCTATAAAATTGACTAAAACCACATTATTTGATGGACCAGTTTAAACACTGTTCAAACGCCCCCGATACACAGAAAAACAGTGAGCACAGGGTTACTGCACCCTTCAGTCCAAATGTGGCTCTCTGTTCCCCGAGTCAAAATGATTGAAAAGCGCTACAGTCAGCAGCCATTCTGCCCTCCTTCGATCCGCCCCCACAGGAAATGCCGAACACTTCACGCCTGAAATTTCTCAGCTGAGATCCAGACAATGCAAGACCCATGTGCTGTGAGAATGCTTTTACAGAGTGCAACCAAAGGTGCTTTTGCCCTTTGCCATCTTTAGAACCAAATGATATATTTATAGGACATGATTACCTTCTTCATAATAAAAAAGAATAGCAATAAAGAGATCAGGTCTCTTATTCAAAGTGACAGTATCTCTGTTCCCTCTGCTGTTGCATACTGGAATTGCAATTTTGTAAGTATTAACTGGGAAGACTCCTGGACACTGTAATAAATACAACAAGGTTAAGGAGATGTCATACAGGATTATCCATAAATGTTACCCAGTTAAATACAACCTAAAAAAAATAAAATAAAACCTGACATTCACCTTAGCTGCTCCTTCTGCAATATTTACTCTGAAACTATGACTCATTTGTTGTAGTTACTCAAATATTTTTTTGGATTGACCTAACCAACTATAAAAAGATAAATAATAAAATAAAATAAAATTTGGGATGCATTTTATTTGGAATAATGAAATATTTGAAAACAGACCAAAATGAAATCTTTCTGGTAAATCTCTTGTTGGCCAAAATTCCATATCCATAAATGCACATTTACTCTCCAAAAAACACTTTTTTTTTCATGTTCTCAAAAGAAATGGAACAATATGTTAGTATAATAAAAAAAATAAATCTAATATCAAAAAAGCCATTAAGACCTATAATATATGCAAAAGCTATAAAGTCTATGTATAATTATAATTATACATAGACTTTATGTCCATGATAATTTTATGTTACAACAGATGTCTATTGTATGAAACTATTTTGTCTCTATTTTCTGTTTTGCTTTTTTCTTGACTTCTGATCCAATAAAAATCTAAATAAAATTAAAAAAATCCAGACAGTGCAGGAAGCCAGTGTTCAAGCATATTATTAGTGCACATTGAACCACACTCCTTAAGCACTGAGTGAAAGCCTGTGTTTATAGAGTCCCAGTATATGTTGGATGTACCCTCTTTGATTTTGTAGAGACCTGGGTTTGGCATTTAACAGTGGTTTCATACACTACACAAGCAGAGGCCGATCATAGGCAATGAAGGGTACTTCATGAAAAAGTGTTCTGAGAAAGAAAAAAAGTGCAACAGAAGATGCTGCCGCATTAAGGTATTCAATTGAAACCCTCGTTCAAAACCCTCGTTCAAAATTAGATTGGCTAATATTGTCATTCTAGGAATTTATGAAAGTTGTAGTTTTGCTGATGCACTCATTTTTCATTTTGTGGAGGATTTGATGTTTTTCAGTGTAGTGTAGTGTAGGGAATCCTAATTTAGATTGGATTTACATTCCCTGACTTCTGTTGCCCCAGTTAGCTCTACCTCTTTTCAATCATGGTACTCCACTCGTGTTTTCAACTTGTATAAATGTATGTTCTGTACCCTTTTCGAAGTTTACCTTGGTATTTTGTTTTTGAGGTTTAACATGTTTTTTTCTTTTGGTTACACTCTGCATTTACCACAGTTTACCCTGGTTTGCCATGTTTATTAATGTGCTTACCATACTTCCCTGGTCTTTGCTGTGTTTACTCATGCATTTCCAAGCTATGCTTTTGTATCGCCTCTAATGAGTCCTGGCCCACGCTCAAGAGATGCTTGCTTCTTCCTACTGGAAAAGGGCGTTGTAGTGTGGCCAATAGTTCACCTGAAAATACAAGCAAAATACAATCAGCACCTCAACCTGAGACTGATCACCAGCCGAACTTGAGAAGGTTGTAAAAATAGATGAAACTAGGCAAGCCAGTTTGTATCTGCAAATGAGCAAAATGTATATTTAATAAATTACTAGTCCTTTAATTTAACATGTTAGCGCTCAGACTAATTTTACCATTGCTTGCCAGCTGTTTCCTGTGAGAACTCGCTTCCAATGCAATTCTGTAAATGCACACACACACTCCTGCCACTTTATTAGAAATCCACTCTCCATGGTTTGGCACAATGCAGATTTCTTCCCTTGCCCCTCCTGTGACTCAGATTACTTTATATCTTAATCTGCAAAATAACATCAACCACATTCTGTCTGGAACAACACTTGCCTCTGTGTCAAAAGCCTGCCCTGCCATAATGGCAGCACAGAAAACAACACATACTGTACTGTAGGAGAACAGTTAGAACATGTTATAATGGGGGTGGACTGCTGTGTGCTGTTGATTGCCTGAATTTATGCTTACACATGACATTTATAATATTGGAAAGGAGAAAGATGCAGCCTGAGCAAAATGGGAGTGAAAAACAAGGTGGTGTATAAAAAAAAGTTGGGCCAAAACCAGGTGCTAACATTGGGAACATATTTTACTATAGACTGTACTGAGCCCAGTAACAGGGACAGCGTTCAGACACGGGCTTCTCAGGCACATACCTGTGCTTGCAGGCCTGATGCGAGGTCTGTGTTTGCTTACAAGGAATCGCTGCTGGGGATTGGTCGGCTGGGGTTCCTTGAGTGGCTGGTAGGAGTGTCTTGCTATTAAAAGGAGCCCCTGACACCCCTCCCTTGCCAGGACCAAACACATTACAACTACCGTGAGGACAAAGGAGCCTAGTTGGAGCTTTTCAAGCAAACACCAAAGAAAAGAATGGCATGTCTTTTTTTTTTAAATAAATGCTTAAATACACTATTCCAAAAAATTAAAGGATCAAACATTAAATATGGTAACAACTCTCATTTTTTAAATGATAATACAGTCAAGAAGCCAGTTAAGGCATTTCTCCAGTTAATTCATTGATCATCAGTAGTGTCTGCTCAGGTAGTAACATTGTTTGAGAATCATGGCTTCAAATGATGACAGGTATTGGCAGAAAAAACATTTTTTGACTGAAGTCCAGCCTGCCAGAGCTGGTCCGATGCTGGAATCTGGAGATGCACACAGATATGCAGCTGGTCAATATGTGTGACCCCTTCTGTTGTTTCCAGATTGTGGACACATATCAAACCACAGGTCACTGGACAAGGAGGGCAGAAAATAAAGCACTCCTGTGCTTTGTGTCTGTCTGTTTGTCTGCCTGCCTGCCTGCCTGTCTGTCTGTCTGTGTGTGTGTTTGTGTCTGTGTGTGTGTGTGTGTCTCTGTCTGTCTGTGTGTCTGTGTGTCTGTCTGTCTGTCTGTCTGTCTGTCTGTCTGTCTGCCTGCCTGCCTGCCTGTCTACCTGCCTGTGTGTCGGTCCGCTTGTGTGTCTGTCTGAATGTCTGTGTGTCTTTATGTCTGTCTGTCTGTCTGTGTTGTGTGAGATATTGAGGTATCGTTGGTCTTTTGTTTTTTTAACTCTAGGTTTGTTTTGTAAATCTAACAGGTTGTAGACTTCATGTGTTGATGGCGAGAAAGAGAAAGCACATTCAGTATTACATTACTGTGGCTCTTATAATATACTGTAAGTTCTGAGCTATAAAGGTCTTGGGTTAAAGAAAATGGGTTGAACTTGTAATGCTGCACGAATGATGTGTTTTAAAATGAGTATGATTCTGCTTGTTGTGAAGCTGAGGTTTGCATGTTATCTAATGAATAATGTACATTAATTTGAATGTGTTAAACAAAACTGGAGCTACTTGACTAACTGTACAATCGACTTGAAAACTAGAGTAAGACTAAAACAGAACAAAATATATTAGTTTCAAGAGTGCAGCATATTTCATTGATGGCTTCTATTTGAGTCCTTTTTTCATTTTACCAGTCCTAATTTTGTGATTTTTAAATGAATGATGTATGTAAATGGAGAGATGCTCCCAGCCTGGTTGTGCTCTGTGTTTAATTGATTCCGGAGGGAGGTCATTTGGGTTCAGTTGTATTCCTGGTGTCCTGGGGTGTGTACTGAGTGCTGCTACCTGGAGGAGAGCAGGAGATTTTCAATGTAGTACCACCCTGTGTACAATAGAGGGTTTGGTGGTGATTGGCTCATCATGCAGGCAAAAGCTAAGTCAATGAAATGGTGCCATTCAGCTAAGGGGGGAATTGGTAGTGCTGTGCTTGGCTGCCTAGGACTATCCCAGCTATAAGTGCTTATGTGCCCCCTCAGGACCCTAGCCATCGAGGTGAGTAGTGATTGGTGCTTTTTAAATGTACTAATTTACAGGAGACTGTTACTATTTATTGCTAGTGATTGTTGCTAGCTATTTGAAATACTATGCAGTGTTAATTATTGATATCTATTGAAATGTTATTTGATGTGATTTAATGATTATTGATATCTATTGACATACTATCTGACAATCATTGATACCTACTGAAGTATTATTCAATGCTGCCAATGATGGCCTGTTCATTGGTCTGTGTATAATTTCTGAGAAACACTTTTCATTGTCATTTTTAACAAACTTTTGGGTGGATGTATGTATATATATTTTAATTTAGTAGCAGGACAGGCTAAGCTTATGTATTTTGATTTCTAAGGTTCTCGTGTTCAGACACGAGTCACTTATGTGACTCATAATAAAATACAACTCATTTCAGTGAGTGTTCCCTTGAAATACTCAAATATGATTCTTGTTGTTAATTGTGTTTGGTACCTAATTATTACTTACTGAATATACTTCTATTTTTTCAGATTTGTACTTTTGAATCAGCCTGTTAAGTACAAATACCCATTAAAGCTGCTACCTGGGTTTGTTTACTGTTTTCCCAGACAGTTTACTCAAAGGTGTGTTGTGACTCTGTTTCACTTTGATACGACTGTATTGCGGAAACAAAGCTGACTTGTTAACCATTGCTTTAATGTAGGGCTTGGCTTGCTAGCACAGTGATTATTAAGTGGAGTCATTCCATCGAGATTACTATATAAACACAAGTCATAGACAAGGAGAATGCATCACCACGCTGTGACTGTACAAGGTCAAGGATATTCAAACTCATGTTATTTAGTTAAAACTCTGACTAATAAATACAGGATATCTAATTTAATTCAGACCAAAGATGTGTAGTCTTCATGAACTGCGTTTTTCAGAAAGCAAGAGGAAAATTAGTTCCCGGCTCATTTCAGGTCCTTAAAAAACTGAAGTTAATTTCAACAAAAAATCTCTTTTTTAAAAAACTTCTTGTTTTCTAGTGATATCCCTGTAGTCAAGTGAAAGCAAATAGGTACATTATTGCAAATCAGTTCTAAAGCTGAAAAATACTTCAAAGAAACTGCCCCCCCCCCACCCCCCAAAACAGCATTAGACCTGCATAGTATATGAAACTGAGTACTGAGAAATACGAAGGGAAAGCATATTTTATACGAGACACTATCAGCTTCTTATGGGTTTTTTTTTTTTTTTTTTTGGTAACACTGTGATAAGCATCAATAGGAGAACAGAATGTAACAGCAGGAAAGGACATTAGCCTAAACTAGCCCTATCCTTTTGTTTCGTTTCCTGTTTGTACTCCACACCCCATCTCTCCTCTCACTCTCAACAAATTTTCTAATCTGTGAAATCCTTGTTAAAACATCATTTAAACTTTCAAGTTGCAGGGTGAGTCAGAAGACACCCAACATAAGGACTGTTACTTTTGTTGCAACAAATTCTTGCAAAAATAAAAGCTGGGGTGTCACTTTCTCCTCTGCCCTTTTGTTCATTTTTCATTTGAAATTACCTTCACTGCCATTCGCCAGGGTACGGACGTTTAGAATACTGAACAGTCAATATTTCAGGATCCCAAATATTGGGCTCCATATTTTGTATGCTTTTTGTGGTCTCGTGTAAAGGAACTAACGTGTTTCAGAACCAAATTTCATGTTTTTTTTAACAAAAATAAAACAAGGAAATGACAATGTTGCAAATGTTTGGCCCAATCTGTACCTATAAAAATCTGAAAGGAAATAAAAACAAAAACACCTCAAATATAAATAAAACACACACAAGGTTTTATTTATTTTTAGATTTTCTAAATTACTGGTAATTTCCACTATAGTAGTAAGCTTTAAAAAAAAACATTCAGAATGCCTTTGTCTTTTTCCAACTGTTTTAACTAAAACATTCTTTTTCAGTTGAGAATTACCTTAAAACCAATATAATACGGTGACAAGAACTAGATGAGTTTTTTCTGAGTCCTGGTCATTGGGTTAGGTTTAGTATATTCTTAATAATGTAAACCTGAGCCAACAGTCTCAGAGGCTTCATGTCGTAGTATGCACTGGAAAGCAGTGCAGATTGAAAATGCATCTGTAAATCCTGGTTAAGAGATGAGCACAGCTGAGAACCACTCTTCCAGATTATCGGTGGGCCTTATAGGGTTAACAATACTTTGCATTCTACACCAATTTAGAATCTGCTCCCTGACTCATTTAATTAAGGAATGCATGTCATGTTTAAGCAAGCCCAAGTAAATCCAATTTCGTCTGCATCTGATTTTTTTCATTGCCTCCAGTCTTAAAGAAAACAAATAATTTCAGTGAAATTAAAGACAAAATTAATAACAAAATGATATGACACATCTCTTAACACATAATTGTTCATCAGCTGCAGTTTGCTGGTTACAGTGGTGTTGCCAAGGCAGTTGGTTCCGGGCAATACAAAAAGATACACACTGCCGCCTACAAATGAGGTGTCTGTAAATTCAGGAAACAGGAACTAAGTAAACAATATAGTTACTCATTTCAGTGAAAATATACGAGACTCACAGCCTTTTTGTCCCTTACATTCAGAAAAGTGGCAGTAGGAAAGCCACTGGCCTTCTCCAGCAATTCTAAACCCCTAGACAAAAGGCTCCCAGTCCGGGAGGCCATGATTAGTCAAGTCCAATTTGAATGTTTCTGTAACATCATTCTAAAATCTTCCATGTGCTGAAAATGTAATGCAATGCTGAGATACTGTGTGCTGAGGTGTAATACACAGGAAGTTGGGGTTTTGTGCAGTATTTATAATTGAGCATTAAAGGTTTTATACAGAAAAAGATTTCATAGCCATCATTGTGAAATATTGGCTAACTAGGGTATAACCTCTTACGTTTCCCTGATATGATTAAGAAATCAAATATACTGTCAGCCCAATAATTATCATTGCTGATTAAATTCAATAGTAAATTTTAGTACATTGTTTACATTTTTTAAAGTTGTGTTCTAACTTTGTTCTGACAGATAGCACTTGAGTAAAGATTTGTTTGAATGATTTCTATAACAATTGTATAAGATTGTTTAGGGGATCACTGAAGGGTTCTTATAGACAATTCTTGTAGGATTTTCTTTAGGGTTTGTACAGAGAAAGTGTGTGATGGATTCGCCCCCAAGCTTTATGCATGAAGCCAGATAAAAGCATGTTAATACTGGGTACTAGTCCATTATAAGCACTACCTTTCCCCAGATCCCCTTTCCAATTACATTACTGGAATTACATCAGCAGACAGGTATACCTGACTGAGCCCACCGCGCCATCTAGTATTTGAACTGTAGTGAAAATAGATAAAACAGTGAGTTCTGTTTGCTAAGATGTTATAACCTGATACTAAATCTAACATCCCATTTCTATTGTATTTAAGAAGATGCAACTCCATACAGACAAGAATATGACTAATGCCTTTATTAAAAAAGAAGATATTAGCTTTACAGTGCCCATGAGCCCTCATCATTTATAGTGTGTGCAAAAGAAAAATAAAAAAAAAGTCATAGCAGTGTGTAATCTACAAAAAACAAGCATGCCACTGCCACCACCAAAAACAGGAAAGCACCAGGACTTACATCCACTGTGAAAAGTTTGACATATATACTGACAGGAGGATGCCTTCGTATACCCTTCTACATTCTAAAACTCCCAAGAGCACGGCCAGTGCTTTTCTAGGCATATTTAAAAACAAGGTAACAAAAAAACTTTTGTGCTAAAAAAATGTTTTTTAAAGTTGGATAAGCGGTTCTTCAGATATATGAACAAGATAAGTGTGAAAATGACCACTTCCTCTTCTATATCACTTGCATCTTTATGCTTTGTATACTGCAGCAATGAGGCAAGAGGTGTTAACATTTAATGCCATGGGGGGGTTGTTTTTTACACAACTGAAACTAACAGCTATAGTTTTTTTTTTCTTCCCATAAACAGTTAACCATATCAATGATTCAGTTATCATTAGTTTAATTCTCTAAAAAAATCATTCAAACCAGAATTCACACTCTTATTTTTTCAGCTGTGCTTCCACAGTATAGTTCACAGTCTACTGGATGTATCCAGCTAGTATTTTACATGAACTCTTTCTACCCTGGCCAGTGACAGACTGAAGGAAGTGATGATGCTCTCTGTATCTCATGTTGATCAGACAGAGCTGTCGCTAACCAAGTCCACTTTCTCACATGTGGGAAATATTCATGTTCCGTGGTTTAATGAATAACCAATACTGTGAACATGCTTGCATGTATGATCATATCATTATCCTAAAAGAAACTGGCAAAAGCAACCTTTAACAGGATAGTCAATTTATTAGCAAAGTATTTCTGAAATCCATTAAATTGCTTCTTTGAAGCCAGTCTTATTGCTTTTGGCTGCCCTCTATCTGTCCTGCCAAGAATACTGTTCTAAATAATCCCATCAATCTGAAAGACAAGCAGGTCTGGGAATAATAACACGGTGTGCTTTCTAAACCTAAACCTAACAAAGAGGGCCTAAAAGGGAGCTCCTTGTTTCTCTGCTGAAATGAATTCTTCACAAGGATGGACATTATCCTGTCTAAGTCATTCTCTCAATCTGAACACATACTCACCACACAGTATCCATTTGGAGAGCTCAAACAAACTGAGGGGTGGAACTGACCTTTATGTTTGCTTGTGAGGCTCAAGGGCTGATGAAAGAACATCTTCTCTTTCCCAGTACCTGTTCTGAAAATCCCAACTACACCAGCTCACACTGGGGCAGCCAAGTTCCCTTTGAACCAGATTGGTTTATTCTGCCCATTATTGTACATTAGATGATTATGATGATTTGTGAAACGGCAGCAGACACACACGTCCTCCGAAACGTGCCCTGCAAAGCCCTCTTTTTTTGCATTACAGGTCCACGCGAAGCCAACAGACCTATCGTGCCGGAGGCCAACACAGATCTGAATGGCTCCACAGCAGACCCAAAGTTGCCCTGCCAGCTTCCTACAATTTCTTGTAGGAACCTGCTTCATGTTGGAGTACCATAGATAATGAACGCTTAGCAAATGCCACTTTCAATGTTTCGAGTGTTGACTCCACTACCTATATAGAGACCAGTTTCACAGGCACATTGCCATATTTCTCCACACACACATCATGGCCAAAGGGGCCCCTGAGCAACCTCAAAGTTCTGTCTAGTTCTCCATAAATAAATACTCTTCACATCCAGTTCTGGTAACACTATTGTACTTTTAGAGGCACTTGCTATTATTGTTACAGGTGTTTGTAAAACAGCAACATAATCAAGAAATCTCCAATAATAATTACAATACCTTAAATGATATAAGGTAATGGTGTTGATACTTCTGGTGGCAATATCTGTTTCACTGCCCTCCCCTGTTCATTGTAACAGTTCCACAACAATATGTCAGTATCTGTAGAGTTCCTGTATTATTTTGTTGAAACTGCTTGTTGTTGCAGTGTATACTTTAGCTGTCAATAGTATGGAACTAACCCCTCCGTAACTCTGGGGTGTTGGGCTGGAATGATGAGCACCTCTCTCTGGTGATGTATCTCTATCATTAACACACCACAGTAAAACTGTAGTATAGGCTACCAAACTATTGGTTAATCAAGTATACACAGATAGGTAACTCTTTACATTGTCTCTAACTACTGTGTATTTACATAGTAATTACTTAATAAATACATGTTCATTTATACATAATTGCAATGTCATTATGCATGGTTACAATACACTTAATGTGTAAATTATTTTGCACAATGTATGCAAGTACACAATTGTATCAAAAAAGGGTTAAGGTTAGGGTTATGTCACTCAAAAGGATTTACACATTAAGTACATTGTAGCCATGCACAATAACATTGTAATGATGTGCAAGTACACATGTATTTACTAAGTAACTACTCTGTAAAGACACAGTAATTAAAGGCACTTCATGTACAATGTTATTAAACACATTGCCAGCAGTCCTGAGAAGTGCTGATTGCTAAAAAAAATAACTTCAAGGACTAGACTAAAATAACTTTGACACAAACATATTCATTGTGCTCCTGTAAGCACTTACTTATTTTTCAAACCCAAGTGAGTTTTCTCTCAGAGGGCACTACCATCATAGTGCAGTTTTTGCAGGAAGCGGCCACTCCTGAAATGACAAAGCAGCAACAAAAAAAAATACTTTACATGGTTTCTCTAATTACTGTATATTTAAATAATAAGTTATTTAGTAATTGCATGTGCACTTACACATAATTGCAATGTTGCAATTGCATATATTATGCATGGTTACAATGTACTTAATGTGTACTTTTTTTCAACGATATAACCCTAAACCCAACCCTAGCCCTAACCCTAACCCTAACCCTAACTCAAAACCTAACCCTAACCGTAACCCTAACTCAAAACCTAACCCTAACATTAACCCTAACTCAAAACCTAACCCCAACCCTAACTCAAACCAAACCATAACCCTAACCCTAACTCAAAACCTAACCCCAGCCCTAACTCAAAACCAAACCGTTACCCCAGCCCTAACTCAAAACCAAACCGTAACCCTAACCCTAACTCAAAACCAAACCATAACCCTAACCCTAATTCAAAACCAAACCATAACTCTAACCCTAACTCAAAACCAAACCATAACCCTAACTCAAAACCTAACACTAAGCTTAACCCTAACCCTAACTCAAAACCCTAATTCAGAACCTAACTGTGGCAGGCTGGCGAGTGGATAGAGGCCCAGAGACAGACTGCAGTTCAAAAAAATAACTATTTTATTATAAATAAACACAAAATGAAAGGGCACAAGGGCCAAAACAAAACAATTTAAACACAAAGAAAGACAAAAAGCAAAATTTACAAAAATAACAATCTCCAGGCTGGGCAATGCCTTCACTGGATTCAAGCTTTCCAAACAACCAAAAAAAAACAACCTGCTTCCTCAGCTCCCTCTCCCCAAATGAGAAGCAGAGGCCTCCTTTTATATCAGGTGGCTGGGCGCTGATTGATCGTTAATCAACCTAATCAACTAATCAACCCCAGCCACCTGAACATAATAAACCCAGGCAGGCAGGGGAAGTTAACCCCATCCCTGCCAATTTAAAGGGCAGAGCTTTGCTCTGCCACACTAACACTAAGCGTAACACTAACCTAACTCTTTTCTGATATAATTGGCTACTTTTATATATAGTGCAAAAAGATGTACATGTTAAGTACATTGTAATTATGCATAATAAAATTGTAATTATATTTAAGTACACATGTATTTACTAAATAACTACTATGTAAATACACAGTAATTAGAGAAGCTTAATGTAAAGTGTTACCAAAAAAACATCAAAAAAATTAATAACGTTCCTTAGTTGTGGGTAATGCAGTAACCCTCACTACAGAGGTACTGGTTCACATCACAAAGCTACCTTGTCATAGGGCAGCTTCTATATTTCACTTCCTTGACCATTTACTGATGCACGCCATGAAAGGAAATGTATTTCATCAGCTCAAGAAACAACATTGACTCTACCAATATGAAATGAAATCCACTTCAACTTTCAATCGTTCAGTTTCTAAGCAACAAAGATTCGGCAGTGGCCAAAGTGCTGTATTGCATCCTAGCTTAATTTAAAAAACTGACTGCATCATAATGAACAATCTTGGTGATAGCTTCACTTACATTTCCCTAAATATATTTACATTCTGGCCAACCTAAGCCCTCCCACCCCAGATGGCAGTGGAATAGCCTAGACTCAAACTGGCGATCTCAGGATTATATAGCATTCTACAAGCCATGCAAAGTGCCTTTACTTGTTGCGCCACTCAAACCCTTAAGTTCTAATCTAATCATTGTTAGCAACTAAATTTGAACCAAGTAGCTCTGTGCCAGTGAAAAAAAAACATTGAAATACAGGCTATTCCTATTAAAAATGATCAAACACACTAGCAGTAGCAGTAATAGACCATTTAAATGACACTCAAGCTAACTTCCTTTTCAGATGCTGTTACTCTGTTTAGAGAGAAGGTGGTTCATGATTCAATAGACAGAGTAGCCTCCAGCTGAAATAATGTTAGCATTGTCCAGAGACTGTTTTGTTTGAATTGCAATGATTCCCAAGATTACTCTTTTATCTTTAAATCATTGAGCCTATGAGATTTGTAGATCTAAACTGTATATCTTAACCATATGGTCACCCAGAAAAACAGCTGTTTAAAACATTCAATGGTAATGGAGCTTGTAAAGTGAGTTAAGTGTACACTGGTTACAGCAAAACTGGAGATGGGAATTCACAACCCATTATGTATAATAGACCACATACAGTATATATTCTCTGTGGGTGTGAAATGTGAAGATTCAGAATGTAATGGGAAAAAAAAGATAAATAGATCCTTTTATTGAGTATTACCAAACATGACAGTGGAAGCATCAGTTAAAGCAGACAGCTTTACAGAACAGCTGACAGTGTAACAGACAGTGCTGCGTGAAGCTCTACTGGAACAGATTGTGCATAAACTTCTTCCCAGGCCTCAGCCAGCACAGAACAGCACTGGGATATGGCCTGTGATATGTTACAGCTGTTATTTATCACTGCGTTCATGATTTAGTTGCGTTGTACAAGTCTTTCTAGACATCACTTGACTTCAGCCATTTCACTGGTCGAAACTTTGTAGCAAACAAGTACAAACAAATGAGACTGATAAATATCTCAAAACACTTGTTGTCATGAGCCAAGTGCTGATGCCACAATTCAGAACAAAAGAAGTATGTTAGAAAACACATATTGATTCAGTACATGACTTATGAAGGAAAAAATATAATAACTCATAATCACTTCACAAGGGTACAACAACAAATACTTATTGATTTTTAATCATCTTGTGCAGGTTCAATAGGAAGTTCATCAGTTCATGTTTTTGTAAAATGATTATTTCTTACTCTAATCCTCATCTCTGTTCAGTCCTGAATTGTGGGGATGTTTTATGTTGTGGACTGTTCTGTGCACCAAGGATCACACTGAAACCACCAAACTCTTTCCACTTGTTATGATTGTAACTGTATTCAGACCCAGGCCTCCAGTGGTGTATGACTAATGCATACTACACTACCTAGTTCCCTTCACTACAGTCATTCTTCAGGATTTCACATTGCAGTTTGAAAACATTAAGATATGTATTGTCAGGTTTTCAGAGATGTGCAGGACATGAGTTTTACAGAAAATAACCCAGAATGATGGGTAAGCAGATAGATAGGGTAAAACAAGTCTCTGTTTCATGTCTTCACATGAGCTGACTTAAGTGGTATTAAGTTCCTTCACCAGGCAGCAGAGTTATAAACTAGGATTCAAAACTACTATTAAGTGTGGGCTGGGTGTTCCAAAGTGATCATTTCCACAAATCAATGGCCAGCTTGTAAAGACAATCCTATTATGAATGTCTAGCCAGCTTCATTGTGATGTTCAAAACAAAACATTACAGCTTGTCAGCTGCAGCACTGTCTTCAGCATAACCGCTTGTTCAGTTTAGCACCACCCACTTAAAACTATTATGTATCTTCAACAGTATCCTGACATTATGTTGTCAGTTACACATGATCTCCATCTTATTGGCACCAATCACAAATACAGCACAAGAGATTTGCATGCCTTTACATTAACATCATTCAGTCACTGAGGAATTTGAGATGTGAATGCTGTGATAGTGCTGCTTCATTGTCTGCGTCTTCCAGAGTGTTGGAGCAGATGTTCCAGCAACATTCCAATAATAAGTGCAATCCTACTGCATCCATATCGGCACTCAATTCAAGAAGGAGCCAATCTGAGTCATCACCTTCTGGGTTTGTCCAACAATCCCAACGATGAACGATAGTCTTCTGCGAATGTTCAGGAACGAGGACAGCCTTTTTGTAAATAAAAAAAAAAACGAACTTCAAAAAAACAACTTCTTAACAAAACATTTATTTCAGCGGAATCTTTGGAATGTAGTAGTCATAGTTCAGCGTAAATGATAACAACAGCTACATGTGATTTCAAGGCTGTCCCATGTGTAAGAGTACAAACATTAGATAAAGTTAAGGCCTTGCTGTTCTTCTCTACAACAGCAACTTACAGAAGCAGTATTGAAAATAAAGTTTTGATAAAAAAATCTGCAGTTTTATGACAGTACAAAACGTAAAGCAATAATGTACTAGTTAAATGGAAACATGTTACTATAGGAAATTTGTATACCTTTTTTTCAATAATGAAAACATCTTATTTATTTTACATTTCAAAATTATGTCACATAATCTGAAACCATGTAAAAAGAATTGTGTAACACTGTTTTTACAAATCAATAACCTTATAAACACATAAACTTCTTAAATATATTTATCAGTGCAAGATTGTTTTTTTTTATTTATCTAAAGCTACAGTATCCTTTGTGTATTTCTACATTTCACATGAGAGAAACATTTAAAAAAAAACATGAGCCAGCTGTATTGCAGTATACTGTATCTTTTCAACAGAAAATAAAACATGAAACGTGCAGAACTGTGCTTCACAGTTCAAAACCTTTCTTATTTATATTACCTTCACAGCTATGGATGTCCTATTATGAGAGCTAGTTTGAAACCAGTTTTGCCTTTACTGCTAAAAAAAAAAAAAGCGTTTACTAATGTGTTTGCTGCTAAAGTTTTAATGTGGTCATATTTTTAAATCACATACATGCCTGTTTTCCCCAAGCAAAGCACCCACACATTTCTCACCATTTTTACCACTGAAAATACAACCAAATGCATTAGCATCTATTTAACAATGGCACCCATCTGACACACAAGGGCTCCGTGTGACCTGTGTGGTTACATCGTGTAGCGTGCACTGCACACTTACTTAACCGAAGCGTCTTTACATTTTGTTATCCTGCTGGATGTCATGGAAATGCATAGCCCTTTTTAACCTTTAGCATGCCTTTCTTGATCCAGCTGGACTGGATCATGTGCGCATGCTGTGCTGTGGTCGAGGCCGTCCTTCATGTAAAACCTGAAACCAAAGCCCCATTTGCTTGGCGTTGTGATTTGTAGATTGGATCCATGGTACTTGTTGGGAAGGTGCGAGGGCACTGCTTTTTTGCTCTGCTTTGTCTCTGAGCCAATGCCTTCAAAGATGCTTCACCCTGTATGGGGTGAAGACGTTGCTGTGAAAGAGGATGCATGCTTCAAAGGTTTCAGGGAAGTGATATAAGTCTGCACGCCTTTAATAACAGGGCTGCAAGAAACCAGGCTTGGACTGGAGCAAAGAGAGATGCACAGCGTCCCTCCCCCTCCCCCACCCTAGCTAGACCACTGATCACATTACAGGAGATTGTCAGCAAAGCACTTGTCTGGTTGTATTTCACACTATACACACAAAACCAAAGAAAGGGATACTGCAGCTTTTTTTAAAAAGGGCAAAAAAATATATTAAACTCATATACAATACGTGAGTCGTGTCAAAACCTTAGGGAAGCAGTCGCTTTGGTTCTGCCTCAACCACACAATTCTTATTTCGCTAGCAAATTGGTTTTAATTGAAAAGGGATGTAAAACTCCAAAATAAACTACAGAAACCAACAAGCATGTAATAAAGGCCCTGCAGGAACTATACATCAGTCAGACCCTTGTCAGAGACAGTGACCTGGGGTTGTACTGCATTGTACATTACTGTGCTGTATGTCCCTCGGAAGTATAATACTACATATTTGTCAGGATGGTTCATTTTGGTATTTTACATTTTTTAATTAAAATAAATATATATATAAAATAAAACATCTCCTTCAAGAAAATGATAAATACTTGTAACATTGTCTTAATTGGTCTCAACACCAGCATATGATTATTAAAAATGAAAATGAAAAAATTAATACAAATAACAATAATATTAATAATAATCTGGCTGTACATCTTTCATTTCTATACACAGTGTCCCTGTTTTGTAGGCTTCTTTCACTGCAGCTCCTGAGAAAAGCTTGGCTCAGTCGCAGTCCCTACAATCCTCTTTCTTCTCGAAAGTTAAAAGCAGTTCCCATCCGCCTTGTTTAAATCCTGGGGCTCATTTGTCTCCATGTCTTCTCTCATGCCTCTGAATATGAATTCTGTGAGTTAAGTTTGTCTTTTTTGAGTTTGACTCCATCTACAAGTTCAAAATTATAGTTCTCCAAAGCTGACAAGTTCCTTTCTGCCATTCCGCCATGGGAACAGGCACAGTAAAGGACGACTCCGCAGATGGCCCCGAGAAAGACCCCTAGAGCGCTCATGGTGATGATAGTAATGAGAATGGGGTCCAGGGTTTTTAGCATATTCCCTTGGATCTCTTCATTTTCACTGCTGTTGTCAGGATACTCATACTCTGGTGTAAGGTCTAAAATGAAGAGAGGAGAAAAAAAATTCTTAATGACAATGAAAAACACAGTTTGTGTCTCCTGGGAGTTTTCAAACTTCTTCCTTCAATCCACAATGGTTACCAAGCTACAACTGTGTTTACAGAATGGTGAATTTTTCACAAAATCACAGTATTATAATAACAAGAACAATAATAATAATGAAGAAGAAGAAGAAGAAGAAGAAGAAGAAGAAGAAGAAGAAGAAGAAGAAGAAGAAGAAGAAGAAAAGGAAGAAGAAGAAGAAGAATAAGGGTTATATCTTTAAAACAGCATGTGAAGTGACTGAGTGTAATGCAATAATATACCAATGTTTTTTGTCACTGGGTCTATATGTGAATTTTGGATGCCATTTTGTTAGATATCTCACTTATAAAAGTTTCCCACAGTAAAAGCATGATAAAGCATAGGCAAGCATTGTAAAGAACAGTGTGGTATGGTAAAGCACATTGATAAACATGGCAAACCAGGGTAAACTATAGTAAATGCATTGCTGTATAACCATGGGACAGGCATGGGACAAATACGAAAAGTGATGAACTTTTCTAAGGAATCAAACCCAATAATGTCGGTGGACTTATTGCATTCAATCTTGAGTACATTCGCCCCACACTGCAGTAAGCAGCACTACATTTAAATGCCAACCCTTTTATTACAGCAGCTCAGCACTACTGCTTATACTACTGCTCTGGAGCTCTGTGGCACGACTGGTCCCTGTGCTGCTGTGTGTGTAACAGAAACATTTTCAAATGTCGATTACAATACCGTTGGGAGGAGTAAATAGTATTTTATTTGTATTTTTATAATATCATATTGCTTCAGTTGTGCTGTGTAAGCTGGATTCTTTTGTCCAAGCTGTCAAGGGACCCACTTTACTGTAAATCCAATGTTTGTGTAGAGGGTGTGAGTGTGTGTGTGTGTGTGTGTGTGTGTGTGTGTGTGTTGGGTGGTGGGGTGTACAGAAATGCCATAAATCAAAACTATTAAGCAATTAAAAAAATTATAAAAGGAAAAAAAAAAGCTTTTTAAAGACAGAATGTACAAACTGCTGAAGGCATTATTATTATTATTATTATTATTATTTATTTATTATTATTATTATTATTATTATTATTATTATATTATTATGGAATTCGTACCAATATCATCAATGGAGTTTCCAGTGTCTGGATATTCTGTTGGAATTTCTGGATCTAAAAAAACAAACCATTACAAATTGTCAAGTAGGGAAATATTTCACCAACAGTAAAAAAATAAATAACCTGCAGTCAGACTACTTCTTCACTCTGTGTGAATAACTCATATGAATATAAATAAACACAAGCAACGTGAAAACAGATTTTCTTGCACCTTCATGGTTTTTTTAAAATAAACTGGGGTATTAAAAAAGCCTTTTCTGGTAAAGAGGGAATACACAACCAATCAACTCTTAATGTAATGTAATTGAGTCCCTGCTGTGTGCCATCGACTTACCCCTGCAATCTCCCATATGCATGTCATCCAATATGTTCACATCATCCAGCGCGATGTCTCCCCAGCTGCTGTTTTCAATTACTGCTTCCATCACAACCTGTTCAGATATCACTGTTAGTTGATATTACCCCCCCAAAGAAACCATCTACAGACTGTACCAATGTAAAATACAGCATCTACATGAAAGGGTTTGCTCATTTAAAACAGCTTTCATATCTGTGTATAGTTTGTGGTTCCTGGTAAAGGGACAGGAATTTTGTGGTCTTTTCTTAATTCTTGTATCGTAACGCATACCCCTTTTTTTTTTTTTAGTAATCTCACATTGCTAAATAAGCCACCCTTTAAAAAAAAAACAAGCAAAAAAAATAAAACAACTGCCTACATGTAATAGGCAGGGTTTTGTGACATACTACCATTACTGTGTCTGTCCTGTCCCCTGTTGGTGAGTTGAGATGAGGTTAAAAGCTCTAAAACTATGAATTCAAACAAGCCCAGCTCTTTTACGCTCACTTCCAGTGCGCGGGGTCGCTGGTTCGTGCCCAGCCTCTGCCCTGTTACACACACGCACATCACGTTACGGTAATGTACGCTTCTTTCACTGGGACGGTACCTGATATGTGTATGGGCTCTGAGGAATCACGAGCCGGCCCTCTCGCCAGCGGCTGCCCTGATGCCCGCTGACGGTCCACAGAATGATTTCCACGGGGCCTTCTGCGGTTTGCTGCCTCTGTTTGACCCTCAGGCGGCCGATGTGAGAGCCGAACATGTGATACCAGAAGGACATGCAGAGATCGGAGCTCTGGGGAAGCACGGTGGGGCTCAGCAGCCGTGCCACTTCATTCTCCGGCTTCCCATTCGCCAGAGCGGAGATGAAGTTACCACCGTCTGCATTTAAAACATGAGCCAGATGTTACAAAATAGTAATAATAATGAATAGGAATACATCCCCATGTATACAAACCTGGTATATAAAGAGTAATTATTCATATACAAGAAGGCTGGCCAAAGTTGACTTTTCCAGTCCTGGTCTTTGATCCAATCCTACTCTAAATTATGTAACCAATGAAACCTCCATCCAGACCCTGAATTAGCTGATGACATCATTGTACTTGTTAAACCTGGAGTGGAATAGCCCTCCAGGACCGTGATTGGACACCCCTGGCCTACAATCTTTATTTCACTATAAAATAGGTTTTGCTGTTGGAATGAGGAGCTCAAGCTTACTTAAAACTCATATATAAAACCTGTGGGAGTGCTGGTGTCTCTCACCTCCTGTATGGTCCTGATTTGGCCCAGTGTTACTGGTTGGTTTCCCACTTGACTGCAGCCTCCACTCCCCTTCCTGCTGCCAGCCACACATAGGCTGGTCTGCACCCCAGCCAAAGTCACAATTGAACCAATGAATGTTCGTGTCTAACAGGGGAAGATAAAGAGGCACACTCAGTTAAAGTGAACTGTTAAGACTGCTTCGTAATGGTTGGGAAAATCAAATCAATGCATGATTAAAATGCATGAGCTGGAGGGGTTGTAAAAAGCAGACAGGTCCCTTGTATTGAAAAAGGTGGAAGCTGAATTTGAAAGATACAAGTGGAAAACACAATTAAACTGTCCAATATGCTACTCATGGCTGACTGAGCTACAGAACTGCTGAAGCCATTAATGCTGTAGAACTGAGACTTAAACACAAGATGGCAGCAAAGAGCTTTCACAAGCTTAAATTAAAAGCAGAAGTCTGACTGCAACAGCAAACGAAGACAAAAAAAAATGTTCACAAGAAAAGGGGTGGGCAGGAGCAGAAACTGAATTCCTTACAGAGCTCAAATCCGTAACACATTAATTCATTAATCTGTGTAAACAAAAACAGCTAAATCTTACTTAGAGATGGCTAATTAAACAAGGTTATTGCTAAAACTGAGAGAATGCTATAACATGTTCAGAGCTCAGTATTCTAAGAAAAGCATAAAAAGGGGGTCATTTTTAATGAGGGGAGCTGTACACTTTAAAGCAGGACGTGCTCATGTAATGGGCCCACATTCCACAGAGCTGGTTCTCTGGAGACAGCTATATGCCAGCAATTGCATGCTTCACAAAAACAGGAATTGACTAAGCAACTTTATTTGCTATTGAAGCAATGAAAGCGCAGGCCCTGCCTCAGGCTGCTCCAATGTCTCGCACGACACAGTTGTGCTTTCTTGCCCTGTGTTAACAGTAAATCCTTTTCTTTCTAGTTTTAATTTATCAGTCATTCGTGGTTCCAACAGCATGGAACCTATCAAAAAGCTCATGCGAGCAAATGTTGCTGGAAAAATACTGGTAATCTGTTCTTTACCGTCTATGTTTGTATCTCTCTTTGATGCATTAAATGGTGGCTGCTCTTGTTTTTAGGTCTGAGGTATTTAATAGATATAATATGAAAAAAATAGGAATAGAAATGTATGGCAGAGGGGTAAAAATAGATAATTACGAGATTCAATTTCACACATTGCACAGTACATCAAGGATATTGTGCTGATTATTATTTTGTATTAAATGTTATTATACCGGGTAAGGTTTTTTTTTCTTTTTCAGGATCTCATTTTGGAATCTATCTTGCATTTATTCATTCAAACCCAGTGACAGAATGACTGGGGAAATCGCACTGTTCCCAATCAGCCTGTTTTCCCAATCCAGCTGCTTTAACATCTTTCTCACCTGGAAGTTCTGAGGTATCCCCACCTGTCGGCTCATCTGTGATCTGCACAGCTCCACCACCTAGCCAAGGAATAGGAACTGGGTTAGATATCTGCTGGACAACTGCAACATAGGCATGGTTACCAACAAAAGTTACTGCATGTTTTACAAAGCTTTTAACTTCAGCATCAAATGTGTCCTACTAAAACTAAAAGGGGTTAGTTGATTTCATGTCGTCCTTTTTATTTTTACACAAAATGTTCCACATTCCACATTATTTAAAGGGATAAGCTGTAAATAGAGCGGCATTCAAGGGAAACTAAACAAAAAGCTAGATACCCCTTGACCATGGTATTTTAGTTTTTTTTAGTGTTTTTTAAGTTTTACCATGCTTTCCCCATGAATATAATATGCATCTACCATTGTTTACCCTGCTTTGCCAGTACGGTAATATGCTTACCATACCTCGCTATTCTTTACAAAGCTTACCAATGCTTTACCATGCTTTCATTGTGTTTTATTATACTTTGCTATGCTTTTTCTAAGGGAAACTTTTAGAAGGGGTGTCCATTGAAACTTGATGAAAGAGACTGGCATGGGCAGAAAGCTGGCAATGGAATGAGGGTGGTGTTAGCACCTGGCGAGTCGTAGTCATCACCTGTGCCACTGTGACAGTTTGCCTGGTCGTCATCACACTCGTCCGTCAGGCTTATCGCCGTGGTGGTGGGAACCGAAGTGGGAGCTGGGAAAAACAAACACACAGCTTCAGACACGTACCACCCTACAGTCGAGCACCACCAAAGAGTTCCATGGAATGAGTTTGTTTGAATAGTGCTGCTGTCCGAGCCACTTTAACAGATATAGATGTGAAGCCTGGCAGCAAAACTGATACCATTCCAGCATTTGACTTCAGCTCTAATCTTCCATTAAGTGGCCTTTTCAAAAAAACACTTATTTTACTAACTATTTAATTTAATTAGAAATATCCTTAATAGTAAAGAATAATAGCACATCAAATAAAAATTCTGATACTGTACACTGGGGAAGCTGACATCATAAACTACAACACAGAGTTAAAGCATGGAAGAACCCAATGCTGTAGTCATGGGTAATGTCCATCTTCATGAGGGCAACTGGTAGGAGATGTCTTGTTTAATTAGTGTATAACTGAGAATTTGTTTTGGCTTCATAAACATAACATTCAAAAGCACACTAGGATTTGGAATGGTGTACTATTCTAGACATTCTCATTTATTGATCTTTATTATGTTAAAAAACACACATGACCTAACTGGGGAATACTGGGGGCCTGAGGTTACTACCCATTAGTTCTACCAAAATAACCATTACACACACACACACACACACACACACACACACACACACACACACACACACACACACACACATATATATATTCTGTCATTCCTTCAGTGCCATTTCAGCACGAGGAAATGAGTAGGCCTGATGGAAAATGAAATACCTTCAATCTCGCAACCAAGGAGCTCCATTCTCAGTCCCAGCCCCGAGGATGCAGCCCGTTCTGGGTAAACCCGGATGAACCTTGTCAACAGTGGCTCAAACGTTCTCAGCTCAGGGGTGTCGTAGTTGCTATTACCTTCAAATGTCTGCGGAACATCGGTGGAAGGAAGAAAGGAAAGACATATTGGCGAGAATCCTAGCAGTGATAGATGCTAATAGTTTTACAGTGCAGAGGCCTCCTGGGGTTGAAAGTGGGTTAAGATAATCCATATTGTTTCGAAATGGCTTCTTCCTTCATTTAAAATAGATTAAAGCACACTCAAACAGGTGTAGCATGACTAGATGAATGGCGGTTACTGACATTGGATTGGCATTCGTCAGTATAGAGTTTCAAACGGCATTCCTGGTAAAGAAACCTAGTAAACAATGTATAAAGTAACCAAACCGAAATGCTTTGAACACAGCTTCTGAGGATGTCACTTGTGAGGCTTTATCAAAGGATACACTCAGCAGCAAATTTGTACCACACATAATTATCTAACTGATATAAGCAGAGTGAATGCAAGAAACAGCAATCTGTTCCCACATCGCTTTGAAGACTGTTTAAAGGGCTTTATGAAAGAGGACACAGGAAACAAGACCATGGAAATTTGGATTTCATTTGTTCATAAATCACATATTAAGACATCTGGAAGAGATTTTGGATTGTTGTACCCGTCCCTTGTAACCAGGCACAGAGTTTAACCGTATTTCTTGGGAAGTAGGCTCCACACTCAAAGCATAGCACTGCTGACAGATACATCTGAGACCTGCATTGATGTTACATGCTTCTTTCTAGTCCTATAACGATTCTCAAAGCTTAAAAGTGAAATTTGACTTTCAGGTTACAAAGCTTCATAGAAGGAATACGAAACATGATTTGTAACCAGAACAAATGAATAGGGACATGTCAATTGAAGAGGGGAGGGTTAAAGAATTAATAATGCAGGTAATATATTATCTGCTTGTAATATATATTACTATGTACATTATTGTAATAGGTTTGGAGCTGGGCTTGTTTGAATTCACGGTATATAATATATGATAATGGCAGAAAACTCTTTCAGTTCATAATGAATTTGTCTACAGAATGCTGTCCATATGGGGTATTGGTTCAGTGCTTCTCGAGTCAGAGGTTTAGCTCTTAAAACTTTTAAATAGATACAGTACCCAAGAATACAAGCATCACTTGCAAGGTATGACAATAACTAGGGCCACATTTGAAGGTACTCCATATAAACACATGACCCCTAGGCAGTTGAGAAATAAAGAAATGGTTGGGTGACTAGATCATCCTTACTCACCTTGGGCTTATTTCCAATGGCATCCATGATCATCTTCCAGTCTGAGCCGTTGTTGCTGTAGCCGATCCTGAACTTCCTCATGAAGACCTTGTTCTCCCTGTGCTTGCCTCCCTGGATGATGAGCCCCCGCACCAGCTTCTCCTTGGCCAGGTCCATCTGCAGCCACTCCTTGGTGTATGGCAAAGCCTGCGGCTGCAGCACCCAGCCAGACCGGCTGGTCAGGAGACGGGCGTTCTCGGGGACCCAGTTCCGGTCAGCAAAGTTGGAGGCTGTGATGTGACTGTCTGTGATGAGACCCGACACCATTCCCAGCATTCCAGAGCAGGGGTACTCTAGAAGAGGGGTAAGAGGGTTTGATTATGAGTTTGCTCATACTGTATGCAGTAATCAGAATTTAACACCACATGCAGGTACTGCTGGATATTTTAAAAAGAAAGACCAAACACATCAATATTTCCAAACCGACACCTTAACCACTGTGCAAAAAGAGTCAGGCCCCTTTTGCAGAGGTAGTTTACACATTGATATTCCTTATCTCACTCATAGGAGTCAGTATTATCTTCAGATTTCTCTTTCTTTACTCCAAATCTCAGATGCCTCAGAAAATAAAACAACAAAAACAATCTCGAAGGCCTCTAGTAATGCTGCGTGCAAATCAAGTCAGGGCGCTTCAGAACAACACAAGAGCCAACACAACACATGATGATTTCATGATTTTATAATAGGGGATTTGCAGAGAGCTGTTACTCAAGGCCAAGGTGGTAGATTATTTTTTCATAATCCTTGTTCCAAGGTTCTGAATTCTAGTTACTCCAACCTGCTCAGAATCAATTGCTTATAAATAATCCACTTTGGATGTCTAAATTAGCACCTCTAATTTAAAAAAGCACAAGGTAAACTAGCAGGCCTACCACTGCCAAGCCACTCTGATGAGTATGCTCATAGTTACTTAGTGAGACAATGGGTTTTTGGGAAATGGTTTTGTATGAAAATCTGTTTTGATTCTTTTCCATTATGAAGCTGTATACTACTTTTCAACTCAATCCACCAAGCTTCAGAAGACACAAACATCTAAACAAGGAAGCATGTAAATCACTATGTGCTATGTGCAGGCAGCCTGTGCACACAATAACATGTGCTGTATGATCATTCAGATCGAGGTGTTGCAGTTTCTTTAAGCATGATTAAATAGAAATCCATTCTCAGACACTACAATGAACAACCACATAAACCTTGAAGAATAGCTTGCAGTTTTCATTTACATGTGGGTAATGTTTAAATATTTTTCTAACTATGGAATGAATTGAACCCAGGGGCTCGAATCCATCTCTTGTGATTGCTATCGAAGTTTGTGTTGGAAGCTTTACAAAGGAAGGAACTTTCTGGAGAGCAACCACAAATAAAAAAAGCTGCAGAGGTAGAAATGAAGATTAAAACCACTATTACTGTAGCAAGGACCTCTACATGAAGCTTATTGCATCAAAAGACTGGAGGAAATCAGAGGGTCAGATTTGACTGAGAGCATCAAGACCAAATCATCAACACTGCATCAAAAAAACAAGCTGTAATCAACGAAAGAGATGGAGTTTTCTCAGCTAGGCTAACCATTTTAGTTGTTCCCATGAGGTCTTCTTCAGGGAGTCTTCTTTTGATTGTTACCCGCTAACTGAATCTCAGTGCTTTTGACTGAGCTTTTCCTTTATTCGTGCTGAACCAGCAAAATCACAATTTCTCCAACAAAACAAACACCAGAAAACATGACCTACGACAACTCACATAAAAGTTCCTTCAAAATGAAAAACTTAAATGACCCCAGTTTCTTCTTTGTCTATTCTGCTGTCCTTCGTTCAGTATGTCCTAACAACGAATCACTGTTGAGGCTTTCTTATGTTAATCACAAATCTCTAGGCTTCTTTGTACCTCAAATCAGGCCAGCTATTTCTTCCATCACACACTTTAACTCTCCAGTACAAAAAATGACAGTCCCTTCTGCCAGCTACTGCTGGCTTGAAACCACAAGGAAAAGCTAAGTGCAAACCAGCATAATAAACCACAATAGACAACCTGTGGTGCTTCATCATGACAGTGTATGGATGGGCAGGCTGGTTTGATGGTCAACCAAACACTTAACATCAGACAAGTAAGATTACCTTTCAACAGTTAGGCCCGATAAGAAAGTACAGCATTCATATGCATCTGAAGGCAGCAGGCTGTTATACTGCCATCTATTTTGCATCCTAACACCAGACACCATACATATGCAATAGGATTTAGCTCATTTATATTTTATAATTCAGTTCAAAGCAGAGGTGTGAGAAAATGCAGTTGGATTGACTTGCACTGACCAGAGATTTTACAGCCGTACACCTCGAAACGCAGTGCTATCCCGTTCTCCCACGTTGTCGGCCGAATGCGGACGAAACGAGTCAGGGTGGGTTTTGGAAGAGGAGTCTTGACAACATCTACATGATTTGTGTTCCCCTGGAAAATCTGTATTTAAAATAAAGGTGATGAATTATATACAGTGTTTTTTTTAAAGGACGTACATGAAGAAAAATGTATAAGCATGGGAAATGCATGACAAAACTGCAAAAATACAGTGGTAAACTTTTATAAGGGATAATAAAAAAAAAGTATGAATTAATTAAACAGAGCATACATGATATGAGTGTACGTTCACATATACAGTGCGGTACACTCTGTACATTGTAAACAGCTCCTCAACCTTTGTATAAATGAGAGGATTTTCTTTTTTTTGGTTAGGTTCTAGCTCAAGAAAAAAATCAATAATTAAATTGTTCAGCCTGCAGAAAGTTAAAAAAAAAAAACTAAAAACAAAACAAAACAAAAAACAAACAAAAAAAATAAATAAGCAATACTGTTATGGAATACCTAACAATACTGAAACTAAAATTATTACAGGTTTCTAGAATTCATGTGCTTTAGCAGGTCTGGGGTGGGCTGCCTCACTCTCTACAGTGTGGGGAAGAGATTCAGTTTTGGCACCTGATGTTAAATCACCGGGCCTGGATACAGTCAAGCTAACTAGGGAACAGCTTGCATACATTTGCCCAAAAAGGATTGAAAATGTTCTTATAGTGATTTATTTTAAATGAGAATCCAGAAAAAGCAAACAACTGGTTAACACTGTAAGTCTATTACTGTGATCTATAACTGCTGAGAAAATTTAGAGCTGATAAGAGCCTGCAATCAGACATAAACCTTGTGCATCTGTCACATTAGGATGCTGTTTTATTTTTCAGTGTTACTGTAACTAAAACTGACAACTAAAAAGGAAGACAATACTGCAGCAACTAATATGTTATATATTTGAACACAAACCTGAAGCCATGCTACTTATGCTTGAAGATTTCCTGCTGTTTATTGATTACTGAGACACTGTTAAATGGGGAAAGTCCATTTTTGCTGTTTCCCTTGACAGACCCAGTAATATCTCTGTATTATCGCCACAGCTAACAGCATTATCAAGACAAACCCAATTATCCCCCTACCTTCTGCTTAGAGCCTTCCTTCAGAGTAATCCAGTCTTCCCCATTGGAGCTCACATCCACTTTGTAGCTTTTCACGTAGTAAATTTTTGACGTTACTTTTGAGATGGCCCCTTGCGTTCCGATGGCAGAGACGAAGCGCAGAAACCCCAGGTCCACCTGAGCGAACAAAATGGATATCAAACTAGGCATTAGGAGACTATATGAGATCCTTCTGATTCTCTACCTGGAAATGAACTGATAAAAAAAAAAAATAGAAGATGATTACAATGCTGCTGTATAAACGGGCCATTGGGGAGCCACATCTAAACTGTGAGTGGGTAATCTGGGAGAGACCTTTTGAAGCATGCTTTATTTACATTGCCATTGAAAAATAATGCCTGATCACTCTCCATTACAGTACGCTAAAGTATAATTCAAACTGTTTTGCCTTGTAGCCACTATAGCAATAATGTGCAGTGATACAAGGAAACAAAGGTCGCCAAACAAGCAGCATTATGAATTTAAAATATATTTCTGTTGTGGATTTAGGACTGGGGGCAAAGTCTCGGCTGGCAGCTTCACTTCTATAAATACGGAAGATTAAATTGGAGGGCAGATGTGAAATGTACACCTGGTTTCAGTACCTCTCCGGTACAAACTCCCATCTAACTTGATAAATGCAGGTCAAGGCAGATGAAATAATCGAATGTCCAAGATTGTGGAATTGATGATTTAAAGATAATGTAGAGGAGGATGCTTTGAAGAGGAAAGTATTTGCTATTAATTAGTGGAACAGTAAAAATAAAAAATCAATCCTGCAATGCTTTCGACAGAGGTGACTCTGACATTGCACCCGGTTGCTAATGTAATATTTCACAGATTTCACTTCATTTTCTGACAAGCTTAATTTGTTTAACTCTGTGCAGAGCTGTGCTCACAGCACTTAGTGAACTTTTAGCATAGCCCAACAACACAATTCATCAAACAGCTTCCGCTGTCAGAGGCCTTAAACCCGCAAGTATTTCGGTTTGAAAGCATTCTGCTTTGATGCTGTTTGCATTGCAAGTTAGAAATGTAATAGCAATTTATTTTTCCATAGGAATTTTCATATGGCTTATTGCCTTCATCTTCTTTTTAGTTCTGTTTCCACATGTTCATGTGTGCTGCTTATCATTTTTAATCCACAGTTCAATTAAATGTGAATCCTTCTCGGTTTCTCCTGACAGGAATGACTGAGCACGGAAAAAAAAAGAACAGTCTTTATATTTCTTTGAGTAATGTGAATCCTTATAAGCCTGTTGTGAGTATTAAAGGCAGGCCAGCAAATAAGCTGAATGACAGCATTCAAATTACACAATCTCATATCTACATGTGAGTCACATGGGGGGGGGATTACTTTACAATTAAGAAAGATTTAAAAGATTTTACTTTACAATTAAGAAAGATTTAAAAGATTTTACTTTACAATTAAGAAAGATTTAAAAGATTTTACTTTACAATTAAGAAAGTCCCAGGAGACTTTTTTTGTATCTTATTTTGAAGATCTGTAGCAATAACAGAGTTGTCTGTCTTTAAATAAACACACACGAAAAGAAACAGCACAGGCTTCAGCATTTCTGCCAAAAGCCTTGAATCCCCTGAACATAAAATACATACTGCTGGATTTTGACAGACCTGTGCTTCCCCTAATGGAATAAAATCCTTGATATTAATAATAGGACATATATATATATATATTATATATATATTATATATATATTATTATATATATATATATATATATTAATATATATATATATTCTTTTTCTTTCCCTATTTTCCCTTTCATATCACTTTGGTATAATATATGGACTCATTTATATTTACTGCACTTGTTCATCATAACCCAATGTAATTTAAGAAACTAAAAACTAAAAAAGATCCTGGTTCTGTTCCAGAAGCTTCTCCCAGATAAAGTTACGTAACTTTGAAAATGTCTTTCAGTTCCTTTTTGAGTTACTGTATCCAGTTTTCAATTCCTACCTTAGCTTACTGTACCTTTGGGAGATAACCTAATTCTTCCACAGGACGTGAAATTTTAAAATGTTGTTTCCTTTTGTAAGGTTGTGAGTCTATCCTGTATAAACATCTCCAAATATATATTTTTTCGAAAGACACAAATTGTGTTTACTTTGTCTCAAGGCACCTTTGGGACTGTTATTCAGAGGGATTTGAAAACACACACAGCTGTAGGGAACTGTGCACTGTGAATCTGCATTTGAATCTTGTGAACAAGCCATGCACCAAAGTTCAATTCCAATGCAACCCATTACTCTCAGACCTGCTATAAACCATTGATATGAATAGCAATTTAACGATGTTTGTCTCTCAACAGTGACTTAATTCTGACATTGAGGAGAAAAAACCTGGTTAAGAAATCCCATTGAATTCTGAGTGCTTATTGAAAAGGGAGTCTCCCTTCAGTTGTGTATTGACAAGGAGTCTTGGTTTGATGGGAAGTGTAAGGAGGATTCTGTGTACATTTGCTTTAATTGCTTTAATGAGTACTCTGTGGTTTGAAAGATATGCCATCCATCACCAACTCTATTGCTAAGTAAATATTTTTCCTTCAATTTTGCTATTTCCTTCTTTTAACATAAAGCATACAGCTTAAGGGGCAATTGCATATCAATTTACCCAATTTGCATAATGAAGCAGAACCAATCATTTAAATATCTGTCTAATTTGCCAAAGTAATGTTTCTTTTATAGTTAAGAGCATGCTGGATTGAGTCATATCCATTAATATTTTTGAAAAACTGTATATAGCAGAAAAAAAAAAAAGTTTTTCTTTTAAACAAACAGCTATATCAAATATATTTTTATTCTGGCAGATTTTTCATTTTCAATTTTATATAGAACAGTTTCTAAAAAAAATATTTCACAAAATGCAAAACAACATAAATGACTTATGTGATGCACATTGGATCTTTTTGGTGAAGCTTGATAATAGTTTCCCTGGATTGTGTTCCTAATTTTTGACTACACTGCGTCAGTCCGTTCTGTCAGCAGGTAATGTGTGTACATGAGTCAGCTTCATGGGCAGAGTCTGTCAGCATCTATGACTAGACATTAGATGACCCTCAAGACTTTGCTCTGTTAATTTATTACACCCTATTTTATGAGGTTTTGGCAGACTGAAGTTAATATGAAGGGAGTCACAGAAGGTAAAATAATATTAATCCACCCAAAAACCTTTCAAATAAAAATGGAATAAAAAGAAACACACAACAATACGGTAACCACATTAACCAAAGTGGCTGTCCAGTAAACATCAAGGTTATAGAAGTGTGTCATGTAATTGGACGATTTCCCTTTCACTCGTTTAGTTATCTACATTATATAAAAAAGAAATCTCAACCCAAGCACAAGAAAACCCATTCTATGTGTTCTTTGCATTTGTTGATTGTTGCCTCTTAGCTGTACGATCAGTTTCAGCTATAATTACTGTATTAGTAAGAAATAAAAAACAAGCCTTCCTGTGTGGGCTATAGGAATTTGGAATTGGTACCCAAGGGACCTAACTGAAATGTTCTGTAGATTTTACATAAACAAAAACTTGACTATAAAATAAAACCAAACTCAGATATACGACTGTCTATGAAATTAAAATATCATCTGGTTCTGGTTAACTATGGAAATGCTGACATAAAAGACACATTCAAAGTAGGCCTATTGAAGTAAAGACAATGGGAGGAACTTTCTGGTTTAGAGGCAACTTACAAACCTATGAATGAAACAGCTTTTTTAGTACAGACTAATTAAGCATTTTTATCTAACAGGTTTAATGAGAAAAGGAAGTTTGTTATAATAATTATTATTGCTTTTTTTTTTTTAACAATCTCTCAGTTCTTGAAGACACTGCACAACACGTCTGGTCGAAATGTTTGTCATTGAATTTATTATGTTTTCTTTTGTATTTCTCAACTTCCCAACTCTTGCAGAGAAGCAATATTTCTCACAGTAGCCAGGATACTGGGCAACTTGATAGGGCAAGGTAAACCCAATTGTGTTGAACCTTAATGTTATTTGCATTGAAATTGAGCTAGAATTGCTTTTATTATATTATTATGTATTATGATACCCCTGTCGTCCTGGTTAATGAGCAGGGGTTGTCTTAAAAGCCTCTTAGATACATATTTTGTTTTTATTATAGGAATTCAGTATTGACAATAACAGTTGTCATGTACTGTATATATAAAAAGATTCACATCATTTGATGAAAACCTACAGTACTACATTATGGGGTGTTGCAGTGTTAGTTTGTGTTCGTGTGAAAGGGTGACTGGTTCCCCCTGTCTCGTATTGTGGTGCCGTGGAGACAGTGGTAATTCATGTGATTAAGCAGAGCAGACTGAAAGCAGCAGGAGCTGAGTTAACTGACCCACAGCTGACAAATTAGGGACTGGAAGCAGCAAGACTTGGACACCCATTCCAGGTGGCAGGTTTAGTTTGTGAAGTAAGCTGTTTCAGCACTGACTTCTACAAGCAGCGTAGGTTAAAATGATAGACAAGCACTGCTTCTGGAAAGCATGTCTGAGCCAGAGTCTGTATCACAGGAGGCAACCCTATTGAAAATCTTTTTGTTTTGTTTTTGAGCTGGCAAACAACAAAAGTGCATATCTGCGCATAAATCAGTCTCTTGTTTTGTGTGCTAACGTGGCAGACTCAGCAGCTACCATATAACAAAAAGCCTTTCTCTGTGAAAATGTTTTAAAGTAAAATACTCATGAATAGCTAAATTGTTTCTCTCACTGTAAGGCACAAGAATAACCCTGACGGAGCTTTGTTTTTTTGGGGTTTTTTTTTCAGCATGGCAGGATTAACGTATTTTACAGGCTGCCATACACATAATCTGCATATACAATTCAAAGCTTGATTCCAGCCTTGTAAACTGTTATGCTCATTTGGCCAATCACAGCATAATTCCGACTTCTTATTTCAGGCAGCTTTTTTATATCCTGCTTTTTATTTGCTTGTTCACGTTGGAAAAGCACCTAAAGCACATTGACTGAGTCAACTTTCTTCCAGGACACTCTCTTACTAGACAAGAACTTTAATTACTATTCCAGATTTTAATTACTTATCATGTGGGCCATGGGGCCCATGGGCTGAAAATATCTCTCACAGGTTGCTAGCACCAGTCACCAGTAACAATGGAAAGCGGACACAGTTGCATTTAAGCACCCAGAGCTAATTGAAAACACATTTGTGCTTCCTGCAAAAACAGGATATCGTAACGCTAATTATTTTAGTTCCTGACATTAGTTATGTGTTTTTTCCTAACCAGAGAAAGGGTTAAGAAAACGGATCTCTTCCTTACATCTTGTACACGTTGGGGGAAGTCCATAATTAGCGACTTGCTTATATCGGCTAGATTAAATTGTATGGAATTTACCATGATATGCCAATGACTGACAGCTAGAAAAACAGCGAGCAAGACAGGAGGGAATTCAAGCAGCCACGGGAATGTCAGACTGGCTCCATCGACAATATTTACAAACCTTAACCTGCCATTTATCTTTATGTCAGAAAAATGAATGTGTTCTCGTGGGCTGATGGGCTTCAGGACTTGAACCTAAAGACTGTACAGTAAAAATCTTTCTTTAACCTTTAAACTACTGTACTCGCCTAGATAACACTTTCAAGAGAAGATCAAGCTTGCACTGATCATTTTTATAACACATTTTCACTATTTCCTGATCATGCTTAACACAGTTTTGATTATAAAATCCCTAATGAAATCTATATTCTTAAAGTAATAGCTAGCTGGAGAAGCACCAATCTATTGGTAGATTGCAATCTTAATTCTGAATGACTGCCAATATACTTATTTAAACTGGACAAAGCCTCCACACGTGGCTCGATTCAATGCATGTTACTGGGCAAACAATACCATTGCTTCTTCAGGAATGATTTATCATCTCAAAAGGCAAAAAATGTAAAGTAAATAAAAAAATACATATTTCACGTCATGGGTGTGATTAATATCGGCTGTCTCAGATTATAATCTTATTTTAAAATTGCTTCTTGCTGCATTCCAAAAGCCAACTAGTTAACACCTAAAATAATATATGCCACAGATCACTTCTTAAACCTAAAACTGAGGAGTTTAGTTTCAAAAATACTTCCCTATTTCGAAGAGCAGACTCGGTTGTGTGAGGCGATCGTCCCTGCGTGCTTGATTCTGATTATATGGGGACTGAGCTCCATACATCCTTCTTTCATTTCCCTGACAGTACATTAAGTATTCATTCAGAGCACCTGTTCATATCTCTGTGTGGAATTGTTCTCAACACGTTCTGGCAGAGTGTCTGCCTATTTGTAGTCACTGCATTTTCTAAAACATGCTTGCTCTGGAAAGTAAATCGAAAAATGTAAAAAGCACAGCGATGATGTTTCTGGTAGGAAACAGACATTGTTTTGGGTGCTTATAAAAATGCAGTGCTCAGACACCCCACAAAAAGGCTCCAAAGTCCCCTTGTAACTCTGTGATTCGAAAACCCTTCAGTCAAATGCCTCTCTTAATGCTGTAACAGCCAATTTCATTTGAACCTTTTTGAATGGCTCGATGGGCTAGTGAATGAATCAGTCTCAAAAACAATAATAATAAGAGACGTTGACTCATGGTGCATCATCTAACGATGAGTGAAACGCTCTGCCTTCACCAGTGACTGAATGTTTACGAGCGAGACCAGCTGTCCTTCAACAAACAGGGTGGATCAGCTGTCGATTTCTGTAAATATGCCTTCGGATGACAGAATAAAGGCGTGGCAAGAACACATCTGCCGTTCTTTGGTAATCTGAACAATACTGGGACTTACAAAACACTGTCTCTTGAGTACAAACATCAGACTGGACTCTATATAAGTACCAGTAATATCAACACAAGGGTGCATGAGAGAGACAGGAAAGCTGCATAAACAAGAAAAACAGAAGAAGACACGTACTGTATACACAAGGAAATCAACACTACTGGGCAGGTAATTTAACAATGCTGCAGATTGACATAATTAATATATATATATATCTATATATTATATATATATATATATATATATATATATAATATATATATATTATATATATATATACACACTGCACATTCAATTAAAAAATTCGATTATTCATCAGTAAATTCAACATGCTAGCTAACCTCCTGCAGCACATGTCCCCATGTTAACTATCTCTTGAGCTACAGTATGTAGAATATGTTGTACTTATATTTCTGCATTTTAATGATATTATATTAAAATCCACGAGAAATTGGTTTTAAATGCAACATAACAAATCTCCTTATTGAACTGCGTTGTAGTTAATAATATAAATAATTTGGCACAAAATGTGTTGTTCGATAATCAGCCAGTTAACGAATCTCTTAACTTATATAAATATGATGGATTTGTTAATAAAGTAGAAGATAATGACAATCTGTATTTTGGTCATATCAAATCTTCAGTGGGAGTTTGAAACTTGAACTTCCCCTGCATAGCATGCTTAATCAAGCTGGAATTACCCATTTTACTCTTCTAATGATGTTGAAATTCATTAAACTCCTTTAGGATGCATGGCTATGGGACAGCAGAACGTGTTTAAACTATATATTAAACACCAACAGCAGAAACTGGAAACAGATGTGCATTTTTCAACTTTGGCATTGATCTGGGTCGGGAATTTCTCTGCCTGGTAATTCATTGCTTTTTTTTTTAGATCATAGAGAATGTAATACTAACAATTTTCCCATAAAAAGATCGATTGGATCAAAAAAAGCTGTAATATTTTAACTGCAATTGCCTTGGGGGGGGGGTTCTCCTGTTTTGTTTCACCTTACTAAATTATTGAAATAAAGACTAGCTCAATGCATCCTAATAAAAAACAAGGCTTGTTTGTGATCCACAGTCTCATTCATTTTGATGTTGTTTGTGATCCACAATCTCATTCATTTTAATGTTGTTTGTGATCCACAATCTCATTCATTTTAATGTTGTTTGTGATCCACAATCTCATTCATTTTAATGTTGTTTGTGATCCACAATCTCATTCATTTTAATGTTGTTTGTGATCCACAATCTCATTCATTTTAATGTTGTTTGTGATCCACAATCTCATTCATTTTAATGTTGTTTGTGATCCACAGTCTCATTCATTTTGATGTTGTTTGTGATCCACAATCTCATTCATTTTAATGTTGTTTGTGATCCACAATCTCATTCATTTTCAAAAATGAAATAAACACTCTTGGCATTACTGGAAGGCACTTATTAATAACATATTCAATATGAATTGACCTATTTTAATAATAAATACATTTCAATTTACTTAACCAAATAAGTCTTTATATATGATAATCACATACTTCATTCTGAGCACTGCACTTCAGCTAAAACTAAATGTGGGATGCAAGGTAATGTAGCCCCGTACACTAGAAGTACAGTAAGTATCGATTATTAACTAAACTGCACTTTGGCTCAATGCTCCAAGGTGCTTTGCTTAAGACTGAACACATTCACAAGACTACTGAACAATAGGGGTTGCTCAATCCTTTCTTCACTGGTTTGTAAGACTTCCTTTAGATTTAAAAGATACCCCACAGGAAATAGCTGAGAGCATGTTTTTCAGTCAATGGCTCAGTTATGTAGTGTTGTTTTGCACTAGCTTTTCCTATGCCAAACAATAGAAACAGCACTGCCCTTGTCTTAACCGGGAACACAGAGACCATTTCAATGATTACATTTGTCTGGAGGAAAGAGCTGGTGAAATGATTTTGATTGGAGTAAGGAAACACATCACTTAGAGGGTACCTTGGGCAAATATTTCATTTTGGTGTGAGAAACGGCCCCATTATTAGGCCCCAAGGAAGACAACAACAATTTCTTTAGCATGAGAAGCCTGGGAAGAGAAAACATATAGAAGGTTGTTGTTGTTTTATCACATCTGTGGGGATTAATTTACTAGATTATATTTATTGCCCCCTTCAGGGTTTATTTTCTGGATGTGTATGCTGTTAGACTCCAGTTTTGCTCATGTCTGCCCATCTAATATCACAGCATTTCTACTACATAACATAGGTTGGAGAAAAATGGCTAAGGGTTGTTGCTTTTCTGAAAGGCACTAAATAAAATGTGAATTACATTGACATAGTTGTTTTAACGTGGATAGACTTCAATATAAAGGTATGCTGAGTGCACTGCAGCTACACAGTACTTACACTTTCATTATTTAATATGTGTACTTTCAACAAAAAAGATACGATCAAGACAGTAACTACATGTTGTTAATGTATGGTGTTCAGGAATTTATAAACTTCAGTACTGAAACAGTATTGGGACACAGGCAGTGTGCTGTATTGTATATTCACAACTTCTCACCTGTATCCATTCTTTACTGGAGTCTTCTGCAGGGGTCCATGCGTTTTCAATGTAGTTCAGTCTGGATTTCTCTGCGGACCAGTTTGCATTGTACTGGGAGGAGCACATGATCTGATCTGAGGTAATCTCACCAGATTCCATCCCCAGTGGTTCCAGACAATCGAAATCTAGGTTTTATGGAAAATGAAACCCTGTAAGTGGGTTCCAGAGCGGTGAGCCCAGAGGCTGTCAGTCTTACCATATAAACATCCAACCTTTTTAAAAGTCAGCAAACAAATAAACAAGTAATTCTAAAAAGCTACCCTTGCAGGGGTCCCGTCGCTCTCATCTGTTTAATCAAAGTGACATGTCTACAGCTAAATTCAACATTATTCCATTTTATTTTTCATTTATTTTTTTAGCATTATAGAAATCTATCACTCATTCTGGAATTTCCTCTGTTTACAAATTCGCTAAAAATGACGATGTTAAGAATTAACTGCATAGATGTTGACATCTGCTACCACCACATTAGTGTTTTTATTTGTATTTAACAGGAAAACCTCCAAATGGTGTTGCAGTCAGTAGACCCCATTGGGTTCAGAGGTCACGGGTTCAGTCTCTGGCCAAAGTGCAGTCAGCCTGGGCTCCAGCGAGACAGACTGGGTGGCTATTTGTCTGGAGAGTGGGCAATAACAATGGACACTGGAGACCAGAGTTTACTGCTTCATACCACACAAAGCATCCTGGAGAGGAGATGGGTATCTGCGGCAGTATAAGCCCACCGAATCTCACAAGCTCAATAAAAGATTTCAGTTTCTTAGCTCACCATATAGTGCCACTTAGTAAGTCAGTTTCTAACTCCTCATTCACCGAACACCACAACATGCAGAAATACACAATGTAAAAAAACAAAACAGGAGTTCCAAGACTTCAACCAGAATGAAAACATGTGAGGACTAACCTTTTGGTACAGTCTTCTCAATGACGGTGAAGTTTGCAGAGAAGCCCTCCTTCGCTATGGCATTGTCGGTCATCAGGGTCATGGCAAGGATTCCAGTAGAGGTTCGGAATCGACCAGGTGTGTTCTGTCCACAGAACCGTCCTACGTGGGGACCAACTAAACAAAGGAGGAATAGACATGTGTTTACAGAGTAACTCTAATTCACATTACACTCAGATCCTAGCATTAGAGTTAATTAAACTACGACACATTTCCCAAAGTGTGTATGCATTGTAAACAAGAGTGCGCACAATTTGCCACCTTGAAAATTAAGTACACTAGAATAATGAAATTGCTAGGGGCTGTGGTTGGCGTAAGAAATATGACGGTTTGAGTTAACAACAGTAGTATGCCTCCTCTTTGCTAAATAAAAACCCCACAGCATTTCTATTAATCTACATTCAAGACATAACTTTAGAGTGAAAAGAAACAGCTCTGAAATGATCTCTGTGACTCGTGATCTTTTGCAATTTTAAAAAGCTCTTTGTCAGTTCTGTATTGTGCTCTTCTTTTAGCAGGACAGTGCCTCTGATCCCAGAGTGCCATTCTCAGTGCCAGCGATGTCTGCTCAGGAGCTAGTATGAGGCTTTGTACAGCTTCATACGAAGGGGAATTGAATTCCTTATGTCACATGTAAGCCTCAGCTACTGTGCTAATCCAATATTGATCCGAGGGGCATGGATGTTAAAGCACATATTTTATTTTAAAAAATTGAAACACAGGTTAAGATTGCATTTCAGTCACAGTTGTAAATCTTTTCTTGACTGGATTACAAAAAATTTCACTTTAAAAAAAAAAAAAATTGTATGCCAGTTTTCTTCAGTTTTACTAGGAACCCCCCCTCCAAAAAAAAACAAAAAACAAAAAAATCCTTGGGTTTGTTTTAAGATATATATTTTAGCTTTGTAATGCAGAGCCTTTTTTTTTTAAATTACCAACAAAGGAAGATAACCACCCCATTCAAAGTTTTTAATTTAGATAACTTGTATGTTCCTGAAAGAATCACACATAGAAAAGCTTTGTTTGGGAAGTAAGAGCTACTATGGGTTTGTTTTTAAAATAAGGTTCTGATTTGACAAACCAAAACTCTACTGGGTTAAGCCTAGGATTGATTTCTACAGTACTAGCTTATCCCCCTGGATTACACCAGCCACTTATTTTAGAGGTAATATTGGGTAAACCATGAATAGAAGACTGATGCAACCCAGGGGTAATTCCCTAGTGCAGTAAAATGCTCTAAAAAAAATTGGCTCTGGCTTGAACATGTGCGGTATTGATGATCAAATCAACCCCTTGGTTCTATTTAAAAATTCTCCAGAAAGCTTCCAAAACACAAAAGCTTGTGGATCATCAATAATATAGACGTGGGCTACTCTGCCCCACCTCTGGGGTCTCTTTAGCTTTACGCATAAACTTAATGTGACAGAACAAAGCAGACCCATTAAAGGACTTGTATGCCTGTTGGCCTTGCTCTATTTAAATTCATTGTAAAAGGAATATAAAAAAAAATCCCTTCAAAACCTTCGTGGCACATTAGCAGCTACTGTTTCAAAGGAATGTCGAACTGCATTTGGCAGCAAACAACAGGATCTTTCTTTTAGCAGAGCAAAGAAAAAACATGGGAGAAAACAGTTCATTATTGTCTGCAAGCTGAGGTCAGCTAAACATCTCTTTGAATACACAAGCAACTTTATCAGACACCACAACCCTGCTCGCAAAAGAAAACACAGCAGCCGAACCTCGCCTCAGACACCATAACTGAAAGGGAAGGCAATGCATTGCTGTGGCTGAAGCTTTGTCCTGACTGCTTTACGCTGCTGTTCCAGATTATTACATTGGGAAGAGGAAGCTTTAAGGAGTTCAGATAAGGCCTCCCTGAAAGTTAAAGAGGTGCTTGTCAACATCAACTTCCTTTAATTCTCATTCTTGTTCTTTAAAGTGATAAAATCAGAGGTGGGTTTCAATGGTGCCGTTTAGAGTGTGGTATAGTATATGCCACGTTGGTCACACCAAGACCATTTTTGATCTCAGCTTTTGTGCACTATATTGTATAAATATTCACACCCATGATTGTTGGCTCGACACAAGCCTAAGCAGCGTCCGCTTTTGGCATGATACAAGATACAACCATATAAACCTAAACAAGCTGCTTACTGTAGGTAATTCTTTTTTTACTTGTTTGTAATAAAGCCTTCTACAATTAGATTAGGTGGTGCTTTTCCTTCTATACCAGCACAGCGCTGGCAAAGCGCTGCCATGACATACTGTACCTCCAGGGAAGCCATCCCAGATTTCCAGTCGATCGTAACGGCAGAACACTCCGGTGGGAGGGGTGGTGTCAGGCTCCAGCTCAAAGCTTTCAAACTCAACAATGATCTCTGCCATCTTGGGTGCAAAGATCATGTAAGTGCAATCCAGATTGTTGGGGTACTTCTCAGGGAATCCTGGGGATTTGATCACTCCGCTTGTTGTTGTGAAGTTTCTGGAACATTCAGGTCCTGAAAGATAAACATACAGTATGTATACAGTAGACTCTCGTTAATCCGTCTTTCAATACTTAATGTTTCAATAATTCGTGTGGTTTGATACAGTACATTATCAAAGTGTATGAGTGCAGAAATCACCTGATCTATGTGGAAGCGAGCATTCACACTCTTTATCAATACAGAAATCAGCGTATGAGTGCAGAAATCACCTGATCTATGTGGAAGCGGGCATTCACACTCTTTATCAATACAGAAATCAGCGTATGAGTGCAGAAATCACCTGATCTATGTGGAAGCGGGCATTCACACTCTTTATCAATACAGAAATCAGCGTATGAGTGCAGAAATCACCTGATCTATGTGGAAGCGGGCATTCACACTCTTTATCAATACAGAAATCAGCGTATGAGTGCAGAAATCACCTGATCTATGTGGAAGCGGGCATTCACACTCTTTATCAATACAGAAATCAGCGTATGAGTGCAGAAATCACCTGATCTATGTGGAAGCGGGCATTCACACTCTTTATCAATACAGAAATCAGCGTATGAGTGCAGAAATCACCTGATCTATGTGGAAGCGAGCATTCACACTCTTTATCAATACAGAAATCAGCGTATGTGTGCGGAAGCAGACGATCATTTAATTTAATTCATTTAAGTACAATATAGTGCAAGTCAACAGACAGAACTGTACTGCAGTTACTGAAACCAGTGACAAGCAAGCAGAAAGTAGATTTAAGATTTTCTTAGGCTGGCAGTCTGAATATGAAGAGCAGTTATGACAATTAAAGACTTAAAGAGCGAGATCAGTGACTTTTTTAAACCAGCTACCCTGCCTCTGAACAATGCTGATTATATACAGTATATGTTTTGACCTTTGTTGGGACATTATATTTTATTTGTATTATTGCCTTTTTCAAGTTTTCAATTAATAGCACAGGGATTTCTCAAACAGTAAACTCAACTTCATGTTTTTCATTAATTCGGGCTCAAATCGTCCTATCTGCATTAATTAACAGGGTCTACTGTGTGTTTGCACACACACACACACACACACACACACACACACACACACACACATATATATATATATATATATTTATATATCTATATTATATTAGTTATATTATATATATTAGTTATTTTGGGCCATGCACAGTACTTGAAAGTTAGAAACAAATAATCTATTGTGGGTTTCTTATATGTGGCTAACTTTGCTTTATTTATTCATTTTTTTAGCCTATGATATTTATTTGCGAAATCATCACATATTTCTGGATTAAAATTTTAAAAAATCTAATTTAGGGGAAACATTTCCAGTATCCTTTAGTAAAGCTTTCCATCGAAATATAATATCTTTATAAGAGTTCCTTTTGGTTTTATTTGCAGATGTTGCCATAGACTTGGCTGACATCGACATTCATCGATTTGAGCTTCAGGCTCTGTCATACACTGCAAAACAACTGATACAAATCCCTTCTCTTATCCAGGCCCAAGAAAACGAAAAAAAACTAAACAAAAAACACTACAGTTATCAATAGAAACAGTTTTACAAGGGGCAGGGAAACTGAAATAGTACAGCCTGATAAATAAAGTGCATGCTAAGTGTACACCCTATAAATGCAGCTAAGCAATTGACTCTCTGAAGGTAGCCCAGGAATGCTCATGCACTCCTGTATGCGTATAGCACTTTTAAACAACACCTCTTGTTGCTTATGTTGATATGTTTTGCTTTAAACCAAAAACCAGCTGTTGCTAGCTGGTGTCAGTGTTAAATTCTTGGGGACTGTGAAAGGGACCTTGCGCTATTTTAAAGGGTTTTTGCAACAGGAAGAAACCGCCCTTAAAAGTTGATTGTACAGCAGTAAAAAAAGAAAGAAAAAAAAAGAAAAGTAACCCAGACATTTTACACAGTTTAGTGTAACTATTCAAATACTTCAGCTTGCTGGTTACCCATGGTAAGTTTAGACCTGATTATTTTAACACTAATAGAACAGACAGGCAGGTTATTTTGTCTCAAGGCAAGGTTTTTAGGTTAATAATTACACAAATGCTTGCTGTGGAAGTAAAAGAAAAGTTAATAAGAACTGAAGAGTTAATTGTTTGCTTTTGTGCAAACAAGATAAAATCCCTGTGTTACACCCCCCTGCCCCCCCCCCCCCCCCCCCCCCCCCCCAAAAAAAAAAAAAAAAAACCGGCTCCACTTTCAGGAAAAAAAAACAACAAACTGATGTTCAAACAGAACAATTGCGGGGCCCAAACACTTCTTCCTCTACCCCCCTACTTTTTTAAAAAGACCATGGAGAAAATGAGGGAAGTTTTTTTGACACACTCTAGGGTTGAGTTACCTAGAGGAGTGACAGATAATCCACCAGATGTGACCTATGCTGGCAAACTGAATGTGAAAGTCAACTTGCAGCACAGGCTGCCTGCCCCTGGTGTTGACACAGGTGCAGACATGAAGTGCTCTGGAAAGCAAGGGCATGATAAGCTGCTGCTAACTTTCCTTCCAGGTAATACAAGCGGCATGTCTCTGGACTGGGCTGCTCCTGACATATCAACACAGGTTCCAAAAAAGTGTTCCCACTGCAGCAACATCAAGAGATAATTTGGAAGGGCCCTTTCCTGTGGCTCTGAAAAAGTTCAGGATCTTAAATGAACGCGTAACACTTTGGTTTGTAAGACGTTGAGAATAAAGTAGTATTCCTTTCCCAAGGATGGGGAGGAGAGTGTATAGGCAGTTTGTCATGAAACAGTCTGCCAGAAACACTCAATAAGTGTTTATTTGCAAACAGGGGCTTTAACTAAAACATGAACTAAATCTGCATGAACTTGCTTTTACTTTTGTTTTTCGTCAGTCAAACCTCAGCTCAGGCTACTCAACAGGAGGACACCTACCTATGAAATGAAGCTTATCTTAATATGCTCTCAGTAACCCCTGACTACTGAAGCTAAGCAAACAGTTAGTTGATGTATTCTTCAATAGCAATTCTAAATGAGTCAACCCCTCCCAAAATCCACCCAGAAATGTGAAACTAAACATCTCTTCCTCCATTACCTCCTTTACCTTCATCTTTACATACATCACACACACATCCCACAGCAGATTTGTGCTTTACCAGCGGGCCGGCACTCACCAGTTTTGAAGACTTCATAGCGGATAGAGAAGCCAGCCCCATGTGTTTCATAGTCGGACACAAACTTGATGAAGAGCAACGAGGTTGTGGACAGCACTGGAGAGGGGGCGATCTTCCCACAGTGCTTCCCCACCAGTGGGGCATTCTCATCACCCCCATCCCGGACCTCTACATAATCATACCTGCAGAAAAGAGATGTCGTTATCAACCCGGTTCATACACGCCTGTACATTGAAGTCCTGTTTGACAGTAACATTGACCAGATATGATTCTTTGTTATGTTTAAACCCTCTAACAGTGTCCATTTTTATTTGCAGACAGAAAAGTGCTGGCTAAATATGTCAGACAGTTAATCCCATTCTAAAAAAAAATCAATAATATTCATAGTGTTTTTTTTTTTTTTTTTGGTTAGCTACAAATATGAAGAAATCTATGGAGAGACATAATAAGCAAATTCACCTAATGGAAAAACGCATGGGAGTATTAAACCTGAAAGAAAATGTAACATAAAGCTGCAGTATTCCTTGTCATTATTTTAGTTCAGAAAGTTAATCCTTCCATAAACTTCATTCATTTAACTACTCCACAATGTGAGTAGCCTTGTTTGTGACTCAGTGTTCTAGAAATTGTGTGGATGACGAATGACTATTGCAGTAAAAGCTCATTTTACATCACATAAAATTGTGGTGAACACAAAAAAAAGATACAGTAAAGAAGCTAATGTTAAAGTGTTAATCGAATGTACCTAATTGCCCTTGTAATTTCGATTTGTTTCAACACTCATTGCTTTGAATCACTGCGGTACTTGAGGGTTCATCCCTTTACTGCCCAGGGTATGTTCCCTTCCCATACCTATTTAACACTTATATTCTCAATGTCAAATATACTGGACACTGGGCAGCAAAGGGCTATATTATAGATTATTTACATTTCTGTTGCCTGAAACCCGTTTTCCATGTGCTGTCTGGGAAACAAAAACTATTTCAAACTGTGCTTGCTCATTTCACTTGCTATTTACTACATACAGGAAGATGACGAGCAAAACCAGGGATTTTAGAAAGAAAGACCCACAGTGGAGATTGTCTTAGCCAACCCTCCGCGTGGGTCTAACCCCAAAAATTGTCCTGAATCTGCAACCAATTAAATTTAAGATTTGGAAAATGTTAATACCGTATAACCTCTCACAGCAATGCTAAAGTTAGGAAACACGCTGGGTTTACAAGCTTATTGTACTTCTATAACATATATTAAAAAAAAATGCAAAGTGCTTCTTCTTTTTCATTGGCAAATGGTATCCCTTGAGAAGGCTGTAATGCAAGGGTGACTTCACCCAGCTCTGTAGCTCCTTTTACTGGAAATGATATGACCTCATCACTGAGACCCTGGTTCACTGTGTTTCCGCTGATGGAGATTTGTGGCTGGGAAAGGCATGGCTCTATCAGGTGCTGTATTTTATGTCGTGCATCTCTCTTGCCTGCTATTAAAGAGGCAATGTTACGTTGCAACTGTTTCAATTTGGAAAATTACAAAAGGTTACATAGAGTATGACCCATATTGATGCTGGCTGTTATCTTATTGTAAATGTACACTGGTAATGGACTCATCCTATTTGCTGGGCTTGTTTTGGCATTGACACCTTTTCCTTCAGAAACAGCTGTGAAAATATTGACCCCCTTTTTACAAATAACAGCTGTAGACAGCTGCTTAAATCGGCAGATTGATATGCTGTCATAACCTACTTTATTATAGAGAGAGTGTATTTCTCAACATTAGTAAAGCAACTAAGGAGTCCAGACAAAGGGACACTAAACCTATCAAGCCACGTCCATCTAGCTCTGCAACAAAAGCCCTCTTCTTCTGCACACAAGACTGCATTTTAAACACTTCTCCCACTGCACATTGCTCTTCACTCACTTTTGTATTGCTTGTGCCCAGAAAGGTCAATATGGGTATGTCAACAGCATAGTAAAACCTTTCTGTACAATCCAAAAGACAAATATTGTTTTCTTGTTTATTTATGTTGTTATAGTATCACACTTGAGTTCATATACATTTTAATTAGTGTTTACACCATATTAATTATAGTATTTAAGACCCTTGTTTCCTGTATTACACAGCACTGAGCATTACAAACTCATCTCATTAACCCACCCGCTCAGTTGTTTTAATCCAAAATGGAAGACGAGATACTTCACTTTCAAAATGTCACATTGTAAAATGATGGCCGCTGTAACATCACTGTGTTCTAATGAGTCTGAATAATACATTTGAATATGCATTTATCTTCAGCCTCAGACGGTATTGAATTCCATTTGCAGGGGATGAAAATAAACTGCACAGAACAAGAGCAATGAGCCACGACACCTTTACTACTCAAGGACAAATCCCTTTTGATATCTGCATGCACATCTTCACACTGCTATAAATGCCCTTGCCACCTCATTTGTACCTGTGCCAAGGCTTAGAGGCACTGGTTTTAAGAGTCACATGCCTTGCATTGTTTACATGTGCACAAGTCATCTGGAAGCCATTCTATGATCATCTCCAGCTTGTTCACCTCCTTGTTCAGCATTTAAATTAATGAGGCTGCCAAGCACTGCTCTGCTCTTAGTCACTTTATAAATGTTTTAAAAAATCTGTGTCAGTAACCACCTGCAGGGTAATATCCAAGCCCGTATGTTTAACAAAGTCAAATCCCATTAACAAATTCTGAGCAGGCTTTGCGTCTCTTCCAGGGCTTTGGAAAACTCTAGGGATCATTCCACGCTCATCTCATTTGTTTAAATTTTGAATTGAAGACGGACAGTCAAACAATGTGTTCAGTACAAGTGCTGTAGAAACATTGCACCCAGAGTTCCAGCCGGCTGAGCCTCAAGCAGGGCTGGCAGAGGGAGGGGAGGATATTAGGTATCTGTACTAAATCTTTGTGATGGCATCTCCTCACCCCAATAACAGTAATGGACTAAGACAAAATGACCAATCTTCCCAGAAGCTAAATTAATTATTATTTTTTTAAATAAACTAGCTTCTCCAGTGACCTATGCTCCCCCTTTTCTAAAGAGGGAGTATGTCTGCAGGGAAACTGGGGATGAAATTCTAGGCCTCAAGTGATGCCCACAGTGAGTTTAGCACTCATTCACCCTGAACTAATGAACAGCTCAATTGCTTTCTGTTTTGTTGTGTTCGTTTGGCTTTCTATTTGATTAGCTGTGTAACAGAATATTGAAATGCTTTTGTTATTCCTTGCCTGTCTACCTGTTTTGACGTCAAATGCGATGGAATTGGGCAATGCAAGATCAACCATTACCTAAAATAATCTTTAACTAGTATATTTATTTATTCTCAAACATGTATTTAATAGCGGTTTGGGTGTTCATTTTTGCACAGAAAAAAAACCAAGTAGTATGTATGAATGACTCAATATTTCACCAACCTAAAAGTATTTTAAGTACACCTAACGTTAAAAAGGATTATAAAGTGTCCTACAAAAATATAGGAATAGTTATGCCCGACAGAATGCAAAACTGCATGCCTTTACAAAAGAGACAAAGTCAACCTAAAGCTGTGTGTTTTATTTCTCCCAACCAGCTCAATTATTCCTGAAACTCCTGGACAAGGACAGCCAGGGAATAATAATCATTATCATCATCATCATCATCATAAAAGACTGCCAGCTGTTATCAGCCTCCAAACTTCACCATCTTTAATGTGAGGCTAGTAACATGCCATAGCTAGTGCTCAGGTGAAGTTTTGCTAACATTTGCAGGGCTCCGAGACATTTAAAACGTTTGTTTATCCACTTTCTAGAAAGACAAATTGATTCTTTTTTTACTGGAAGCATATACAGATTCAAATGTACTGATGATATGAATTAATCCAGACAAACTAACTTTCAAGCGGTAGCCTCTTCAGGTTGGTAATCACATCTTTCCAACTTCTGACAGACAAACTCAGAAAGAGATTTCATTCAGTTATACACAAGCATGAGCCTTATTAAACCCCAGTTATACATTAGACCTGATATTTTTTAACGTGAACTAATAAAAATAACATTTGTAAAAGCTACTTTTAAAACCACACAGAACACTGAATGTTTCTTGCAGTGGGTGATTATCGTCAGCATTGATGGCACTGCTAGATTTTTATCCGTTAGGCTTTCAGTTTCATCGTTGCTAATTCTGAACAAATAAAGTTTTCACCTCCAATGTTTTATTTCTTTGTCACACAATTAGTCCTTATTAGAAAAGTGGCTTTAGAAGCTAGAATGAGTAACCAAGTGACCTAAAAATTGCCCAGAGGCCAGCTGTTAACTTATTCCATGCCTAGACTGCATTTCTCCATGCCATCATTCAAGAAAGCTAGCATTTATACAAATATTGACTCCTATTGTATACAGCATACCATTGACCTTAAAATAAATACATCGTCTGTGTTGCTAATGTTTGGATACTGCATATTTCCCATTTAAGTTTGGCTGACCATGTAACAAACAACATAATCACATGAGCACTGTCTATAAAACTTATTAGAACATTGTATTATTAATAGACAGCCATCAGCAAGTAAATAAACTTAGGAATATAGAACTAAATTATTTTAGAGTAATAATAATGTTTCTTTAATATTGATATTTGCAGGTCACCAAAAGATCATTTGTTTTAACAATATCTAGCAATAGCACAATAGCCTTGTTTGTCTGTATTAAATCTCTCAAGTGCAGATTCCAATAGATTTGATTTCCTTTTTCCAGTGATCCAAAGAAAAATGTGTTCTAAAAAAAAAGTGCATTGTTTGCACATTTATTAATATAGCTTGTAAATGCAAATGTTATTCTACTTTTTTTTATTTATAGACAACAAAAACCATTTATTTTGGATAAGGTAACCCTACTGTTATAAATAACATTATGGTTGAGGCAGGAAACAGTTCATCAAGCAAGGAACAATCTAAAAGAAAAACACTTTGCTGCTGTTGAAGGTTAAAGAATGCCTCAACCTATAACTGAAACCTCCCCAAATTATTCCAGTCTCAGTAGTCCCTCAGTAGGGTGCTGGTCACCACAGTAAACCTAGAGCTGTACTTTATGTTAAAAAAAAAATAAAATCTCTGGTCTTAAAAAACTAACTGCCAAGTCCAACTTTCCAGCTATTATCAAGACAACAACTGTTATATGTCTAGCTACACTTTGTCATGACCTTTGAGAGAGCTATAATTACAGACATGAAGGGTGTGTAAATGCGTGTGCTTCGTGCAAGAAAGAAAGAAAGAAAGAAAGATTGTATATTGGTAGTCTAACTAACCCTACTTGAGAGAAGAAAAATGATCAATTAAAAAGAACAATTAACTGTACTTGTTCAACCTTAATCTGTCTTTTGCCACCTTGTACTCAGGCTTTGTGTATATGGAATCCATACAACTTAAAAGGGTTCATACAAAAGGTAAAGGCTTTAGGTGAAGTCTCAAAATTGTACCCATCTGCAGTGCTGACCTCTTAGACAGCAAGAGCTCTGTAATGGGCTGGAACATTAACCCAGAGGTCTTCTTTGGGGGTCCCAGGCAGGCAACTGGAACAATGATTTCGTTCCTTTACCACCTTCCCCTTTATCCTGGGAGCTGTACTGACGGACAGGGGGCAATAACTACTTTAATACGAATGATTCAATTAAAAGGTCCCCCTCTCACTTGTAAAAGGCAAGTCAGCCTCTCTGCTAAATGTAACGATACACTGCCTGCTGACAGGGCAGCACAAGAAGTAACAATAAAAAAAGATAGAGGCCTTCATAAGCCTTAATTACTCAGAACCATGCGATCAGGCACAAATACAAGTGCACTGAACATTACTGAAATTCTAATAATTATCCAATTAGTGCTCTGACAAAAAGGCTCCTTCCTGTACTCTCAGCCACACATTCCTTTCTAGCCGTGCTCTCCTTCCTGTTTTGTGTTACTCTGTAGACACTGAATGCATCAGGTGCCAAGGAGGGTCCCTACTTCTTAAAAGACTAACGCCTTGCCAGAGTGAAGAGGCAGACGGAATTGTCCCTGATCAAAAGTCAAGGCAGGATTTGAGACGGCACTCCTGCCAATTTCTGGAGGACAAGCTGACCTCTAAATCCAACAGTTCCCTTTCACTGCCAAAGTGGATGGCCATGGTCACGTAATTAGAAGTGGGATGTGTGCCAGTTGCATTCCTTTTGTCTGGAATGGATGAACTGCTAAAATCTCATACAGCACAACCTATGTCATCAGTGTGGTCCATCGCCAGAAACTGAAAATTGCTCACGTACCCAGACATGGCGTAACAAAACCAGAATAGAGCACGTCAAGTAAAACAATGTTTTGGATTATCCAACTGGGTGGGAGTGAAGCAAGGCTTTTTAACAGCTGCTTTGCTTATCATTCAGTTTAATTGTTTAATTTAAACTTGTTTTTAGAAATACAAAATGTGATTATCTCTGAATATGTTGTACTTATTCTGTACAAAATCCCACCCCCCACCCCCCCCCAAAAAAAAGAAAAAGAACAATTTCAGTTTCAGTTAAGTGGAAAAAATTATATTGGTATAAAATTGTGTAACATGTTTTATTTTTAATGTTAAATGAACATACATACTATCTGCATTTAAAGTATTATGAATGCGCTTTGTGATGGTGGTCCACTATGAAAGGCGCTACATAAAATAAAGACTGATTGACTGATTGATTGATTGATATACAGCCTGATGTCTGCATAGATATATGACTGAGGTTTTTTATTTTCTTTTGCTATTATATCCATCATGAGTCATTAGAATAATACAGTGAAAAAGTTGTACTTTGGCTTTCATTATTCTTCGAGCTGTGCTGCGCTGGGAATACCAGATAGAATCATATAACAGGGTCCTGTGACTCAACTTCTTTTTGTAGGAACACTCCATACTTCTAACTGGAACTCAGGAATGTTCTTAGTTCTAAGTTGAATTCAGCTTACAAAAATACCTGTACTGGTAGATTTGCATGTTGTAGTCCCATGGCTACAGACTATTTAAGTCTGTGGAAAATAGGAAGTAGGTGCTACTGATATACCTGTAGTTCTGCTTTGTAATGGTCACAGTGAGTATTTTGAATCTATTTGAATGTCCAATTTGGCAGTTTCTAAATAAGAGGTTGGCAATTCACAAATGTTGAGCAGGTATCAAGTCGTTCATTCAAATGTTGTACTGTACATACAAATTAGTAAAAAAAAAATAGTAAAAAAGACTTTTTTTGTTTTTTTGTTACAAAGACATGCATGGCATAATGTGATGACTTGTGGGCGACTTAATGTTCAAATTCAATGTTTCACCAGATTACTACATCCGGTTACACAGAACGTCTACCGTATTAAATCAAGAAGAAATATTGTTGATGGAATAATGATCTGTATTCAAGTAGTTTACAACCAAATTATTAACACATACTTACTGGTCACAATTCTATACATTATTTCACTGTGTCGCATTAAGATCAGGCTTTGATTTCTCTTAGTACACAATATCACTCCTTCATTAAAGGTTTAGAAAAAAAAATCCAAAATTAAATTAAAATGAATTTGTGAAATATGATGAATTTAGTACTACTGAATACCTTTAAATAAACCTGGAGTTTGTTCCTACACAACAGTGAATGCTCATATTTTACAAACATTCACCTACGTAATGGAGAATAAAACACAATGATTCACAACAAACAATGAAACAATCATTTATTAGCTCTTTTCGTTTCTATTATTATCCTAATTCCTGCATCGCGTTAAAGATCAGTTAAGTACACACATGCTTGTCTGTAATTGGTTCATACCGTGAGCACATTATGAGAAATAAGTACATAGACTTTGTTTCTACGGTACATTGGATTTTATTGCTCATTCACTTGGCCCAACAATCCTTTTTGACAGGATGAGACTCTAGGGGGCAGAGCACCCTTGTAGATCAGGCTGTCTAATGTCTATAGGGCTGAGGGAAAAGTAAAAGGTCTTTCACATTTTTCCTCAAGTGACCAAAGAGGCAAAAATAAATTTTAGTAGGGTAATAAAAACGACTGTTGCTTTCGAAGGTGGATTTCCAAGCTAGCTGTCTGGATGCTAAGCAGTCAACATCGGCCATGGATTACAGAGTTTATGTATTGACTCATTGGTCTTAAACTACTGAAGTGAAAAGGCTAAAGATTACATTTTACTTGGGTAATAAAAAGTACTGCTGCTTTTAAATGAAAGGTCAGCTTACCAAAGTGGGTGTTAAACTACTGGTGTTGTTAGCAGCATTATACTGCACAACACACGCGGACCCCAGGAACATTCTCAAGTCTAAACAGTGCTTTATCCTTGAATGAGATATTTTACTTTAGGGGTGAGAAGTTTATGAACCTGCAATCCATCCCCCTATGGCTCTTTGAAACCCCCAAACCCAACATGCTGAACACTCCACAAATCTTGTTTTCCTGGAAACCAGGCTGTGATGCAAACACAAACACAACTCAGCTGCTTGTAAATAATAGAACATATACTGCACTTAATTCATGGTAAAACGTATGCATGCTAATGCAAACTGAAAAGCTGTTTTAATGTACCAAGGTGGATTATCAGATCAAAATGGCTAAAGAAAAAATGTACAGTATAAAAGTTATTAATGTTTTATCGTTTGCCTCATGGGCAACAATACATTTAAACACAGGATTTTCAAAATATATTGATTTTAAATATCAGACTCTGGTATTTTATAAATGTGTTATCTCGCTGTTGTTGGCACTGTTTGATTTGGGGGTTTGATATAGAAAATCTTGTAACTCAACCAATTTTGTTATTGACGGAAAAGTACAAGGTTTCAGCTGCTTCTAACCTTGAATCTTAGTAAATGTTTTCCAGCATTGGGTGCTTAACAACAACATACTGTATGTTGCAATGTATATACAGTACAATGTGTGGTTTATGTTCCCTGTTCACTGAGCTATGACAGTTTGTTGTGACTTTGAACACAAGTGCACTTTATTAGGGAAAATGTTAAGCCCAATGATGAAAACTTCACTAGTAGTGAAAATGAGCTTGTTTCATTCTGCCGGTTTGCTTTTTTGAATCCTGTTTCTTAGCAGCTGAAAATATTTTGTATGTGCTGATAAGACAATATGTATTGAGCAGAAGATCTCATCTTGATAAAAGCACTTGCGCAATGTGTGTTGGTGTCTTACTTATATAGAGGATCACACAGTGCAACAGACATTTTAGTTTGCTGGCATGGCATTCTCCCCTAAAAATGTCTTACCGGTACATATTTCTCCAGGTTGTTTTATTAGTTTGTGTTGTAAACCTGCTGTCTACCACCCAGAGCTGTAGGACTGGCATGCTAGCATTTTTGAGTTTCTTCCAGCCATAGTAAATGAATAGTCGCATGCAGAGTAAAGCCACATAGGCATGCTAATCTTTAGCCCTCAGCATTAATAGAATTCCAAAACCAAATGTTTTCAGCAGTTTACAACAGTTCACAGCATTTACAACATTTACAGTGGGAATATTTTAGGAGATTTACACTTTAATGGAGAACCACAAAAAACAAACAGGAATTGGAATCCCTGTATTATTGTTCATACTAAGAACTAAGGAGTACATACCTCACATGGTTTTAAACACAGGCCCTCACAAAATATTTTTCTTACACTGATAATACAAACCCTTCGAAATTCTTAAAAAAGCATAGTATCTTTCCCACATCCATCCGCTCCACAATATCTTTCAGTATCCTTCAGTCGGTGAAAACTTTATTGGTCCCCAGATGATGACATTCTACCCAAATGTAGTCATGCATCCCATCTGCTAGACAGCACCGGTCACCAGGGTCTTAAATTACTGATAGTTTACACAGCCATAAAAAAGTAAAGAGTACAATAAAAAGTGCAATTTATAGAGGGAGTTTGGAGAGCAGATTGGGTTTTATGGGGGTAAAATAAGGTGGTAACATGGACGGATATTTAAGCGCTGACGGCAGATCTGAGTCCCCAAGCACACTGACCAAAATGAATTCTGTTCATTAGTGTAAAGTGTAAAAAGGGCCAGCCTTAAACTGCCAATGAACTTTTGCAAATAAGACAAATAACCTCAGAGATGAAATGAAACAAGACATTATGAGGATTGCTAAAGGGAGTTAGTCAAGCGCAAAAGTTGGGGTCAAAGCAAAGACAGTAACAGGATGACTAACTTGCCATTACAGAAATGCTGTGTAATGCAATGTTGAGTTGATAATGTTGTGTAATGCAATGTTGAGTTGATAGTGTTGTGTAATGCAATGTTGAGTTGAGTTGATAAAAACAGGTGTTGTAGCTCATTACATCTCTACCTGGTGTTTACACAGACCCTGATGATCACTTCTTCGACTACCTGATAATAAAATAGGTAATGATCAGTGCTGATCAAGATATGATCAGCACCGATTCATATTTTTATAGAACACAAATTTGCTTTTTGTATTGCTAATTCTACAGTCCTTACAGAACCAGCACAAAATGCCAAAACATTTTGGAAAATGTGTTTAAATGTTAAGGCTATTACAGTAAACTGTTTCTTAAAGTGTGAACATCTGCTTCACCAGCCTGGAACTCAAGACTTGATTTTAACATACCAACTGCCAGCAGGTGGCGGCAAACCTCAGAACATTGCTTAGTAAGACTTACTTGCATTCCCTGTCCTCCAGATCAAAATGAGGGTTGAAGTTGATCAAAATCCTGTGGTATGGTTCTGGAGCCTGTATTACCCACACACAGTTCTGATAGGGAAAATACGAGTTTGGGTATCCAGGGGAAGTGAGATAATCAGGGTTTGATATGTGTATATTACCCCCACACTTATCTGTAAAGAGAAAAAAAAAATAAAATAAAAAAAGCATGACTTGAGTAACACAAAAAACAAGTAAAAATAATTGAACTGGTTTTACAGACCCTGATTAGCACTAATCTTGGGCTACCTTTACCCAAGTTAACGGTTAAGTATAACTGTGCAAGAACACTTTCCCTCAAATTAAATAAACATCAGTTACAGACCAAAGCTTAAGGTACTGCTCGTTTCAATAAAGCATAGGCCTGTTATATGCGATTTCATATGCTTAAGTGATGTTTGCACAGTTTTATTCTATACCATTAACGCGAAAGGATTTCAGTTTGAGAGACCACAGTTTTAAGAGAGCTGTTGTTTGCTTGTATGTGCCCAGTGGGTCTAAGGACAAGATCAAACCACTTGAAACAGCATAAGGAGTAAAAAAAAAAAAAAAAAAGAAAAAAGAAAAGAAAAACAGCAGCTATTTATTATAGATTTTCTCATGAGGACAATTAGATTAAAATGAAATAAATAAATAAAAATAAAAAATAACTTTTAAAGCTCATTTGAACCCTAAACCGTTTCAGGCATGCTTTGTGATCCACTTTATAAATACCCAATTTAGCGTCCAAAAGGAAAACCTTCATTGACCATTTTACAGGAACATCAGGGAATTGTTGACCTTAAAAGCAGTCCAGCTGATAAGAAGTTTCCATGGAAAAGCTTCCCATTACTAAAGTTTCAACATGTCGATATGTGTTTATGTGTCTGGTCTAAGGTAATAAACAGACAGCGGTCTTTTCTGATCTAACGGTTTAAGGGAATTTTGTCTAAAGAGCGCAATGACTTTCCTGACCATGCTATCGGGTTTAAGGGTGAAATGAGAGTTTTTATGTGTCTATTTTTAGCGCTAAACCTCTTTCCTTTGTGTCTTTTCAATCATAACCCTTCAATCCCTTTTCCGCACTGTTCAGACCTGTGCTATAAGAACCCGAAGCAAATCCCCTTTAGGATTTCGGGGTTCAGAAACACACGCAGGAACCAGTGCCGTCTCTTAAACTCTTGCTTATTCTGTGTTGCATCTGTGCAAAGCGTCTTTTTGGGATCAAGGTGACTTAATGAAGCAGAAAGCATCCCTTAAGATGACTTTAAGTGAGGTAATCAGGCATGTGCACACAAAAGGGGTAACGAAGTAAAAAAATGTATCTAGGAGCTGAAGAATAGATGTGGTCTACAACACAGATTAAGCATTTCCATAGCAATGGGTGAAAATCGCATGTATAATACTGCCTTTCATTCAGAAAGACGCGTAACTTGCGACAGCAAGTACAAAAATAGGACCAGGGCTGCTGTTGGTACAGTTTTTGTAAATGCATATGTGGTAAGTCTGGCTGTGTTTATTATGCAATATAGCACGATCAAAGCAAAGTATGGTATAAACAGCATTCCTTGGGAATATCCAACCAAAACAGTTGAATTAGAAAGCAGGTGCGAATTAATGTATGGATAAAACAACGGAAAGAAAGTACAACGCGTGGATACAACCTTCATTTTTTATTTTTTAAAGCATCACAATTTTTCAAAACTTTTATCAACCTATCAGGGTTTATTTTGGCTTTACTGAGAACTTCAAACATTTTTAGTTTTTTTAAAAAAGAACTAAGCAACATATTCTACCTAATTGGCTGAAAATCGACAGTGTCTGTTCTTTGTGCTTAGTACGCTTTGTCCTGTCACTTTAATCTGGGGGATTGTGAAAGTGACAGCGCAAAGTGAAGTGCGTGTTTTCTCCAGTTCTGTTGAATCTCACTAACAGTTGATTAGGAAGAACAGAGCCTAATGACTAAGCCACATTAGCTCTGGGCTGCGTTAATGAATTCGTGTAACAGGCAGCAAGCAACATCCAGTCGGGGCTGGAATTCTGGAGACCACGGAGCACAAGACAAGGCTATTGCGCTTGAAGGACCCGGTAGCCGCAACTTAATTTACAGGCAACTGCAAATTCGTGTTTTTTGAGATAATGAACAAAATTGAATTTTTAAGTGTTAACACCCAAGCCGTCAATGAGTCAGAGTTTTTAACAGAAAAGTTGTCTTAGGGTGCCTTGCTTTGCTGTTTGTGATTCAGGATTTATGGCTACATGTTATAGGCTGCATGGCTAAAGAAAATGTGACGAGAATAAAAAAAAAAAATAAATAAAAAAAAGTTTATACAGTAAGCCCATCATACAACCTCAGCAGTGAAACATGTATAATGCAATCACAGTGAACCGCTTGGATTATTTAACAACCAATATTATACTTAAATAGCTTCAGTACGCAACATAAAAGCAAAACGACTCGTTATTGTGTTGCCAACAGCGCAGCGAATACGAACGCTTGCATCTGTGATTGAACTAAAATCTAAGTAACTGTGCATGTGTGTGTGTGTGTGTGTGTGTGTGTATATATATATATATATATATATATATATATATATATATATATATATATATATATATATATATATATATTATTTATAATTTATACGGTAGTCAGAGAAGTTCATATTAATTATAATAATAATAATATAATAATAATAATAATAATAATAATAATAATAATAATAAATAATAATAAAGTAAAACGAAAATAAAAAATAATAGAAAATAATAGAAAATATACAAAATCTAGATTTTAGCTGCCACTTACCGTTTTTTGAAGCTTTGGCTATGATGATCCCAGCTAAAAAGTGCAACACTAATCCACAATGCATCCTCATGGTGTTATAGGAAAACAAGAAAAATAAACTCCGCAGGATCTTTGATTTATATTGTCCCTGCTTGGCTCGAGCAAGGAAAGGAGCAGAATTGTCTCAGCGTTACAGCGACTCTTCTTTTTGTGCCTCAGGTCGCCTGCATCCTGTCAGTTAGTTCTCATTTCCTCGCCCTTTTCCCAGACTTGTTCCTCTCCCAGCTGCTGGCGCTGACATTTCCCATTAAACAAGTCCAAGGCAATACAAAAAAGAAGACACAAATACAACTCCTGATTTCGAAACTCCTTGTTTATGACGTTCAAGCAGACGTAATCATTTTCTGTTGAAAGTAAGAAGAAAAACCATGCAAGATTACGCGACCCTTCTCTTATATAACTGGAGGGACTGGCAACGCGAGCTCACCGTATCCTTAAACCTGGCAAGACACAAACGAGCAGCATTACTAACATCTGTAGAACAGCATTGGCATTGCAAGGATTTAAAGCAAGCGATACTCCCTAAATCACGACGACTTTTTCTCCTGCTGTGCCCTGGCTGGCTATTAAAACGGAACTCTTCGGAGGGATTACTGATTGGTTTGATTGCGATATATGCAAAACTGACCGGAGAAGCCCTCCTAGTTAAAAGCGAGAATACTCGCTCTATCTAGTGGCTGCTGCATGAAGAGGAGACACGCAGTATCCCCCCCCCCCCCCCCCCCCCCCCCCCCCCCCCCCTCTCTCTCTCTCTCTCTCTCTCTCTCTCTCTCTCTTCTACTGATCATAAACAGACACCAGTGACAAGAGCCAGGCACTTTCATCGTGTCCTCAATTATAAAATATAGCATTGGAAATGCTGCATGATAATCAGAAAGTCTACCATATTGTACTGCACCTTACTGTTAACAGTTTCTGTAAAGTAGACTAACCTGCCGAGTTTTGCATCACCTAGAAATTTAGGATTGAGACAACAAAAATAAATAAATAAATAAATACATGGGCATAATTTAGCTATTGTATTTAACATCATGTAATCAAAGAAACTATAGAATTATATTGCAAAGGTCTACCGGGAGCCATAATACAGTAATACAGTACAGTACTTTATGTTGGATTTTGAAATGTTTTTTTTTTTTTTTTTTTTTTCAATTTTTGTCAGTTTTTAGTTAAGTATATGGAAAACTACAAAGCGGTATGTAATTCAATATGTTAACGTAACATTATTCAGCAGGTTGCATGCCACTTTATGAAGCAAATTGTATTCATTCTGCAGGGTGATGCAAAAAGTGTGGCCATATATAGTTGGTTTTAACTGGCGTCAAACAAAGTAATTCGAAGTGTATAGTTGCCCTTTCGATTTCAACTCAATCTTTACTCAACACATCATGTTTTGATGTTCAAATACCAAGGAACTGGAAAGGTATTGACGGACAAAGAGCTTCCTTGATATTTAATTATATACTAAACCCAGTTTTCTCTCTCTTGCATAAGTGAAGTCTACGCGAAAATGAAATTGACAAGCTATGACCTGCACATCTGCACCGGGTATCAGACTTTTAATTAAATAGGCCTATAGCCGCCGAATCTTTATTTTAAGCGAATCAGTAATTTTGTAATGGTTACTCTGGAAACATAGATTAACAAAGTTTTAATAATTTTTCAGAGTAGAAAGATCTGAATCTTACAAAAGAATATCATTATACAGCCAAAGCGCGTCCCTTTAATCAAGATAGTGTTATCTATCAGCAAACAAATAGCAGGAGCCGAGGTTTACACCGATCAAACAAATGAAGGGATATGATCCGAGCAAAAAGAAAGTGGAACATTTAATAGAAACTAAGTAACGAGGTCATATATTGTACTATGCAGTGATACAACGTTACCAATAAAAACACAATCGATACCTTAAAAACACCTTTTCAAAGAAACCTAGTTTCATAACTCCTGTGTAACCAATATATCCGACCATATACACCATGTAAGCAAACCAACTGCACACACACCTTTACATACATACATACATACATACATACATACATACATACATACATACAAACATGTTACTATACCTTTACAGCTCCAATCAATGACTGCATCCAGATTTGTTCTATACGGAATTGCGTATTAATCGATATCTGTGGACGGGACGTCTAATGAAGCAATCCTGCACAGACGAAGCAGCTATAATAAAACTACAAAGGCAGACACAGCCAAAGTGGGGAGGGTGTTTGCAGATGACGGCGCATGCAGTCACTTTTCGTCTTATTTCCTGATGCTTTCTCCCAGGATCAGGTAGCACACAGTGTAATTGTTACAGTCACACGACAACAGCTGTGGTCGATGCTGCTGTGGCTCACCAAGATTTAGTAAAGAAGTTAGAGCCGCTGTGGTATCAGATCGCACACGGCGGGCTGTGGAAAGATTTGAGCCGTGTAAACAAAATATATCTATATATATTTTAAATAACCAGGGAGACAAAGAAGTAAGCCTTCTTCATGCAGTCAGTTACAATGAGATGCTCTCGCAGTGACAGACGCACTAGGAGTTCGTTGACTCCCTCTGGTTTTGCTAGTCTGAGTTTGACACACCCTCGGCAGTAAAGTGAAGGACCAAACTGACAGTTCAGCAGCAGGGGGCTGGTTTCTCTTCTGGAAAAACAAAAATGATAACGCTTACTGAAGCCTTTTTTTAAAAAAAAAATTAAGAGAAAATTTGTCTGTTTGAGCGAGGCATCTAAATCCAACCTGACTCGACTACCGAATTAAACACAGTAGTAGGCTATAGCGTTGTTTCTTGGTCAGGTTTTTGATCAATTTCATTTCTCGTTGTCTCTCATTTCGACTGTTGTTAGCTATGCTATTATTGTTATGCACAGACCTAGTCTATCGAGTATGGTAAGCGGAACCTTATACAATCTGTAAAGCTACCATCCTGGTTTCTCAATGTATCTATTATTCTTTATCATTTTTCCATCCCAGCCCACGTTTTATTCATTTTTAACCGTAGCTCTTTTTTCGTCAGTTTAATTTCAGTGTCGTCCGAAGCTTGATGAATGCATGTGTGGAAGGTATACGCCTCTGGTCCATCTTCATTAGACTAGACAGACTTTTCACACCTGCATGTGGCGCTGTCATTTTTTGCAGTGACAAGGCGTCCTCTGGGAATAAGGAGAACGGGGTTTCAGTCATTAAAACAAAGAAAGAAAAACACTCGTGTTGTTCTTTAGGGTCTAGTTACCAAAAAAAAAAAAAAAAAAGTGCACTCATTTTGTTTTGCTATGCTACAGGAAATCTATTGTCAAGCTACCAGACATAATGCGTAGCCCTATACCGCCAGTTTCATTGGCCTGCAGTAGGCAAGACAATAAATAATTGATACTATGACAGTCGGTAAGTGATGTTGGTAAGGTAGACTTAACAAAATAACGAATTCATTATTGTAAAATAATTATTTTACATGTCCCGTTCTATGTTTATATACATGTTTGTGGTTTTCCAGGTGTCTAAATTGAGTTATTAACTACAGCAGAACAATCATTGCTTAGGCAATGTACTGGTCATGCCTAATTGCGTAGCAGCCTATATATATAATATGCTGTTGTAATTGGGACCATTTTTTTCGATTCGTGATATCTCATTTTAACGTGTTAATACTATTATTATGGGAAATTTTACTTTATGAGCAACATTAACAGTGCATATCTATCATTTAATAGCATTTTTAATAAAGTACAGTCAACCTCGGTGCACTCAACAGATGGGCAATCGACACCTTCGGTTAATTCCACAGTCTTGGTCCCGAGAGGGCAGCGTCTCTAAGCACTAGATTGAGATCCACTAGCCAGACACATCCTGATAGAAGAACGTGGAGATGTTTTACCATCTTGTAAGCAAACTTCACAAAGTCTCTTACATTAATTGTGTTTCAGCAGAATAGTTTTTATTCAAGCAGAAATCTTCATAGCATTCCAATACCATTGCATTCAGCAGATTGGGTAGCCCTCCATGGTACAGAGCACTACAAAGGAACCCACTTTTCGTTTGATATTTATATCCACCAGCACAGAACCTCGCCCAGACTTCTCCAGTGGTTACAATGCTTCTTATCTGATAACATGGGATGTACCCAACACAATGTTCAAGAACACTCTGCTGTACAGGGCCAGCTCCTGGACCTGAGCAAACAAAAACAATTTCAACTGTCCGTGGAATTTTACCCAATGTATCAATACATTTTCACATACATTCCCCCTTTTGCTGTTCCTTATATAATACTTACAAGCTACAATAGTTAATACTCCACCTCCATTTCCTGCAACAGAACCATGCAACTCGTTCCATCATCTTAATGATTTTCTTATATGTGTGCAAGGCCATTCTTATCTTTATCAACACGCTGTGCCTGCATAGCTGGATCAGGGTCAATGCCAAAAACATTTCAATACACCAGCTAACCACAATTTGTATCAGCATTTTTCCATTTGTATACATAGAATTAATACAGTAAGAATCATTTCCAATAAATCGTATCATTATAGCTGTGTTTTATTGGCTCAATTGAATAAAAGCACTCAAAATTAGTTTGGTTAGTTGTATTCTTCCAGCCACATCGTTGATATGATTTTAATCTATCATCCGGGCACATAATTTCAGTTAAGCCTCCTGACAACAGAGTCTCTTCATGGTAATATATATATATATATATATATATATATATATATATATATATATATATATATATATATATATATATATATATATATATATATACACACACACACACACACACACATAGATACTTAAACTTTATTGATGAGTGAAAAAGCTTCATCATGAAGAGAAAGTTCATTTTAACAATCACAAAAACAAGACCTTTGTGTTACTTTACAATATTAAATAAACATATTATTTTAATTTAAAAATAACACATTCGCCCATTTTCACTGTTAGTTACTATTGTTATTATCGACAATACCAAATATAATTTTATAGGCAATTCATGAGATCCTGTAACACCATGTAACACAATTTTTGTTCCTGGGTAGTAAGTGTTATTTCCTAATTGCTTATGCCTCAAAATAATAGAAAATGGCTATTATTCCCCACAAACTTTGCTTTTGTGACCAGGACAGTGATATTTCAAAATATCACTATTTCCAATGGGAAAACAGGCAAATGAGTGACTTTTCGTTCACAAAAAGTCAGAAAAAAACAACATATGAATCCAAATTAACATGTATTTATACTAAAGTAATACAAAAATGACTATATAATACAAAAATGACTATGACTATAAAAATGTATTTACAGTATAATCATAAATCTTGAAAAACTACTCACTTCTAAATCTTTTGCAGTCATTTTTGTATTACTTTAGTATAAATACATGTTAATTTGGATTCATATGTTGTTTTTTTCTGACTTTATGTGAACGAAAAGACACACATTGGCCTGTTTTCCCATTGGAAATAGTGATATTTTGAAATATCACTGTCCTGGTCACAAAAGCAAAGTTTGTGGGGAATAATAGCCATTTTCTACACTTTTGAGGCATAAGCAATTAGGAAATAACACTTACTACCCAGGAACAAAAAAAAAAAAATTGTTACACGGTGTAATGTAATGTCTTTTCCTTATTCAAATGTAGGCAATCAATTTGAATAAAAACACCTCCATCTTTCCAAGTTTTTAGTTTTTAGTTTTTTTTTGCTTAGCATTGTTTTATTTATTTAGTTATTTTTTTCATGCATAATTGAGTTGTCTCATCACTTCATCTTTACAATGGCAGAGCAGGTCTCCCTTTCACACGTCTCCTGATTGTGATCAGCACACACTCCCCTAACTCAGGGGGGCGTCCCTGCAGAGAACAGGCCAGCCAGGGGGTGCATTATCCACACATCTCTCTGTGTGTTTCGAGGGTCCAGCGAAACTCACATACACTGCAACAGCTGACATTGCAAATTCATTGCTTTGGATATTTTGAGGTGAAAGCCTTTGTATCTCGCTGGTCTCTTTTAATCATTTTTAACAAACCAAAGAGTCTGAGCTCCTCTGTAATTTGTCACTGGCAGCAAGTATGTGAATTACCTCCTTGCAGAGGAGTATATGAAGGCATCTGTTTTTTCTTTTTCATATTATAAAAATTTTATTTAATTTCTCATCATAGTCAAAGTCTCAGTTTAAATAAGGTTTTTTTTTGCATTTCTAGATAGGTACTCAGAATAAAGAGATTACAATTAATGGCTTTACAGCAAAGTCATTTAACAGGCCTTATGACATTTTTCTAATAACAGTGGTATAATAGTGAGATTAGAAAAATGGCATTGGCTCTATTTGGACAGGCTCTACTATCTGAAAGAAAGAAAATGGGAAAGGCTTTATAAAAGAGTTACTTAAATCTGATTTGTCTCAACATATTGACAATAACCTTTAATAATACACATGTAGAATAATTAGCACCACACAAAAGAGGCCAATTTTTGCAAAGTACAGATTGTGTTTAATTTCTTTTGATTTATTTTTTCATCTGAATTTTATCCCCTCCATATAATACACATTGATAAAAACAGAGACAAAAATCGAATAGAAAAAAAGACAAAAGCAAGATAAATGTTAATTCTAAAGTACCTTTAATTTTCATATTATGCACTAGTAACATGAGTTTAATTTATAAATACTTGTTTAAATATACTGACATAACATCTAATTTACAAATACAACCTGTTATATAATTCAATTTTGTTTTCTGAAGAGATTTATGCGCATGACTTTCACAATACTGTACATTTGGATGCATTCAGTTGATCTGGCTAGAGTAAACTACCACTGAAATCATTCAAACATGACTTTAAAGACAACCAACAATGCTGACAGTGCAAGTCAGCTCATTTAATGTAGTTCTGTCTGTTACAACACAAGACTTTGGGTAGTAGTTTGAATTGATTTGAAATGTTAGCAACGTAGTTCGGGGGGGGGGGGGGGGGGGGGGGGTGAACGGGGTTGTGGAGCTGGGGGCTTCCAATTTCCTGTCAATTAGCACCTATTTTCTATTTAAATCCGTGGGGGGGGGGGGGGTGGGGGGGGGGGGGGGGGGGGGGGGGGATGCTCCTGAGGGGGGGGGGGGGGGGGGGGGGGGGCAGGGGGGGGGGGGGGAGGGGGGGGGGGGGGGGGGGGGGGGGGGGGGGGGGGGGGGGCTTGCACCTTCACTGTGGAATGTTTTATTTTTGAAGCAAACACTCAGACGTCATCATTTCGTGCTTCACTGCTAATCTACACTTCGTTGCCTTTCACTGCAGTCCTCTGCTCTGCGCAGCGCTCCCAAGATATTATCAAATATTTTCCTACCTGCTCCGGTGATTCTTCTCATCATTCAGCTTCTCCATTCGGCTGCAGGAGCTCCAGCGTTAGTCTTTCCTGCTCCATCCAGCCTCCAGTCCACCAACAGCACCGTCTAAACCTCAACTTCATTACTCAACTTGTCCACATCTTTATTAGAAAGACTGACCCTCCGCTAAAACTTTCAAAGCTCCTTTGACAAGACATCGACATTCCCGTTGTCAATGATTGTCTTGCCATAGCTCCTCTATTTAAATCCACCACAAAGCTCTGTCAGCTGAATCTTTCTTTACTCCTCGCTTGCAATCAAGCGCCTTTCCCCTGCTCCCAGAGCCAGCACAATTTATCGTTCCTTCAAAAGATCCTGTCCTGAAATTCCATCAGCTACGTTCAACATTTTAAAAGACCTATCCAGGCCATTTCATACTCCATTTCAATGTGTGACGGTTCATGCTTTCGACTGGTCACAATATGCTCCAACGACACTGCTGTACTGCAACTTTTCCACCGGCACCTCTCAGACCATGGTTACCATGGCAACGCCCTCACTGAGTAACTGTGGGGAGTGGTAAGTTTCCATGGTTACCAGGCAGCTTCATCCGGCACTGCGAGCTCTGTGCCTTAGTACTGCAATCTTCTGGCTTCCTGTTGCTGCGCTTTCGCAACCTGTGAGGGTGCATTCAACTCGCCGAATTGTGACATCTAAATACTCTGTTAATGAATTCATATACATGACTTAGTGTTCAAAAACATGTATTAAATATATTTATTCAAATCTAAAAGATACGCAATGTTCACTATTACAGATCTCTGTTCTCTACAGCTGGACCTCTGCACATTACTGACAGCACTCCATCATTTTCTTCCTCAGATCTCTGCTCTGTTCAGCAGCTCCTGCCCTCTACTGTTAATCGCTCCTCACTACAGCAGATCTCCGCTCCCTCTTCAGATCTGCTCACTACTGCAGCATGCAAAAGTTGCTTTAGTTTACTGTTTACATCTGCAATTGCACTTCTCCAGAGCCTCCAATGCTCCAGCTTTCCTTCAGTACACAGATTGTAACAGCATTACCACAATCTAGGCAAACGCAAATCCCCATCTAATCAAAATATGGGGCACTTCCTCACCAATCCATTCATATATCCGCTCATCCTTTCAAATGTTACAGCATTAATACATGGTGAGAGACATGGTACGAGACTGGAAATCTGTCTTGATTATGAGTTAAGGAGATCGACTATTAAGAGAATAACTGGAGTTGCGAAACCCAAATCTCTGAATGTGAGTTCACCTTTTCCATTTCAAGCAGACATGATAGTAGCAAACCGCTGATTGATCCCGTATTAACTAGCACATAGAACGGTGGCATCTCATCCCTCTGCCCTCGTTTATAGAATATAGGGTGCAAAGGCACCAAGCTTCCCCAGCAGCCGATTCATATGTTCGTTCAGCTGCCATCTCAGCCCTTAGTTCCAGCTTTCCTTCTGCCTCTGCTTTCGGTATCCAAGTTCCGTCAGCTGGTCCCATCTGCTTCCACAACCCCCATCCAGAATCCTCAGCTTCTCTAGGATTCGACTGAGTCCTACTCAATAACCTCCTTCAATCTGCTCAGCATTACATGTCTGCAGCCCTCTCCCCTTCTTCAAGAGCTTCATATTCTGCAGCCTTCTCAGTGTTTTCAACATTGTGTGCCCAGAATAGAATAATCATATCCCTTCAATCAAAACCAGATCCTGGCTCTCATCATCTCTCCATCTCCCTCCATTCTCTTCATACCAGTAATTCACCCCCTGCCTCACCTTCCCACCTATATCAATGGATATTTTCCATTTGCTCATTTCCACTCTTTGGAAAGGCTGCTTCTCGCCCTACAAGGATCTACCTATGGAGATCATCTGCTTCTTGGCTGCCTTCAATGCTTACTTCATCATTTAGCTGTATACCTCGAAGACAGATCAATTTCAGCATGGTCTATTCATTCAGCCATCAAGTATCAAGTCTCCTATCCACTGTTCTTTTCAATGTCAAAGTATCTCCCCAGCAGGAACCCCCCCCCCCCCCTCCTCAGACCCTCTGTTCATTGATTCCCCTCACCCCTACCATCACTCATCAGTGGCTCTCAACCCACCTCTCCATCCTCGCCTCCAGAGCAGATCTCCCTGCTCAACTCCACCCTCGCCTCCAGAGCAGGCCTCTCTCCTCGACTCCACCCCTCCCATAATTCTGTATAGGTGCAGCCTCCTCCGCATGGGCCAACATCAATCACAGCCTGATCAAGAATGTGAGGAGCTGGTCCTCCTCTGTGGTGGATTCATTCATCCTCCTCTGATATAGTTGCTGCTCATTTTAAAATTGCTAGTATGCCCGGAGTGGGGGTTTCCTGTCTTCCGGGGCCACCAGAGGTTTTCCCCTAATGTGAAGCAAGGGGTTTTTTCCTCTCCACTGAGCAGCAGGTATACACAGTCACATCCTGCTAAATTACTAACCATCCCTCTGTTTGTCCAGTTTGTCCTTCTGGTCTTTTGTTTGTTATGCACTGGCATGTACTGTCTTTTGTTCGTCTCACAGTGTGGGAGATTTCGCGAGGAGCCGGGGGTCCATTCTTTGGGGGGCAAGTGAGTCTTACTTCCCCGACCTCAGGGCTAGGCATCTGCCTCCCTTACCTTCAGGGGGGTTCTCACCATGTGAATCAGAGCGGACCCCCGACCACACTCTGTCCTTTCGCAGCTCCTGCGCTTATCTTACCTCACTCGAGGCTCTGTTCTATACTTCGGGACGTGGCTACTCCGTGCTTGAGTCCCATACTAACCTCTATGCCTTGTCCTTATTTCAGGTCTCAGCCAGCGTGAAGTCTTAGCCAATTGGGGGTATAACCCCCCCCAAGTACCATCTGAAATACTGGGTACCTCTCTCTCTATCTCCTTCGTGTCCCAGTCTACCAGGTCCGACTTCCTCCTGAGGGGTGGCTCCCCATGTCATAACCCTCAAATGTGTTTTCTGTTGCTGGGTCCTTTGCCCTTGGGTGGTGTTGGCACCCTCGCCCTCAGACAGTGACCACTTTTTGTATCCTGTCTTCGGTTGCTGGGTCCTTTGCCCCTGGGTTGTCTCGGCATCGTGGCCCTAAGTCAACTTCCATCTTTTTATACTGTTTTGGTTGCTGGGTCCTCTGCCCCTGGGATGTCTCAGCATCTCCGCCCTCAGTCAACATCCATCTTTCTACCCTGTCTTCGGTTGCTGGGTCCTTTGCCCTTGGGATGTATTGGCATCGTCGCCCTCAGTCAGTAATCACTTTCTATCCTAGTTTCCATGTCTGGCTCAGCTGGTCTGCTACTAGAGTCAGGGCCTTGCCCGCTCCTCTATCCTAAGTCCGGTCCTTTCTAGCCAGCGCTCTGTCCTACTAACTGCTCCTTTCTGCTTCTTCTGCCTTATCATTACACCCCCAGCTCACGCCCCATGAAATGCAGTGGTATTAAGATCTGCCAATGTTTAGATCAATGGAATAGATTCTGAAAAGTATTCCAAATCAGAAAAACTCAAACAATGAAGTTAGCAAACAAGAATTGCGCTAATGACGATTTGAGCACAGTATATATCTTTGTGATCGCAGTCCATTGTCTTTGAAATAAAACAAGGAACAGTTTAAAAACACAACCCTACTCAGTGGTATGTTGCATCAGGCTGCTGCGCTCCTGTGCAAACCAGGAGTCATTTGCTGATCTCTCTATCTCTCGAGTACACATTGCTTGGGACCAGTGGGAGGATATGTTCAGGACAGCTGCTCAGCACTGATGTACTTTTCATTGTGGACTTAATTTGTGTAGCCATAAAAATAACTTCAAAAACAAAGCTCATGATGGCTAACATACATGGAACCAGTAACCTTGAAGAATAAAGGGATGCATAAACAATTTAAACATTAAACACAGTGTGTGTTTGTGTGTGTAATATTCTATATGATGAAGGAAAATGAAAAACAGCAAGTGCCATACACTTACACTAGAGACAATATACATGCTCGGTACAGTGCACAGTATATAGAATTGAGTAAACAAAATGAACAGCGGGGAGAATAACCCTATGGATCATGCAGATCATATTGTTAACTGCAGTATTTAATGATTATATCTTAGCCACTTGAATAAATGTATTTATTTTCATTAGAATTTGAACCTGTGTGGTCCACTTGCCCCAAAGACCTGCTTATCCCATTCCAGCCTTTTAATTTTTAATGTATTTCTATTGTTTCATTTTTTCGATTTCCTTTTTGCTTGTGTCTGCATAAGTGATGCACTAAAATGCTCTCTTATCTCAAGTTGAAACATTAATATCCAGGCAGGCTTGTATAGTTTAGAAACACACAGCCTGCATTTCGCTTTCGCTTGTGTTCACTATGGGGATTTTACTAGATCGGGGTCAGAGGTAATTCTGCCTGAAGCAATTTGTCTCCTGTGAGATTTCAGTGAGGTGTAATGAAATGTGAACAGAATTAATAGGAGAAGAAAACACATTTGTAGTAATTATAAAGAAAGAAAACACCAGCTATACAGTGCAATGTGATGTTCGTACGGTATGACAAGAAAAGAAAAAAAAAAAACAGGGATCTAGACTCAAGCTAAAAAAAGAAAAAGAAAAACATACATACAAAAAAATAAAAAATAAAGACTTAATTAAGAAATGAATCAGTTACCATGACATTTAACGCAAGCGGTTAGGAAATGAACATAAATATGCATATCATAGCAAAAAACATGAAGGGTCCTCCAGGGACACGGAGGGAGACTGGTGGGTCTTGCATTAATAATGAGAGGAGGATGCTGTGAGCATGTTTGCTTTGTTCTAATTAGGACTGGAATTTACACATTGCAAAAAACTAGAACACAACACTTTGCATCTCAAGAATTTTGCATTAAAAACAAGTTGCAGAAATCTGTATGCCTAATCAGGCTACATTAACTCTTACGTGGCTTATTATTTATACTTATACAGTGTTTCTTAATGTAGACCTTTGGGACATGTTGTTCTGTACTTTTAATCTGTGGACAGATTTCTTGAGCCAGCATCTCATCGGTCTGTGTCACATACATGACTATAACCAGTCAGTCAAGATCAGTCTTTGCGAGTGACAATCAAGAAAGAAGAAAAAAAAAACACTTAAAGAATTTTACTGGGAACTGTTGTTGTGCCTCCACATGAAATAGTGTACAAACTGTTTTATGATGCATTGTACATTATATTTCTTAGCAATGATCATTCAAGCAGTGTCATAATTATTATAGCAACTCCCTCTTGTCAAGAAACACACTGGGAGAATCTGGGACAGTAAGAGCAAAAAAACGCAAAACAAAACAAAAATCTGACTTGCAAATAATAACCCCTTTAATTATTCAAAGACAATGTTTTCATGTTTAATGATTGGTCAAACCCCTCATTTTTCAGCTGAGAAGCATGAAGCATTTATCATGCTCGCCAGAAACTAACTACAGTATCCAAAGATAGATTTTCTTCTGTTTCAATGGGAATGATCACCTGCAGCCTTATATTTCATTACCAAGCAGATATGAGGACTGAGAGTTTGCAAACAATGGGCAAGGAATAATAAAAGTTTCACACAGACGCACAGCTTTGGAATGTACCTGCAATATTGGAAACAGAACAAGAAGACTTGACACGAAGACTTGACACTTGTAACTGTGTTGCTTTAATATATAGACAGGGCCCAATTTTGTGAAAAAGCATTTGGGGCAAAAATATATTGTACTGGTATGCACTTAGCATTGCTAAAGAAATTGCTCAATTTATTAAATGCACGGATTCCTTTTTTTTCTCTAACACTATAAAGTCAATTGAATTGCAGCCTGGGTCACTTTACCTGTAACTTCTGGAAACTGAAATTCAGTATTGGCAATGCAGCCATCACTACAGAATTCATATTTTATAACTAATGCAGTTTAGGTTGATTTTTATATTTGTAAAATTACAATATTACATTTTTTTCCTGTTTGTTAAACCCAATTTGACTTTCTCACTGATGCAATCACCTTGTTCCTGGTGACTGGGAGATCTAGTGTGAGCCAACTTTTCTGTATCAAACTTAAAACTGTAGTCTTGTCTTTATCATTCACTTTTCATGTTGCCAGATTGCACCTAATCTTAAGATAACCTTAAAGGTAACTAAAGCTTATACTTTTCAGTTGTTCAAATGCGCTTCTCTTGATATATGTTTGCTGTTACGCAACTGTGAAGCATGATATATACAAAGAAAAAATGGGACTAGTGCCTGATGAGGTCAATTGCATTTTTGTTTTGCTCTACAACCAGAAATGACATATATTTCCAGTGGAGTTGATTAGCTCAGAGAAATGCAGAGCTACCTCAGGTCCTGGAGTATGATGTGTTAAAGCTCATATTAATGTAGCTGTCAATATCTGGTATTGTAATTGTGTCTCCTTTTTGGAATGTCAAAGTGCACACTTCAGACACATATGTGTCTCCAGCAAGACAAATGAAAAGAGGCAGGGCTCCATATGAGACCTTGAATTTGTTAAGATCGCCTGGTACACTGAATATAAATGTATGTATACATGTAAATATTATCAGCGGGTTGTGTATGGCTTTTTTCTTGTGCCCCGCATTTGTGTCTCTGTTTCTCTGTGCATAAATGATCTCTTGTAAAAGTGTATGTCTTTTTAATATATATTTGATGTATTTTATTAGGCTTATTTAGGAACTGTACTGTATGTATGTACCCTGTTTTAGGCCTTGGGCTGACAGCTGTCTCATTAAGACATTAAAAAAGTCTTATCCATGCACTTATAGCTTGTGAACGTTTAGAAACTAAAAGTATCTGAAGCTGAAGCCCTCCGCTGTGTCTCCCCAGGCAATATAAGCAGAGTCTTGGACCGAGCCCACTGGCTTCATCATGTCTCAATCCTAACATGCAGGGACAACCTTATTTAAGCTAGGCCGTAAGATAAGCAAATATGTCACATTGCTGAGTTAACATAGGGCCTTATTTTCAAATCATTTCCTCCAGTCTTTAATTTAAAGGAGTCAAAAAAAAAACATTAGGTAGAAATCGTCTTGAGTGTGCTTATGAGAACACTCAAGGCAATTCAGCACCAAACTCAGTACCAAACTTAGTTAGGTGTGGTTTTAGTTTTGTAAAATGAACAGGTGTTGTGTAATAATAATAATAATAATAATAATAATAATAATAATAATAATAATAATAATAAAAACAATAGGAGTTCATTAACTGGAGTAAACCCTTTTGGAAATATGGCCCATAGTACCTTGTCAAACAAGTTGAATTGGGAACCCATTCCTCCAGAAATCTACAGGATCAACTGGATCCAAACCCAGCAGTATGGGCACGCTTAGCACGCTGGTGGAACTAGAATTAATTCTGGATACAATTTGTTTTCATTGTGTGATTTTTTTTTTTCTACCAGAAAAGCATATTAAGATATCACAGTTAAATAACATAAAAGGCTAACTGGGGGCCGGTCCAAATCAAAGTTAGCACTTAGAGAACGAGGACACGAAAGCATTCGCTGTAACAAAACACAAGAAAAATTCCAAGTGAAATCTCACGGAACCAAAGCAAGCCCTTTTCGCCCTTCAAAAAGCAGCTATCGCTTGCTGACTACAAGTGGGTTGAGAAGGGGGGGTGGTTTGCTATCTCACGACCAAATCTACTCAATTCCAGCTATAAATCACATTGCAAGACTTTCACAGGACCGGATTTTATAGTCAACTTCAAACTTGTGGAAAGCTATTGCGTGTTAAGCAAATAGTAAATAAATAAATAAATAAATAATAAATAACACTAAACATTGTGATATTTGCAAAAAAAACAAGCAAACCAAAAAAAATAGTACATGCCTCAAGACACTCCACTGACCTCATATATACACTTGCACACAACACTGAATAATTTAACATTAATAATTTACTGTATCAAATATTAGTATATGTGTTATTCCTATTATTATCATAGTATATGTTGTGTTTGTTGCCCCTTAAATGAAACACACACAAGACTTATTTAGCCTACTTTTTTTAGCCACAGTTTGGGTTAAATGTTTAATAAAGCAATACGTATTATTTCTTTAATACATACAAACAATAAACTATTTTCTACTCACAGAGAGGTTTGCTTTAAGCAGAGTCTCTTTCAGTGATGGTAAAGTTTTTTAGATATATTTTCTGTTTTTTCTTATCTTTGTATTAAGCTATGACTACTGTACATTTTTATTTTTAATCAATGAACATACTTGCACGTCATCTGTGACGTCACCTACCTATTCATTTAGTAAAGGCACAGTGCTCCATTACATTGATCTTTGATCAAACTGAAGGACAGCAAATGTAAACAAACTGGAATACTAATAAAGAACCTATGAATGTTTTAACCATTTTAAAGATATTAACTTTTAGTTTTTAACATTTGGTTACTCTCGTAAAATACTTCAACATGTAGGCCTACACAGAAACATCATGAAGCCCAAATTCTCAGCATGTAAGAACAAGCCCACCGTTCCAGTACAAGGGAGCACTCATTTTATTGTGGCTATACCGTGTCAGCATGCCAAGCGGTCCCCTCGAAACGTATAAATCTGTGTAGATAACAAAATGATGTAATACCTATACCGGTAACCTAACTGTCATCTCAGAAGCAGTAAGATGAAGTATTTGAAATTGGCTTTGGGTTTCTACAAGAATAAATAATAATAATAATAATAATAATAATAATAATAAGGAAGTGCACGTGCCCCCTTCCGTCGTCGTCCCAACATCCTTGGTATTAGTGTGGACGTAATCACACACGTTTTAAGGGCGGAACATGAGCAAAATATACAGAAATTGCAAAGAAAGCTCTTTACAGCATAAATCGAGCAGTGGTATTTGTGTTATGCTTCAGTGCGAAAAGTGGACGAGGTTACAGCACTGCTCTATGTCTGTGTGTGGATTGCCTCACCCTCTGTGATGCACACTGCCTGTGTTAACCGAGCGATTAATGGGATTGTGTCATCGCTAACTATAATAATAATAATAATAATAATAATAATAATAATAATAATAATAATAATAATAATAATATTTAACTACCTAACTCTGGTTTAAAAATTTTGAAAAATCTGCAATCAACTTTTATTTTTTCACGGGACTGGATAGCATTTCGTATGACTTCTTATTGTATAACATGTACCTGTGCTGATCCTGGCGACGGTGTTAGGTTTGGTTCTATTCACTTCAAGATTTTTTTTTTTTTTAGTCAGGATTTTAATTTTATAATACTCGCATGGAGTGTTTTTGTTTACAGACATATATTTTTTAAAATCTTTGTTCTTGTGCAGTTTTTTTTTTTTTTTCCTGCCTTGTTTTCTACCCTAGTAGGGAAGATTAGCGTGTTGCTAGGATACACATTTTAGGCCTGTACATTTGTGTTGGACAAGCCAAATCAAAAGCAGGCCTATTGTATTCACGTTTTCTTTATTTAAAAATTAAGGCAATATGTTGTTGTTTTTTTGTTTTGTTTTTTAAATCAATTAAATCTACTGATTACCTTCTTTTGTTTTAAAGTAATCCTGATCTCTTGTTTAAATTTTGGAAAACCCAACTGCAGCATTTAATTGTGATTAAAAGTGAGATCGGATTACCAAAACCAAATCCGGATCACAGTAATCCTGATCACATTTTGATGTTTTGAAGAACCCAATTGCACAATATAATCCAGATCAAATGCGGAAATCCGATTACCAAAGTTTTGAAAAAACAGCCTGTGGCAATGTTGCCCCGCACCTGTGTGTATTTTGTGTTGTTTGTTACTTGTTGTGTGTTACTATTGGTGTACAGTCATTGGTACACGGGATATAAATGGGTCTGTGGAATACGAGTTTGTTTAAAATGTAGATTTGTATTTAGGCACGATGATTGCACAGCACTTCACGTGCAGGTAAAATGTAATAATATGTGAGCACGGGGAATTGCACTTTATTAATTCACGTGCAGTTGTACCGAGACTCCAATTGAATGATTGATTAGCAATCGAGTCTCTCTAAAGCTGCATAAAAGCAGCATGTTTTCACTCACTCTGGGTTGTGTGTTCGGTGAGTGGAGAAGGGGATTGGAGACGAAGGCAATAAGAATAGTTAATAGTTAAAATTCAAGCTCACTGTGTTTTGTCTGTATAGTCCTTTTTGTTTGTCTTTTTGTTTCGGCTACTAGTGCCGTGTCTTGTGTCTTGTTTGTTTTTAAACCTTTTATTTTCTGTCTGTTTCGTTATTAAATACTGAGCGAGAACAATCGCTCAGCTGCACCAAACCCCACCTCTCTGTTGTTTATTTCCTGGTTCCTGGTTCTGGTCTGACATCACCCACTGTAGCCGTCTTTGTGACATAGCCCCAGGTCTTTTTTTTTTCTCTCATTGAGAGGTGCTGTCTGGTCTCCTGGCTGCTCTGTTTTTGAATGCTCTTTGCCAAACGAGGTTCCCACAGTTGTCATGTTGTTAAAATTGTAAAATTGTCAAGGTAAAATTCACTTCAGGAATTGTGTCATTTATTCTGTGGTATTGACAGTTGTGGCGGATTGATATGTCTGTCTAGGTTTTCAGTGAGGAGGTTGCCGGTACTAGATCCGTGATGTTATGCTGGGGTAACATCACGGGGCTAGTGCAAGACTGACCAATCAGAGCTCTTTTTTCTTGCATTGTATAATGTTTGTTTTAATCAGTAATGAAGTTTAAACAATCTGTGCATTTGCTCCAAACACCAGGAAGAATAAATCAGGCAGAAGATTTAGATCACGGTCGTGTAAGAGGTGGAATGAATTTGAAGTGAAGAAAGTGCTTCTAACACCTTTCTGTATACTTCATGTGACAGGATTAAGGGATTTAAAATATGCAATACAGTGATAAAAAATGAACGGTGAAATTACAAACAATGAAACACCCTGGTGTGCAGGATGAAACAACATTACCTGGGGCAATTTTTCTTCCCGAATCTCTCAAGAGGAATGTGCCTCATGCATTCATTTGTATTGTAAACTATAAATACCAGCTCTATAATAAGGGCTCCATAAACATGTAATCATTTGAAAGGCAATCATGTATTCATTTATTATGAACAGCTATACCAAGGATGGGGTTGACTGCCTGTCTTCTGTGCCAAAGAAACCAGCCAAAACTGAACAAAAGTTTCTCTGGGACTTGAGGGGTTCAGTGAAGTACAGTGTTTGAAGAGCCATTGATTCAATTCCAAGTCCAGGAACACACTGCTCTAAATTATGCAATTGTAGAGTATAAACTCTGGTCTTACTGGAATTCTCCTGTGCTGACCGGTATGCATGGACTTTGGTTTTCAGTGTTCAGGACCTGGATGTCTCAGGAGAAGTGGAGTGTACAATGGAATGTAGTCAAGATCCATCCACAACAATTTAGAAACAAGAGTAATATAAGAGTCATTAATCAGCACCCAGTGCTGGAGCTAGGATTTACAGGGCCCTGGTGAAAGACTCTGAATTAGACCTCTCCCCCAAAAAAGAAACAAACATTCAGGGTTGCTGCAGCACAACCTAAAGATAACCTTGAGAAAATTAACACGTTCATATCCCCAAAGTATGTCATTTTTTTTTTAAACACTGAATTTTGACCGTCCAATAGTTCAGACTGGATTTTGTGAGGAAGGCAGACTCCGACACATTCCGCTTGTTTGAACAGGAACAGGTTTTAGTCTTTTCATGAAATCATTTAGTTCCATTTCTGTTCTAGCATCATGGCTGACAGTGATTTGGGGATGCTGTTTGTGCACTGTGATGATTTTTTTCAGACAGAAAGTTCCAAGCAGTAGTTATATCATACGCAATAAACTATAACATTAACATTAAGGGTCAAACATATCAAAATCTCGCTATACAGTATAGACCATTGTAACTCTAGACTACAGTTATTGTATTTTGCTGAATGTACAGTTGTAATGTATCTATTAGAATACAGTGAATTAGCAGTGGGTTAGCATCTCTGTATAGAATTAAATAAGTTTGCTTCATAGATTCCAAATAAGCCTGCTGAATAATGTTGCGTTAACATATTGAATTACATACCGCTTTGTAGTTTTCCATACTTAACAAAAAACTGTCCACAATTTAAAAATGTGACATTTCAAAATCCAACATGAAATACTAATGTACAACTATTATGGCTTCTGGTAGACTTTGCGATATCATTCTGTAGTTTCTTTGATTACATGATGTTAAATAAAACCTCTAAATGAAGTTAATAAGGGGGTCCAGTTCTGTTTGGCCTGCAGAGCAATCACATGACCTTAACACTGACCTATTACCAGAGCGCTCACTCTGGATTCTGCCTCCACATGGACAATCTGTCAAATGTGATTTGCGAATTTGTGTTTGATTGACAGTCCACCAACACTACCTTGCTACGGTTTACTTAACCCCCTTGACACCGGCCTTGTTAGCGCCTACTCTTTTTGTAGTGACCCACTTTGACAGATAGCCTAATTAAAACGTTTTTGCCCACACCTATTGATAAGAAACACGGTCTGAACTGTCAATGGTCTTGAGGGACAGGACATCATCGTTGTTACGCGAGACACTTTGCAGATTCGAC